>NC_056680.1:70904991-71236062 GCF_018350215.1 Panthera leo | reverse complement strand
CAATTCTCCACAAATTTTTATCTTAAACCTTCCCCGATTTTTTCCCTCAGTACTCCTTTCTGAATATTTTGTCTTATTTATCTTCCAGTTTACAAGTTCTCTTCTTTTGTGTCTAAAATGCTTTGAGATTCATCCAGTGAGTTCTAAATTTCAGTTAATGTCCACTGAGTTCTAAATTTCAGTTAATGTATTTTTCCAGTTGTTTATTTTCTGTTTAGTAACTTTTATACTTTCCAGTTATCTGCTAAAAAGTTCAGCCAGGATTTCATCAGAAACACAGTTGTAAAACTTTGGGTTTGAGTAATCTCATTGTCTGGGGTCCTTTGTCCTCTTCTGCTGTCTGCTGTCTCTGCTGAGTTTTGTGCCTGTTGTCTTACTTTTCCTTATTATGGGTATTTTTTTTTTGTATGTCAGGAATTGAATTTACAAATTATTAAAAAAAAAAAAAAGTCTGGTCTAGAATGATATGATCTTCCTCTACAGGGAATTTACATTCATTACTATCGGGATCACCTGACTGGAGTCTCAGAGGTTGAGATGATCTGAGGTTGTAATTCACGCAAAGACTATGGAACTTCAGTTTACTCTTGGTCCTACTGTGCAGGGATATCACATAAAGTTTCTTCATTACCTTATTTGCCCATTCGTGCCTTCAAGTACATGTTTCTTAAATGTTTATTTATTTTGAGAGAGAGAGAGAGCATGCATGAGCAAGGGAGGGGCAGAGAGAGAAGAGAGAGAGGAGAGAGAGAATCCCAAGCAGGCTCTGCTCAATCAATGCAGAGCCTGACGCAGAGCTTGAACTCATGAGCTGTGAGATCATGACCCAAGCTGAAATCATGAATTGGTTGCTTAACCAACTCAACCATCCAGGCACCCCCTTAAAGCATATTTTATTAATATTTTGCCAAGCTGTAAAAGATGTCTTCAGTGACCAGCTCGGTTTGAATTACTGATTCTACTATTAACAGAAGCACAAATTCTCAACAGCTCTAAATATGAACACGTCCAAAGCAAATCACATCATGTCCCTGACACCAAGGCTACTTCGTGGCAGTCTTTCCCATCATGGTTAATGGTGACTCCATCCTCCTAGATTCTCAGGCCAAGTCTTGGTGTCATCCATAACTCCCCTTTGTCTCTCATACCCTGACCCAAACCGTTAACAAAGTATTGGGTCTACCATCAAGATATATTCAATAACGCTGGGTGGTAAACAGCTGCGTGATAAGCAAAACAGTTTATAGTAATACACTTTATAGGAATAAATGCGTACTGTCTTGATCATGGGTCTGCAGATACACTGTGGCTTGACCGACCAAGGCTAGGTTGAGGGTGGCTCCCCTTTAAGAGGCAGTCCTGGCTGGGTGTGGCTCCTCACAGCGAGTTGGTCATCAGTCTACTACAAATGTGCTCAATCTCGACAAGTCTGAAGGGTCGGCAGATACTTGGGAGAAGCTCTTCCCAAAGTGATGGCAGAAGCAGAAGAGGGCAAACAAGAGCATCCGATGTCTCTTAGGCCCAGACTTGAATGGTACACTCAGGTCCATCTATATCCCCTTGGCCAAGGTCACACAGCCATCCCCAGACTTAGGGAGCAGAGCAGTACATTTGACCTCCAGCTGGAAGGACAGTAAAGTCACATGACAAAGGGCTGGCTGGGTACAGGATGGGGTGAGTAGTTCAGTCTCCCAAAAGGCCCCTAATTACTTCTCCGCACTATCTCCTTGTCCGATCTCCTTTACGGAATCTGCTTCAGCCATGTTGGCCTCCTTGGTGTTCTCTGAAGTTTCCAGGCTTGCCCTTAAGGTCCTCACGCTGGCTGTCCCCTCTGCCTGGAACACTATTCTTCATGCAGTCATCCGCATGACTTTCTTCCTCATTTCTTTCAGGACTGTGTTCAACATTGGACTTCTCCCTATTTAAAATTGCATTCCCTCTATTCTTACCTCCATACCTTCTTACCTCCTCATTCTCCACATACCCTATCCTGCTTTATTCTCCAGCTCTGAATCATTTTTACTTTTGAGTAAACTGTACTTCACTGTGATTGTTGTCTGCTTGCCCCGCCAGAGTGTAAGATCCATAAACTTAGGAGCTTTTGCTTCGTTTGTTTACTGAGGGATTGCTATTTCCTGTTGGGCACTCAATTAGGTACTTAGAAATATTTGTTCATAAATCAACAATAATAGAAGACAACGCAAAATGAAAGGGAAAAGACAATTAGAAATTCCAAGAGAAGCAAAGAAGTTGTACATTACAGAAAATATAATCAATTCTATCTGGAGCAAGTAATATCTTCATAGTCATACTATAATAAATGCCATTTATGAATTTAAGTAAAAATAGTAATTTAACTACAATAGATGTTCCTTTAACTGACCTCACTATAATTGACTTGCCAGATTAATTGACACCCTCTATTCCATCTGCAAATTATACTAACTCATTCCCATACACACTGAATGCAAGCCTTCAGTACATCCTTTTCTAGCATTGTGTTTCCTTGGACAAACATTAACGATTCTTTGCCTTATTATCTTCATCTGTAAAATGAGGATGTCATGTAATTTTCAAGAAGACAAAATCATGACTCTTGTACATATATAAAATGAACATGTGTCAAAAATTTTATTGAAGTCGTTAATTAAGGAGGAAAGCAGTAAGATACCAAATCAGTTCAAAGAGAATTTGCAGATACATACACACACAGTTTAAGGATTAGAATACTAGAATAAGATTGCTGGATTAAACACAAAATTGGTAATGCCCAATGCAGCCATAAACCATAAACTTTGGAGTTATTTCTGCTTTCAGAAATAAATTATCTGCATTTCATTCAGACACACACAAAAAATCGATAAATTAACCTCTTTTCCCTGCATGGTTGTAAAATAGCCCAGTTAATAAGAGAATGTCAAATCTCAGTGCTGTACTGAAAGAACACCTCATCATCTCTTCTGGGTATTTCCAAATTTCAGATTCTTCAGCTGATAAGGATAATACTAAGAGGTAATACTAGGACTGTTAAGAGTTTTACATCAGTAATTATGCAGAATCCTGCAAGCAAGTCCTGGTATGAGGTCAGCATAGTCCATGCCAACCAGGACGGAAGAAGCAAGAGTAGAAAGTCAGTCCTGTGCTGTGCACTTGGGTCCCACTGGGGACTTCGACGCTTTCCCAAAGTCCCTGGGTTTGTTTCCAAACCTGTTTATTCTAATTGTATTTATTATGGTCATTATTTGATTTTGCTTCATATTACCAAAACCAATGAAATAAGGGTGTTAACAAAGAGCTCTTTGTTGCTAACAAAGTAAATTTGAAAAATTTGATAATGACAATTCACTAAAAATATTCTTAAGAATCTGAGAGGCAATTGTTAATGATGGGGGGCGCGCAGGGATGAAACTCTACAATATTCTGCACCCAGTTTGCCTTGCAAATGCTTTTAATTTTTGTACCACTTTAAAGAAGCCAAAGCTAGAAATCAATCACAGAAGTTGTGTCCTGGGTTTGCTTTTTGGCAAGCACAACACTGAGGGACACATCCTTGACCCTCCATCAAAAGATCATTTGCTTTCAGTTAAAATTAAACACTTGTAAAATTTCATGTAGTTTTTTTTTGTTTAACGTTTATTTATTTTTGAGACAGAGAGAGACAGAACATGAACAGGGGAGGGGCAGAGAGAGAGGGAGACACAGAATCGGAAGCAGGCTCCAGGCTCTGAGCCATCAGCCCAGAGCCCGACACGGGGCTCGAACTCACGGACCGCGAGATCATGACCTGAGCCGAAGTTGGACGCTTAACCGACTAAGCCACCCAGGCGCCCCAAAATTTCATGCAGTTTTTATGAATACCTGCTTTTTTTCAACTGAATGATCAACTACCAGTTCTGATTATATTGGGAAGATCTCCACAATACACAGGAAGGACAGAGGAATTAAGTAAGGCTAACATGGACCCTCATCTATCATAGCAAGTAATAAATAGAAAATGTCTCAAATTGATAAGCCAGAAAATCATAGTAAAGACATATCACTTGGAGATGTGGGGTTAAGTCACATAAGGTATCAGCACAATGGCTAAAATGTTTGCCCCTGGAGTGTAGGACTGGTTGTTTTAAACATGTACATATATTTAAAAAATTCTTCAGTGAAATAATTCTTTATGGTGATTTCAGGAAGAAGCCCTGGAAATAGCCTCTGTGACCTATACCATCCCTGTAGTCTGTAAATAAAGGTATAATTCTTCATTTCCATCAAATAGCCTGTTCTGCTAACCAAATCCTGCTCATTTTTTTTCTTTTACTCTATTAAATTAACATTGTTTGCCATCTACCTTTAATATTTACTACCTGTGGTGGTCTTAAAATATTTCCACAAATTTCTGACACTCCTCTCTTCCAGAGTTGGGGAGCTTAATTCTCCTCTCTCCTTAAAGATGGGCTCATGCTGACAAGACAGTGAGGTAAAAATGAAGGAGAATGACTTCTTTTTTTATTTTTTTTTCCTTTATTTATTTTTTTTTTTAAAGGAGAGTGACTTCTGATGATAGATCGTGAAAGCTATTTATTTCAGGTCTTTTCTTGTTCTTGAATCACTCACTCTGGGGGAAACCAGCTGCCATTTTGGAAGGGTGCTCTAGCTAACCCACGGAGAATCCCACATCAGGAACTGAAGCCTCCTAACAATAGCCTCCTAAGTGAGCTTGGTGGCAGACCCTCCAGCCACAGTCAAGTCTTCAGATAACTGGCAGCCTGGAAGACACCTTGAGCATACAACTTGAGAAACCCTGGGCCAAAATCAGCCACCTAAGCCATGCCCTAATCTATGATCTGTAGAAGCCACAGGATGGCATGTTTGACGTTGTATGCTACTTTCTTCTGGGGTAAATTTCTTTTTTTTTTTAATTTTTTTAATGTTTATTTATTTTTGAGAGAGAGACAGAGTGTGAGCGGGGAAGGGGCAGAGAGAGGGAGACACAGAATCCGAAGCAGGCTCCAGGCTCTGAGCCGTCAGTACAGAGCCTGATGTGGGGCTCAAACTCACGCACCGTGAGATCATGACCTGAGCCGAAGTCAGACGTTCAACCGACTGAGCCACCCAGGCGCCCCTTCTAGGGTAAATTTCTAAACACAACAGTAAAATAACTAGCACACCATGAAAACCACATGGATATGGTCCCTTTGGCTTTTTCTCAGGAAGTACTCCAATTCAAAAGACATTGATATTAAATACTTTTGATTGAAGAGAGAACAGTTCTTCTCAGATTGAAATGGAGGTTATCCCAGAAGCACAGGTTATGCAAAAAACACCAGAATAATACTTAACACTTATACAAGATTTATTATAGCTTATTCAGCCTTAGAATCTCTTAAGTCATTGGCAAGTTAAAATATCACAGTGTAACTGTCGGTGTTTTTAATTTTTTCTCCTCTCCATTCTTTTTTTCTTTTCACTATTCACCTGCCTCATTGCCCAAAGTGATTGAGCAAGGTCATCCCCACACCTGAATTGTAACCTCAAAGAGGAAAACTAAGGGACTAGGGGCAACAAGGCTGTAGGTCAGAAATGGTCCTCAGGTCATACTACAGAAAGCAGTACCAAAGCACAACTTGCTGTTTGCTGTCTGTGTGGTTTGTAAATGATACTCTCTTTTTTTTTTTTTTTTTTGGTCGCTAAAATTCCAAATCTCTCTCATAGGAGCTCCTAATATCTCCATGGTCTTTTCAGTCTTTAAAACAAAGGGACCAAAGGAGAGACTGCCAAGCAAGGATTGAAGAACAGAGAAAGGTACAGAAAGATGACACAGAAGGGAGATAGAGAAAACATGGCCACAGTCATGTGGGGGACAAGCCAGCCGATTCCGACCACTGGTCTCCATGGAGGGCTCCACAGAGCATGTGGAACACGAATGTCTGTGACTCACAACACCTTTGACTGTCATCTCTTCGCTACCTCAAAGGTGGTTTTACTTGTCATTTCATATCACCGATTCATACATTATGATTCATTGTCATCTGCCATTCATTGCAACTACTTTGGAATGACTCTTTTCCCTACAAGTCTCTTTCCCATAAACTCAAACATTTTTATCCTATTTACCCATATGTGTTAGTCTGTATTTTCCCAAATTTGACCCAGTTATATTTTCCTTGCATTTCTTCCCACAGACTAAGTATTACAAACCCCTCCTATGCAAGACTTGCTGGTAAAGTCTTTGATAAGCCGTATACTAACGGCATTAGTCAGGAAGTATTACATTTCAAGTGACAGAAATCAAACTCCAACTCAATCAAGCCTAAAAAGGACTTTATTTGCTCACATAAGAAGGAAGGGCAGGGATATAACTGGGGACAAGTGGAATAGGGACCTTGACACGCCCCCAACTCCGTCCCTGTCTGCATGGCTTCTCTGCTTGTGGATTTCATTCTCTCCTACTGCCAAAGGGCTCCGTGCCATGTGCGGGACATGAAGAAAGTACTTTTGTTACATACTCACAGGTTTGCCAACAGAGAGGAAAAGGATCTTTAACCTCCAAGCAGAGTGAAAAATTCTGTAATGGGTTTTAGTTGGGTCACATGTCCATCCTGGACATGAGGGTATGGGACACTGAAGAGGGAAGGAAGACTGGCTAAAAACTCATAGGGTAGGAAAGGAGAGTGTTGTCAGACAAAGAAGGGGAAAGAAGGAGTGCCATGCAGGCAAAAATTATACACATATACTGCACCAACAGTCTAGATCCATAATTGTATGTCTATATCCATAATTGTAAATGATCTATAACAGTGAAATACACATCCACAGAATCAGGGAAAATATTTGCGAAACGTATGTCTGATAAGGATCTAATATCCAGAATATACAAAGGAAGTCTTAAAACTGCAAACAAAAACAAAAACAACCCAATTTAAAAAGGGGTAAAAGTCTTAGACATTTCTCCAAAAAAAGATACACAAATGGCCAATAAGCACATGAAAAGATGTTCAACATCTTTAGGTGCTAGAGAATTGCAAACCCAAGCTGCAGTGAGATACCACTCAGTATCATTTTTTTTAAAGAAAGTAAGAAAATAATAATATGTATCGGTGAGAACGTGGAAAGCTGGAATGTTCATTCACTCCTGGTAGGAATGTAAAATGGTGCCACTGCTTTGCAAGACAGTTTGGCAATTTTTCAAAATGCTAACAGGGGCATCAGCACATGACCTAGCAGTTCTACTCCTGGGTGGAGCTCCACTCCCATACCCGGAAGAAGTGAAACTGTCCATGCACACAGACGCTTAGAAACTGATGCTCATAGCAACGTTATTCTTACCAGCCCCAAATGGAGACACAACCCAAATGCTCATCAATTAATGAGTGGGTGAATAAATATGGTAGATCCATCTAATAGAATATTCTTCATCCATAAAAAGGGATGAAGCACCAACCCATGCTACAAGGAGGATGAGTCTTGAGAACATTACGCTAAGTGAAAGATACCAGACACAAAAGCTACAGGTTCTATGGTTCTATTCATACGAGATTTCCAAAATAGGAATATTCATAGGGAAAGAAAGGAGATTACTAGTTGCCAGGGGATGGGTGAGGGGGAATGTGGTGTGGCTGCTAATGGGTATGGGGTTTCTTTTTGAGGTGATAACAATGTTTTAGAATTAGATGGCGGTGGTGGTTATACAACCTTGTCAACACGCTAAACACTACTGAAGTCTTCACTTTAAAATGGGGACTTGTAGGGGCGCCTGGGTGGCTCAGTCCGTTGAGTGGCCGACTTCAGCTCAGGTCATGATCTCGCCGTCCGTGAGTTCGAGCCCCGCGTCGGGCTCTGTGCTGACAGCTTGGAGCCTGGAGCCTGTTTCAGATTCTGTGTCTCCCTCTCTCTGACCCTCCCCTGTTCATGCTCTCTCTCTGTCTCAAAAATAAATAAACGTTAAAAAAAAATTAAAAAAAAAATAAATAAATAAAATGGGGACTTGTATAGTATCATGAATAAATAGCAAATAAATAAATAAATAAATAGCAAAAAAAAAAAAAAACAAAACCTAATTTTGGGGCCAACTAAGACTATTATTTAATTGGGATTTGTTTTAGTCATGATATTTTTGTGTCTTTCCCAGCTGGAATGAAATTTTCAAGCCCCAGTACCAAATGATTTTGTTAAAAATGCTTGATTCAATTGGCTCTTTTTCCTACAAAGAAAAAGAAAGAGGTTCTAAGAACTTTAGTCGAAATAATATCTATATCCTTTCATAGTTTACTCTATTCTGGAAGGATTCTTGTCAACCCTTCTCTTAAAAAGCATTTCTTAATCATCTTTGGTCATGAACTCCAGGGTATTTTTTCAAGCTGTAATGATGGCATTATTCTACCAAAAAGGCTTGCTTTGTAATCCTGTTAATGTATTTTGAATTATCCATCATGCCGCTAGTGGAGAGGGAAGAAGAAATGATAAGTTCTAAGAATTAGGCAGGATAGTCAAGCCTGTTAAGCAGTGTGCCTTTTACTGCCCCAAACCAAGAGATACTCAAATATGAGAGGGAGGAAAACAGAAAAAGATGAAGGAAATTCTTAGAATTATCTTGGTATAGAGTCCTTTTGACTAGAAAATTAGCAATCATCCATACAGGGAGGGGCTGAGTTTAACTGCACATATTTTAAAAATCCAAACTATTCTTTTCTCTTTTTTTCTTTTCTTTTTAAAATTTTTTTTTAACATTTATTTATTTTTGAGAGAGAGGGACAGAGCGTGAGCAGGGGAGGGGCAGAGATAGAAGGAGACACAGAATCCGAAGCAGGCTCCAGGCTCTGAGCTGTCAGCACAGAGCCCGATGCGGGGTTTGAACTTGTGAACCGTGAGATCATGACCTGAGCCAAAGTCAGACGCTCAACTGACTGAGCCACCCAGGCGCTCCTCAAACTATTATTTTCTCAGTCATTTAGAAGTAATTTCATACTTAATATGTAAGTACTAAATTATCAAAGTGACAATTTATATTATTTAACCTGGTTCTCCTAGTGTCCAAAAGCCGTGATGAGCATTACTTATATATTTTGCCATACCATGATTAAAGTATATAGTGGACAGAAATGCATTAGTCTTGAAGTCCAAGCCCATCGTGGACTAACTAGACCATGTTTTGGTCACTGAATTCCCTTGAGTCTCAATTTTCTTATCGATGAAGACTGTTTGGCCCTATCTCTACAGAGTTAGCCGATTATCACTATGTCCCAGGCTAAAATATCTCTGCTCCAAGATGCCTTCCTTGAGCACCCCATCTAAAGTAGCTACTCAAGCTCTGTATCTCACAGCCTCATATTTGAATTCTCTGAATAGCACCTAGGGTTCCTCCATTTTTTTTTTTAAACTTATTGTTCATCTATTTATTCTTTCAGTGCCTGCCCCCTGTGGTATTAGACACGCTTCATGAGCGCCAAGAACCTGTCTACCTTGTTCACTAGTGTCTTGCCAGTGCCTGGCACAACATAGCCACTCAAACATAGTTGATGAGTGAATGAATACGAAAGGGACTCATACTAGCGGCCCCACCAGCTTTCAAAGGCTCTTGTGAGGATCAGAAAGAGGGAACGGATGTGACCAAGGTCTTTGAGGGATGGAACACTCTGCAAATGGAAGATTTGACAACTCTGATATTGATTTTCTTGAAAGGTTAAACACACATGTCTACCTTTAAACTACCCGGATTATTTTTACACCTAATAACTACTTCACATGGAGAGTAAGATGGCTCTCCAATTTTCTGAGGCAACATCACTCAAAAGCCATATGAAAGAGAACAAAGTGAAATTCGCAAGGACAATTATGGCTGGGTCCGTGTCTTTCTGAATTATGGTTTCTCAGCAGGATTAGTTCAAATATCTTTATTTGTCTCAGTAGTCAATGGAACTGCAGGAATCGAGTGTTTTCCCACAGCATTCCAAAAGAGGTCACTAATAAAAGGGAAGCAAATAATAGCATGCCTTTATGTGAGCATGTAAGTCCTTGATGTTTTCTCTCATGGCCTGGCTCTCTGACTCAACTGGTCAAGTGATGACAAAGTAGTCAGTCACAGACCTAACCTGATGATGCAACTCTGGCCTCTGTGGTCTTTTTCAAAGTTGACTGCACAAAGTCCTACCCCTTTCTTAAGGCTTCATGATTTATAGAAGGCAGTAGAATAAATAGCAGGCTGGAGCCTTGCTCAACATGTCAGTGCCTTAGTATGAATTCTTCAGGCCTTGAGTCACTTGCTTTTCCTACTGGGAGTTGATGATTTGGAACAGTTTGAGATGTCATTGTGGAATCTCCTAAGTCCACACAGCTTCCTGAGTATTAGGAAAACACAGTGGTTAAGACTAGAAGCTTTGGAGGCAGCCAGACCTGGGTCAGAAACCCAGCTCCTTCACCTGTGAGCTCGGTAACTTTGGCCAAGCTTCTTACTTCTTACTTCAATTGGGGTGATAATGTCCACCAACCTACAGAATCATTGGTAGGATTAATGGAAAATGCATACAAAACCCTTCACGGGTACCTGGAACATCGTGTATGCTTATTTATTGTTAATGTATGTCACAGGTAAGAAAATATAGAACTCTAAATGCTAAAATTATAGGTTAAATTTTAAAAAAGTCTTGTAAAGTACACCCTCTAGTATCCAGAATGCATGCGGCCATGGTGGTTGCTTCTTGACTGAAAGTTAATTTTCAAAAATCTTTGTGTGGAATATTTTTCTCGAGTGTATGGGTTTAATGTTTCAGTGAGTAAACAAAAATTAGATATATAATTTTTGCTCTATTATATGCATAGTAATTATAGATGTGTGTATATGTAAATTTACAAAGTGACAAGGGTCACTGCAGATGTACCCAGAAATGAGGAATTAAGTCTTTAGTCTGTATCTTCCCTTGCATAACTCTTAGTTTTCACAAGCCCTAGTTTACTCTTTATGATATGTAGAGATAAGACTAGATCATTGATTCCCAGAATGAACTCTCCAGAACATAGTTCGGTTGGATGAGTGTTTATTGGTTAAATTTTGTTTGGAAAATCTTGGATAACAGGTGTCTTACCATAGAATTTCCCAAATGTTTTGAGCTCTAAATTTCCCCCAGGGGAATGTAGTTGTCTACATTTCCCAAACATAATTGATTAGAGAATTTTTCTTTTTTGTCATTGAGCATCTTGTGAGACAAGAATTCTGAGAAACGCTTTTTGAAATATTGGGCTAGATAACACCCCAGATGCCTTCCAGCTCCAAATTCTAAAGCTCTGATTCACTTTTTCCTTCTTCAGGCCTAGACTGGACTTTGCCTTCTCCTTCCTACTCTTTCCCCAAGACCCAAGCTGCTAGACATTTCCGTAATCATCCTTCACTCTCCACTCTGCTTCATACAATAGATCCTTGTACAGCTTGACCATCAGCACATTGATCAGTGCAGTGTCAATCATCATGACTGCAGGTGTGGAAAGACGAGACCACGTCTGCAGGGTCTGCAGGGGAAGGGTGGAAATGGTGGTCTCAGGGTGTCCCTGAGGACTGCTCTCACTACATGTCTGTTGGCTCTGGATTCCCAGGTAACACTGCATTTTATCTCTTTCTTGGAGGACCGTGGCTGCTGTGAGAGATGAAGGATCACGTTGTTCCCCTGGATGGGTGCTTCTCAACTTTTGTCCCTTCATGACCCATTTAGAAAATGATACTATCTCTATGAGGTGCTGACAATGCTTGCAGCCTGAACTGAGAGGTTGATTAAAAAAAAGGGGGGGGGGACAAAAATAAGGCCTGTGGTTTTATCATGTTTATGCTGAGGAAGAATGGAACCAAAGCATTTCAGAGTAGGGGGGGTTTAGCTTCAGGGATTTGAGGGTCAGAGATTTTTTTCTATGGTGGAAGATAATAAAGACTATTTGTTTGATATGAGGAATGGCCCCTGACAATACCAGCGACAAGAGGGAACAACTTGACGGGCACAGTCACAGAGATGATGAGGGGAACACAGCCCCAGGGAACAGTGGGCTCTTCCTTGGAGGAAGGTCAATCCTGCGCCATAACATGAGGCAGGACATGGGTCCACGGGCAGATGGATTTGTGTTTGGGTGGAAGAAGAACACGGGGTGTCCCCATTCCTGTTGGCTGGCTTCAGTTTTTCTAATGATAGTGCAGCTGAGAGCGCTGAGGTAAACGCTCAGTGGATATCTACCACTGCTCTCACTGTTGTTCTTATTGTGTGACTGTGTCTTTAACCTTGAGTGTGGTGGTTCCCATTCCTACACCTCTGATGAGATGGCCATCGAGAATCTGCTGACCACTATCTCTGATCCCACCCTCCTCGCCTTCTCTGCAGTGTGGGTGACCAGCCTGGTATGAACCTTTTCCTCTGTGCCCTTTGGCGTTCAACCATCTTGTTTTCCCACCTGCCTCTTTGTTTCTTTCCTTCTTTTTCCTAAAGCAACCTCTTCAGCCTTTTATAAGTTCTATTAGTTCCCCTTCCTTTCCCTGCCTTCCCTTCCCATTCTCCCCTTCTCTCTCTCTCTCCCCAGAAATTTATATTTATTTTAGAGATACCATTCACTTTTCCACCTTTATTTCTCACCACTGGGCCAGTCCACTGATACATTAATTTTTCTCCAAAACTCCAATAGAACCTCTAAATACTGGTTTCTTTCTGGATGCCCACTCATCATCTCAAATTCAACATGTTCTCAAACAAGTGTATCCCCTTTCTACCCAAACCAGTCCTTCTTTGAAAATATGTCCAGATTCATCTGGAGGGAAGTTGCACTCTTATTACATCTATATTGGCTGCTATACCAAATTGCACAAACCAAGTGTGGCCCAAAACAACACAAATTTGCCCTTACCATTCTGGAGGTCAGGAATCTTAAAATCAATGTGTCAGGGAAGCTATGTGCCTTCTGAAGGCTCTAGGGGAGTAGCCTTGCCTTGCCTTTTCCAGCAGCTAAAAGGCTGCCTGGATTCTTTGGCTTACGGACCCTTCTTCCATCTTCAAACCCAGCAACAAAGTATCCAAAGCATCTTCAAATCTCTCTACCTCTCTCTCACCATTGCTTCCATTATTACATCTCTGACTCTGACCCTTCTGCCTCCCTCCTTCCTTTCTAAGAATTTTGTGATCACATCGAACCAGCCAGAATAATATCAATTCAAAATCAATGATGTAATCAGAATCAAAAAAAAAAATCCCTTCTGCCTCATAAGGTAGTATATTCACTGGTTCTGGGGATGAGGACAGGAACACTCTGGGGAGCTGTTATTCTGTCTACCACAATCTCTGTTCTAGTTTAGACCTGTATGACTTCCCACACATACAACAGCTATTTAACCAGTTGCACATCCTTTCTCCCCATTCAAATCTCTTTGTGCAGTCTTTAACAACAGTGTTCTTGCTCCCAAATAAAATTTAAAACTTTTAATATGTAATCCCAAGTTTTGATTTCCCTTGGCCGTCTCAGCTTGGCTGACACTGAACCTGTATGAAATTTTCCAAACATAATTTGTGCTCTCTGGTAAAGCCAGGCTCTTCACACCTTGAGTCTCCCTATCCTCATGCCTTGGTTTTTCTCCTAGTCCTCAGAGAACAGCCATTCTCCATGTGAGCTAGGGGCTAAGAAAGGGCGAGTGTTCGAGACACATAATATGATGGGAGATCACAGGACCCAAGTTCACATAACATAGGGGTCTATTGTCACTGCTGCGTTTCATCGTGAAAAGAAAAGATGCAGTTACTTACCACCCACCTTGAAAAGTCTCCTTGTCACATGCCCACCCCTCGAAGTCCAACCTTTCTCTCAAAGCACAGTTCCAAGCTCTTCCTTGAGGAAGACTTTTTCATCCACCCAGCTACAGTTGTTTTTTTTGTTTTTCCAAATTCCTAGAGCACTCTTCGTCTCTACAAACGTTTCCTCAACAGGCAAGATATTGGTACTTGAAGAGGGAAAACATTTCCTTTCACCCAACTGTCCCACACAATTGGAGACACTTAACAACACTAGCCCCTGCCCACTCGGCCCCTGCTAAATCACCCATATTTCCAAGTGCCCTCCAAGAAAGTAAGGTTACCCCCCCTTTAGGAAGCACTGGTTAACACCATCTATTTTATCCATCAACGATTAAAATCTTTGACTCCTGCTAGTCTATAAGTCTCTAATGAGCAGGGATTATGTACTATGAATACCCTAAACTGTGAGTCACACAGAGCTCCTCTACAGCATTTGAAAGCTGAATGAACTATCATTTCCCAATATGGTGTAGTAGAAGAAGCACTGGATTTATAGCATTAAGAAAATTACTTGGAGGCGCCTGGGTGGCTCAGTCGGTTAAGCGTCCGACTTCAGCTCAGGTCACGATCTCACGGTCCATGAGTTCGAGCCCCGCGTCGGGCTCTGGGCTGATGGCTCGGAGCCTGGAGCCTGCTTCCGATTCTGTGTCTCCCTCTCTCTCTGTCCCTCCCCCATTCATGCTCTGTCTCTCTCTGTCTCAAAAATAAATAACGTTAAAAAAAAAGAAAGAAAGAAAATTACTTGATCTCTGTGAGTGGTGATTCATCATCTGTAAAATGGGAGTAGAACAGGATAACACCCGCACAGAACCTTCCACAGTGCCTAACACAAGCTCTATTCAAGGCACGTTCTAGATTCCTTCACTGCATGCTTTCTCTCTTTTTCCTTTATGTCCTTCACATCATATAAGCAAATTTTTTTTCTCACCATTAAGCAGAGGAAAGAGGTATATGGACCACTCATGTCCCATTCACACACACATCACCCACCAGGCTCAAATAATGGATTTCAAATTGTTGTCCCATGGCACAGGGCATTACACTGCAAGACGATGCCTCAAGAGAATTTCTTTCTCCTTCCTCCTAAACTAAATTAGTGGCATAAGCTGCTTCCATTAAGAAGGATAAAATCCTTGCATTATTGGTTTAGGTAAAGTATAGCCGAAGGTTGTGACTAAATATTAGTTCCCATAAGAGGAAAGTGTATGTTACTTATATGAGTCATAGACACTACAAGGAAAACACCAGAAAGAGAAGGAAAGCCACACTTCTATGATACATTCCGGATGGCGGGAAACTCAGCAGATTAAGATAAATAATGCCCATGACCAGAAATTGTCTGACAACACTCATCCCAGCTGAGGACTTCCTTCCGGTACATTCAATAACCACATCTTCTGATCTCGATTCCACAGACAGTCAAGGAAAGAGGCCTGGGACACAATTCCCATGACCTGAAATTCCAGGTTTCTGGAAAAGGTGGATGGGCCCGGCAGGGTCCCAGGGTTGGGGGGGGGTGGTGACAGAGGATCGGCTGTGCGCTCACACAGTGTCAAGGTAAGATGGAGCTAACACTCCTACGCTCTTGTGTCCAGGGGAGAATTCCCACGGGAGGAAGGGTTGGGATTTCTGACATGACATATAGCTGGGAAAAGTACACACACTTAAATCCCCTTACTCATCATAACTCAAGAGGAAATGATTATCATCTCTGTGTTACAGATAAGAAAAACTATAGTTCATAGAAGTTAAGTAACCTGCACAAATTTATAATGTTTCAAGTGGAAGCTTGAAATAGTCTTGCTTATTCTGTGTCATGCTCTATTCAACATCCTGTTAATGACAAAAATGGTCCCTAAAACAATCCTTACAAAACGTACGAGTGGATTATAAATTTAGAACACATACATGAAAATAAAAAAAGCGTTTATTTTTGCCATAAATGGTTTCTAAAGTATTTCCAGAATATAATCAGAGTTCCTCCAAATTCTTCCTTGACACAAAATATCTGTTTTAGTTAAATCCCAACATCTTATTGGAGGCATCTACATGCCCCAAATCAGTAAGTTGGTGTGCTAAGGGCTAAATAACTATTCTCTTACTTCTGGTCACCACAGAGGAAATGTTAAAATGACAGTAGAGAATTGAGGGCAGAACTTTGAATAAAGTCCCCCAAAACCATACATGCCTCTTTCTAATGGGACTTTTGGCTTTATCAGGAGCCCTGGTCTGAGAGTTAAGCAAAGTGGATGCTACTTCTAAAATATTGTTCCTGGGAGCACCTGGGTGGCACAGTCGTCGGTTAAGCATCCGACTCTTGATCTTGGCTCAGGTCATGGTTTGTGAGAGCCCCACATCAGGCTCTGTGCTGATGGTGCAGAGCCTGCTTGGGATTCTGTCTGTCTGTCTGTCTCTCTCTCTCTCTCTGCCCCTCCCCCACTGCGCACGTGTGCGTGCTCTCTCTCTCTCAAAAAATAAATAAAACTTAAAAAAAAAAACCGTTCCTATTAATCTCTTCATCTCACTCCTCCTTCTGAATTAAATTCACTTCTTACTGAAGCACCGCTCCAATAACAGACCTGTGGGCAGTAAATTCTCTTGGTCTCCGTCCACAAGTGTCTTTATTTAATGGTGATTAAATCATAATTTCAGTGTATATGGAATCTAAAACGACAGCTATTTTCCCTCCACACTCTGAAGATACTCTCATTCACTTGTTTTAGTGGCTTATGCTAGTCTAATTTTTGCTCCTTTCAAGACAATCTGTCTTCTCTTTCTGATTGTTGTTTGGATTTTTTCTTTCGTAATTCTACAGTTTTATTCCAATGTGTGTATGTGTTGGTTTTTCTTCTCTTCTCTTCTCTTCTCTTCTCTTTTCTTTTCTTTCTTTTTCTTTTTCTTTTTTTTCTTTTCCATAACTTGTCTAGGTTTACAGTCTTCAAGCTCTGGTGTTTCCAATCCCGGGATCTAGGTATTCCTTCAATTCTGGGAAATTATCAGCCACAATCCCTTCCATTGGCTTCCTTCTGACTCTCTACTGCTTTTTTTGAATAATTCTTGTGAATTATTACTACACAAATGTTGAATCTTCTCTTCTGCTTATCTCTTAACATCTTATTTCTTCATCCCTTTGTGAGGCTTTCTAGGTGATTTCTGTTGTCTCATTAATTCTCTCAACAATCTGCCATTTAAACTGTCTATTGAGGGCTTAATTGCAATGAGTATTGTTTTCATTTCTGGTGCTATCAACATAGCAGGCTATTTTTTGTGTGTGTGCCAAATTAAAAAAATATACTTATGTTCCTTCCTTTATTTCTTCAGTCATTAAGTTTGACTGGAGTGCTAGAGTACTAATACTCTAGTGTATAAGTTATGTTCCTTGGCCTGGGTTAGCAGGAGAGTAGTTTGGTTGCATACGGGACGCTCTGTGAGATGTAGCAGGTCAATGAAAGTCAAGGTGAGATATTTTAAGTGGGGACCTATAAAAAGGTTTTAGTAAAAGAGTGGTACAGCCAGGTCTGCACTCCAGATACAGTTCTCTGACAATAGCAGGTACAATGACTTTCAGGAGGCAGAGATCAGATTCCCGGAAGTTCTCGGAATATTCCAGAAAAGACTGTCGCTGGCAGTGTCCATGAGACCAAAAGTCCATGGTGGGAAAGACACTTTATATTTCCCTCAGTTTGACCTCCTGGAGAAAAAGAAGCATTCGGTCTCCTGATTAGAATAGTGAAAATGTAACTAACATATCCGTGTCACTTTTTTTTTTAATTTCTACTGATTATACACAGTTCCAACTCTTTTGTTTTCCTTTGACATACTTCTAGATTCATTTTCGTCTCCTTTCTATAAACACTTGTAAGGGCATTTTACTGATTGAACACCTCAGGCTTTACACGAAATTACTTTGGTTGTTAATCGACAGGGAGTTCATTATTCCAGAATTTTGTTTCTGTTTACATGGACTCAAGGCCAGAAGCTTTGAGGGGTGAAGAGAAGTGCTGGTGTTCAGCTTGGCTACTTGAGCTGGAGGCAAATTAGATAAACCCAGGCTCCACGGAAACGAGTGGGCCAAGATTAGGTCCCAAATAAACTCCTGTGGGTTGAAGATTCCTATGCAAGAGCAGTCCTTTTTGAGAATTGGGATAATTTGTTTTTGGCAAAACACTGTTGCTTTTTTTGAGGGTGAGAAGAAAAGGGGTGTGGGAAAGGCTCTGGAAATCTTGCAAGACCTCTTGGACATGGACTATGTGTTACAAAACACATTTTTGACGAGTTAAATGTTAACCAATCAAAACCAGACAGATTGTCTTTCCCGTATTGGCTTCAAAATACAGCAGGAGAAGTGCTATTGCTGAATATGGCTGGGAACTTGCTGAACCCAGTCATTTGCAAGAGTGACAGAGTCCACATAATGAGAGGACAGAACTGGCTTTGCTGGATCCTCTTTGCAGGATGTGATTGCAGCCTCCTGGGAGGGAGGAAAAAAAAAAAAAAAAGAACAATACCAAATCAAAAACAGCTCCAACTGTCAGTAGAGGGTGGTCCAGAATTAAAATTTAGAAGAAGAAGGAGATTAGTTTTAAAGCACTATGAATTCTTTTTGTCATTGAGAACTCATCCAAAAAGCATTTCATGACAACTTTTGACAGGCAATGATCTGGAAGCTGGATATACAGAGACAGTATTTCTTGCCCATTAAATAACTCTTAAAGTCTCCCTGGGGAAATAGATTTATAAACAGAAAATTACAATATATTGTGATTTCATGGAATTCATGGGGGCAAAGGAAGAAG
Source organism: Panthera leo (assembly GCF_018350215.1). Classification (NCBI taxonomy): domain Eukaryota; kingdom Metazoa; phylum Chordata; class Mammalia; order Carnivora; family Felidae; genus Panthera; species Panthera leo. The sequence continues at coordinate 71,217,467 of NC_056680.1, read as the reverse complement.
TGCTAACTCTGGTGAAATTGGAAAAGATCTCGCAGAATTGTTGGCTGTGATGAGGGTCTCAAAAGATGTCTGTGCACACCAGGAGAAGGAAATAGCATATGTAAAGACTTAGAGCCATGAAGGAACATGGTGTTCATACATGAAGAAAGGGAAAGTGTGTCCAAGTTGCAGAAGATCAGATTGGGGCCACGGGTCAGATTGGAATGGCTCCCGTGTGGCATGCTGAAGGCTTACTGAGCCCATAATGCAACAGTTGCTTAAATAAGCATTTCAATCTTTAGATTATAACATCCATTGTTCAATAGAGATATTTGCTTTACTTTCAGGTAAAAAGCACCTCAGTCTTCAAATATTGATGTCGTGGTAATAAGAAGACAAGAGCATTGCCCTCTGCATCTAACAGTGTTAAAAACAGAACACATCATAGAAAGACACAAAGATTTAAAAAACAAAAGAGAAAGAAAGCCCAGTTTAGAGACATCGAGGATAATTTAAATACTCAGTGTATGTCTGAAAGAAGTTCCATGAAAAAGAATGGAACAAATGGTAGGAAAGCAGCAGCATTAGCAAAAAATTTTACAGAAATGAGGGGAAAAAAATACCAACCCTTAGACTGAAAATGCATTCCAAGAATAAAGATAAATTCATATGCATATCATCATAAAATAAAATAAAACATAAAAGAAGGGATAAGAGAAATAAAATCAGATATAAAGAAAATCTTGAAGCTGTTGAGGCTGACAAAAGAAATAGCCTAGAAAGGAATGGAGATCAGCAGCCTTCTCAATGATGTCTTCCAAGAGTGAAGGGAAAACAACCATCAAGCTTGGAGTTTATACCCAGCTAAACTATATTGAAGAATGAGAGAAAAATGCCATTTTCAAGCTTGTAAAGACTGTGGAAGTTTACTATCTGTAGAGTTCCCCAAAAGAACATCCAGGGAATGTGCTATTAAAAGAAGAAAAGCGAGGCACCTGGGTGGCTCAGCTGGTTAAGCATCTGACTTCAGCTCAGGTCATGATCTTACAGTTTGTGGGTTTGAGCCCCATGTTGGGTTCTGTGCTGACACCTCAGAGCCTGCAGCCTGCTTCATTTTCTGTGTCTCCCTCGCTCTCTGCCCCTCCCCCGCTCATTCTCTGTCTCTCACAAGTAAACATTGAAGAAAACATTTAAAAGAAGAAAAGCAAAAGTAGGGATATAAAATGAAATATTTTCTTAAATATTTTTAATTTAAAAATTTTTGCACTTATTCTTATGATTTTTTCATTGTTTTATTTTGCTGTTCATATTCACCTATTGTGATTATCTTCTAACTGAAAAAGTACTCAATTGTAAAGAGCAAATTAAACTCTAGACAATAAAAACAAGATTTGGGGATAGGAGAATGAAGTGTGCATAGCTTTTTATAGTGGTAACCAGGAGGGGAGAGTATATGGATTTGGTCAGAAAAAAGTACAATTAAAGTATATGTTAGAAATTTAAAGTAACCACTAAAAAAATAAAAGTATAATTTGTATATTCTAATCCAACAGAGAATGAGAAAAACATTAAGAAAACCATTTTAGTTTAACATAACACAAAAAAAGGAGAGAAAAAAAAGACAAAGAATGAAAATGTTCCATAGAACAAATAAAAGTATATGGTTGAAATTAATCCAAATATATCAATGGCCATAATAGATATACACAAATTATATGTAATTAAAAGGTAAAAATTAGCATGTTAGGTAAAAAAAAAAAAAACAGCATCCAAAATGCAACTTACAAGATATATGCCTAAAGCTAAAATAAACAGAAAGGCCCAAATTAAAAGGATCAACCAATATATGCTACATAAATCAAAAAAAAGCTGATATAGCAGTATTGGTACCAAATGTAAGGCAAAATGTCTTAATAAGAATAATAGAGGCACAATATAATAATAGTAGAATAATCATCATGCAGTTATAGTACCGATAAATTTGTATGTGTCTATGCAAAAATTCTCACAATATTGAAATTCTAAATTAACAAAATTAGAAAGAGATATTAATGGATCAACACAAAATTTAGTATAGTTATATTAGAAATTGATAGTGCAAGCCTACAAATCACTAGTAAGAAGAGAGATTCTTTGAGCAATTACATTACTGAGTCAAAGGTCTCAGCAGCCCTAATTGATCTAATATGGAACATTCTATCCGACTATAGAATATGTGTTTTTGCAACGACACTTGGAACTTTTCAGTGACATATCTTTAAATGAATGTTTCTCAGGATATTTCTTGTTCTGAACATATGTTTTCTCCTATTTTTCACTCAGATTCACTTTCTATGACTTATGTCTTCCATGTGTCTACCGAAGAGTCATCAAGCCAGTAAGATGGTGTCTGCTGTGGCTGTGATTTGAGACTGATGTGTCTCCTGGGAGCTTCCCAACTTGACCAATGTCTTCCTTTTCAGACTTTGAACAGTCATTAGTAGAAGATTTAGTCACACTGATGTGAATTAAGTTTAAACTTGTGGCCTTGAGTTCTGAGGGGCTCACGTTAGTTTTCAGAAGAAGAAAGTTTCCGTCTGGGACCCTCCTGCCTTTGTAGTAAGGCTCACAAGTCCAGTTGTTATCTGTGTTCTTTGGAAGTCTTCCTGAGGGTTAGTGTGAGGAATGTAGTGGAATAAACCCGAAGATGATGGACATTCACCAGTGCCCTTTAATGTCGTCACTACCCTTGGCCACGTTAGCCTTTTACGGTCTTTCCCAAAGAGAACATAATTAAGTTTTCATAATGGGTCAGGGTAAATGCATCCTCTGACCCAGGCCCATCACTCCAGGCTTCCATAGCGGGGCTGGGATGTTTCCTGTTTTCACTTTCCCAGTGACGTAGAAGAAATTAATATGCTGCCCTTTGTAAGTGACAGTGATACTCCAGTCTTACTCTAGTCTGGTCACGCATTGTGCGATGATAAGAGGTTTCCGTGGAGACATGACAACACTTCCATCTCCACACTCCCTTCCAATTCACTTTTCTCCTAAACTGGTTTCATCTGGTATGACCCAAAATCTAATGATGTAGACAAGAGAGGTGTTCTTATCTCTGTTTGAGCGATTTGAGACCAAGAGAATTAAAAATGACATCTAGAAGGTCTCAGGGCTTTGTAGAAATGAAAGGATTACGATCCATGTTGCCTACCTCAAACTTCACTGGCACTCCCACTGCTGGACTCTGACGTACGTTGCACGCTGGTTTCACCAAACAGGGCGCGGCACCATGCAGCTGCCCAGGAACGTATTTCATTCTGCCAGGTGGGCTTGACAACCCCTGAATATCCTCAAATCATACTTTTGGCTAAGAGCGCACACTCTGGGGCCAGACTGCTTAGGGTCAAATTCTGACTCCAGCGCATAGTCTAAGCTGTGTGACCTTGGGCAAGTTTCTTAACCTCTCTGAACCTCAGTTTCTTCAACTCTAAAATGACGATATGAATTTTACCCACCTCTTAAGGTTGCTGTAGAATGCAGTCGGGTAACGATCCACTCAAAGTGCACAGTAGTGCCTGGCAGGTAACGAGTGCTCTATAGGCGTTCGCTGCTGTGGTGTTGTGGTTACGGCATCAGGGTTACTTGGATCAAGCAATGAGCTCCGTGTTTACCTGTTATGACCTAAACACCACAAACAGGTCATGATAGAAGATGAGTTTAGAAGAAATGGAAGCACTTCCTCCACTGATGACACCGAGAAGATTGTATAACAATAAAGGCAGCTGGGTTTACAAGATCAAAGGTTAGACAGGCACACACGTTCTTCTCGCGGCTGCCGTGCTCCCGGACGTGGCGAGATCACCACTGCAATAGGGGTGATTTTTCTCCTCATTAAGCCCCTTCTTTACCTCTATAACCAGCTCACTAATCTCAACCCTCCTCACCTCCACATGCCTTGGCGGCCCCGCCTTTTGGATTGTGGTGGAAAGGAATGAATTAGAGTGTGTGAAGTGCCCACAGCCCAATCGTGTTGATGACAGGGGTCCACCGTGACGCCACTGTGGCCCGGACAGGTTCACGCTCTTTTCTTTTCCATCACTTGGCTCACTTCAGTCCAGAACTCTTGGTTCAGCTGTGAAACTCAGGGACGCCACAATGCCTAGGTTGAAGTCAAAGAAAGCCAACAGGAAATGCTGGATAGTTTCAACTTTCTTAATTATCTGGAAAAGATTTTACTTCCCAAACATCCCTTTCTGCTCTTCCCTTGTCTCCATTCCCTCTTGTAGCCTGAGAGTCCCTTCCTGTGGTCTGCTAGTCTACCCGCGCCTGCCTGCTCAGGTGGGCTTTGGCCATCAGTGTGCGGGTAAGACTGTCAAGGACGCAGCATCTTTGCTTCTTGGGCTCCGTGAATAATTTCTGATCAGGGCTCCCTCCCCTCTGGCCACCTCCCTCCCTGACCTCACATTTCCTCCTCCAAAGGATGTGCCATTCCAGAATTAGAGTTAGAATTAGAGTTGTCTCGTATTTCTGACAGTTGCAACCGTGCATCGTCAAGCGTCAGCTTCTAAGTAGGAGGTAATCGGTGGCCGGAAAAATTAAACTTAAGTGCATTTCAATCAAACATCAAATGGCAGGTTACAACTTCTATACAGCAAACGTATTAGGGAAGAAATGGAAGCCCTGTGACACACATAGGATCAGACTTTCTCTGAGTTAGAGCTGACCAAGCACACCCATCACCGCTACGTGAGCTTTTTGGAGCCTCAGGTAAATTACCCACCCTTCAGTTTCTCATAATAACATGCACTGGGGTGCCTCATTGCTCAGTCGGTTGAGCGTCCCACTTTGGCTCAGGTCAGGATCTCACAGCTTGTGGGTTTGAATCTCACGTCGGGCTTTTTGATGACAGCACCGAGCCTGCTCCGGAGTCTCTGTCTCCCTCTCTCTCTGCCCCTCCCCCGCCTCAAAAATAAAGAAACGTGAAAAAAAAAATAATGGCACTTATGCAACGGAGTTATGCAGATTAAATGAGTTTAGGTGTGCAAAGTACTTATGTGGTAGATAGTAAATGTTCACTCGTAAACATTAACTGTTACGATGTTGCTACAGAATCTTTCTAATATTCTGCTTTTCGAGGGAACAAAATGGGATAGCAAATAACAGATTCCCACTTGGAATCCTGGTCATTAGTCATAATCAGAGCCTCTGCATTGGTCCGGAAATATTCCAAATATAGTCACAAGGGTGACTAACCGTCCCCCCGCCTTCTTGCGCTGTGCAGTGGACTCAGGTAAGAGCGGAGAACCATGCTGTCAGTGTAGACGGATGGGGGAGACTACTGTATTTCAGGAAAACCCATCTCTGGCTTTTCTCAGACCCAGCAGAGCTGTGAGCAAACTCTTCCTGGCCGAAAAAAGAGAACACATTCATAAGCTGGAGACACAGCCCTCAGAGGTGTGCAACTTCCTGTTTCCCTGGCGAATGCCTCAGAAAACATTCAGTCGGGAATTTTAAAAATTTCCAGTTATTGCCACCCTCCAAATTGCACTGAAAGATGGATGGGGTGAGTCAGGGTGCTGGTGTGGGATAGTCGGCTGTGGGGAGGCTCACAGACTCTGCCTGGCTTTCTCAGTCACTCACAGGGGCCGGTGACCTCTGAATCCTGACCCTGCCTCTGGGTGAGACACTGTGACTTCTCACTCACACACCCAGAGCATCCGAAAACCATAAGGTATTTCATGCAGGTCAATGACTAAACCATTCAGGGAAAACGAATGCCTATTTTTCTTAACAAAAATTTCTCCGGGATAGTATCCCACTCTGATGGTTCATCACCAAGATGTAACTGTTTAGTGAACTCAAACAGTCTAGTTGGGGCCCTTTCTGACGTCTCTGTGGCCCTCAGCAGTGTAGGCATGGGCTCCATCTTGAAGCCATTTTCCTGGGGCTTCAAGGACTAGACTCTCTTGCTCAGTTTCCCCCGTTCTTTCCCCCTGGCTCCACAGTCCCAAATGCACCCTTGTTCTCTAAGTGCCCCTCAAATGTCTGGAGTTTCAGGGTTTCCTTGGTCCTATTTATTCCCTTCTGGATTTGGGCCAGTGCTTCTTGACCGTGCCCCCATTACAGAGCACTTTAAAGAACCTAATCAATTTCATGGATGTTTCTCTCCGTGAAATTCACACTCGCACTCTGAAATGTGGCACACACTTTCAGGGGCTCCCAAGCCCACCGGCGGCGTCCACACAATCTCCCGTGGATTCATAGGAGAAGGGATAAAATCATCTCTGACGACGGAGAACCGTCTGGCACTCAGGGCCGACCGCAGTGTCAGTAAAGGCTCGCGGGCATCCGCAGCTGGTCCGAATTATCCTCCCTGTGGGTGTCGGCAGTCTCACACAATGCCAATGCCACTGCCAGACAGCCACTTGGAGACCATGGCGAAGTGAGACCAAACACGCCTACTGCATACTTTTGACTAAGCACAGACAAAAACAGGGTCAGTGTGTAACCAAGAAAATACTGCACATCTCCCTCTTGGCAAATTGGAGTGACTTCACCTGACACTTCTTTATCAATTTCGGTTTGGTCCTTGCTCTCTGCCTTCCTTCCCTGTAGCCAAGATTGATGTAAATATCCCATCCTGGAATTGACTCTATTTTCTTTTTAATGCTTTTGTAACAGCTTTATTGAGATATATAAATTCATATACCATACAATTCATCTGTTTAAATAGTATATAATTCAGGGGCACCTGGGTGGCCCAGTCAGTTAAGTGTCCGACTTCAGCTCAGGTCATGATCTCCCGGTTCGTGAGTTCAAGCCCTGCATCGGGCTCTGTGCTGACAGCTCAGAGGTGGGAGCCTGCTTCAGATTCTGTGTCTCCCCTTCTCTCTGCCCCTCCCATGCTCATGCTCTGTCTCTCTCTGTCTCTCAGTAATAAATAAACGTTAAAAAATAATAATAAATAATAAAGTATATAATGCAGTGGCTTTAGTACATTCAGAGTTTGAAGTCATCATAACAATTTTAGGACATTTTCATCACCTCAAAAAGACACCTGTCACCCCCAGTGCTCCCCCCGCCCCCCATCCTCCCAGCTCTAGGCAACCACTCGTCCACTCTCTGTCTCTATTTTCCGATTCCGGTCATTTCCTGTAAATGGAATAGCGTAGGACCTGATGGCTCCAGCCCAGGTGGAGCCCAGGGCCCAGACACTAGAGCCCAGTGTCTCTAAGCACACGGAGAGACAGAGTGAGAACTGCTCAGCTAAGCCCAGCCCCCCCCCCCCCAGAACTGTGGAGAGGTGATAATAACGTTGTTTCACTCTGCCACATTCAGGACACTTTGTTACACAGCGACGGATAACAGGACCAACCCTAAAGGAGCTGTAGGATCTTATCCGCGCCGACTAGCAGGAGCCAGGAGGGGGACTGGAAGAACTTGTTGCATATGAAAGCCCTGTCCTGTGATAGAAGATTTCATGTGGGGGCAAGGCCCTGGCTTTAAGATAGTGCTGCTGTGCTGCTGATGTACCTTGGACACACTGCATATATACACACTTTGGAAGCTTGAACACACTTTCTGCAGAGATGCCAGACCTTTCTGGGTCAAACGGTGGAGAAGGGGCTCAAAATGCCCAGAGAAGTGAGCATACTAGAGTAGGTAACCTCTGTAAGGTCAGAAAACCTACCACGTTCCATGGGCAGAAGGGAGGAAGGCAAAGGAACTGCAGGGGGAGAGATTGGTGAGTCTAGCTAATGTCGCTCAGCAGTGCAGCAGCTGCAAAGAAAAGCAGGCTTTAGGGTTTTTACGGCCCCGGGGCTTATCTGTGCTGTTAGGTTTTGGGTGTAGTTTGGCAGGCTGTGCAAGGCAGGCGGGCTCTAAATGGCGAAAATTATCTGAGTTGTGTTTACTACAATGGGACACATAAATATTTGGGTTCGATGCCAGCGGGCTTGTGAGCTAATCGGTCTTAGCTGGCTGTGAGGAACAGTCTGGAGACCCGCTCACAGAGGGCATCCTCGGATCACCCATGAAACAGTTCTGCAGAGCCTCACCTTGTTTTCTGAGCGGAGCCAAGAGCAGAGGAGGACCCCGTAAAAGACTCCGGCTACAACGCAGGCAAGCTGTCCCTGTGGGCCATATGCCATCAAAGACCCCGTGGTTTTCGCCGGATCTGTGGTGGGAACGGCATCATGTAGAGTTTTTGGCAAGCGCTGAGAGGAAAAGTGTAGCACACACCCCTGGGGTTCTGGGGCAAGGCCATCTTGGGAGCTCCTGCTGCTGAGATTTCACAGAGGGTTGGACCGTAGGACACGAAGCCACCAACCACACAGCCAGAACCGCCCGTCGTGAGCCAGATGCTGTCAGACCCACCGGACCATCATTTTAAGTCAGATGTGGTACGTCGGAGCTCAGTGCAAACCGGGATGGAGGGCACAAATAAAATGTGTGCGTATGTAGCCCAGATCATCATGTCGACTACCCCTTCTGTACTGGAATCTCTGGCTCGGGTCTTGATTAACTGACAGAGGAGGAAACAGGCCAAATTTGGTTCACAAACGACTGGGCTAAGCATCAGGGTGCCAGCTAAAAATGGACTGTCCTAAGATACAACCAACTTAGGATGTGGTCCTGGAAGTCAGTGATGAGGCTAAACCTCCCTCAGGGGCAGAGCTTGGGTGGTGCGTGTGGGCCATTCACACTGCACGAAAAGAAAAGTAACATGAAGTAAGAATACATATGGACTTGTGGGCAGTAGGGCAAGTCTTGGCTGTTGGTCATGGCCCTGGAAAGGGAGAACTTGCAACATCCGGAATAAGAAGGTCTGTGAAAGAGGCATGTGGATAAGCCTGTAGAGCGGACACAACATGTGAGGATTCTGTGTCATATTTCTATGCCCACCTGTAAGTAAGTAGACAGACTGATTCTAGAAGCTGACAACAGTCAGCCTCTGTTACTGGCCACCTCCGATCTGCTGCAATAAACACATGATCAGTGCATTCAGAGTAACAGATAAGGAGGTTATGCACGGGTCCCACAGCTAGGTTCTCACTCACCAATGCTGACAAGCTACTGTTCCTGCATTACCTTCAATATACCAGCAATGGATACTGATGGTGAAAGCATATGGCGCCATTTCTCAGGGTAACCAAATGCCTACTTAGTGGCAAGCTGATTACACCATACTAGGCCATTTCCACCCTTGAAGGGATACAGAGATTCACCTTGGACAGGAAGAAATAGATATTCTGGGTACAGGTTTGGTTTTCTTTGCCTGCGGGGTCTCAGCTAGCACCATTATCCAGAATATTTGATCCACCTACGTGGGATTCCACTTAACTCTGCTGTAGACTGAAGAGGTATGACAAAGCAGCTGTGTCAGGAAGTCACAGGCCCATGGACCCCACCAGTCCTGTAACATATCACACTGCCAGAAGCTGTCAGCCTGACAGACCCTGGGAATGACCAGCTGCAGCGCCACCTTGGAGATGATGCCCCATGAGAATGGGACACCATCCTCCGGATTCAGTAGATGCACCAAATTATATATGGTGTTCTGACACTGATAAGAAGAATACAGAGTCCAAGAACCAAGAGGTTGAAATAAGCATGATCTTGTTTACCATTATCTCCAAAGATCCACTTGGGAAATCTGTTCTTCCCATTCCTGAAATCCCAGGGTCAATATAATTGCCGATTCCCAAGGTGGGGCGGGGGGAATCATGACGAATATTGTAAAGGTCCCATTAAACTTTAAGCTGTGTCTGAAGCTTCGTAACTTCGGGGGTCCCTGTGTCAGCGGTCCAGCAATCGAGGAAGGGATCACCAGACCAGCACGTGTCATTGACCCTGACGTTTGGGAGGAGGTGTAGCTGCTGTGGCACGATGCAGGGAAGAAAGAGATTTGGCCCTCAAGTGGTCCAGCGAGTGGCACTCTCCAGCCCAAATACGACAAGAAATCGGCATGTGTAGCAGCCATGAACTGAGCGTGTCCTATACCAGGGATCCCTCAGGGACAGAGGTCACACACCAGTAAGCCACCCGTAGAGGTGCTGACGAAGGATGAGGGGCAACTAGAACAGACGGGAGAGGAAGGAGATGGGGAGTACATCTTGCAGCTGAGGGCTATTACGGTGGATACGGTTCCTTCCACTGACTTTCTTATAACGTTTCCTGGGGAAAGGGGCCAAGCCATAGCGCCACAGCATCAATTTCCATGTTGGGGCAAACTCACTTCCTGTGCTGGAAAGGGGAGGGGAGGCTGGACCCCCAAATCACTTGAGGAGCGTACTGAAATTGCAAATTCCTGACTGCCAGAGATTCGGACGGGCCAGGCCTCAGGAATCTGTTTTTACGCTCACACAGTAGCCCGGGAGACTCCGATGTGGACGATCTCTGATTCCGTGTCTCCTGGAGTCCAACAGGCAGCAGCAGCCTGGGGCTCACAGGGCCATGAACCAGGTCCGTGTCCTGTCCCCAAATGGGCTTCAGGGCCCAGCAATGCATTCTAGGGTTGCACGGAAGGCATGAGCTCCAAGGCAATCAAGCATTTGAAATGTGGCTGGTCCAAACCGAGGTGTGCAAATACGGTGTAGACACCAGGCCATGCACGCCTGGTGTGAACCAAACATGTGAAAGCTCTCGTTCACCACGGGGGACGTTGATTACATGCCGGATTGACAATATTTTGGATAGATGAGGTTTCATAAGACTATTATAAAATGAATTTCACTTCTAAAAAACTTTTTTTTCACGAGGCTACTAGAAAAGTTAAAACTGCATTTGTGGTTCATCATCTCTTTCTGTTAGACGGTGAGCTAGTCTGGACAGTCCACCCTGTCCCCAGACCTCAGATACGGTGTTCCCCGGGGGGAGGGCGGGGGGACCTTCCCGGAAGCTCACGGCGTATTACTGAGAATGCTCTCCTGCGGTCTGAGTGCCCCACGGCTTATAACAAGCTCCTGGAGACCAGAACCCATCTCTTTGCCAACTGGGGCTTCCCAGCACAGTGGGCACACCCGAAGGCAGAGCCCAGCTGACCGAATAAAGAAGGGGTAGCCAGATTAAGTGCCTTGCCCACTCTCTAGGTCACAGCTCCAGATCTGACTCCCCACCTGTCTGTAAGGCGCACACCTTTGGAACATGACACATACCGACTCTCGGGGGGGCCGTCCTGGAAGGTGATGTGCAGACCCCACTTCCACACTTTTTCTGTGATTTTTCCTCCCTCCGGTGGGGTGTTCTGACTCACAACTGTGCAGCTAGGTTGGTAAACACCGAAACGGGCCCTTGCCATTGACACTTGGGAAGGAGACGGGTAAGAAACCCAGACGAAGGCGGCCGGTGACCGACAGCCACCGTGCAATAACCGCCGCGGCCACCAGGGGGCAGTGTGTGACCGCCGTTTCTCACCCGGCTCCAGGCTTCACAGCCTCCAAGCCGTTTCCGCCAAGAGGGCAGGTCTCCGTTCTAAGCGGTGGCCTTTGCCGCCTCTCTCGACGGGACTTCACTGAGTGATAAAACTGAACTTTGTGACACAAAGGCCTACAACAGCCGCAGTCTAAGCCATTCACCGTGGCAGGAGAAGGTGGCCTTCGCTGCCGGATTACTGCTAGAAGGGTATCAAATCAAAGCATCATTAGCCACCAATGGACAAGGGATGCCTGGCCTCTGTTCCCCAAGGCATGAGTCCTGTCTGGGACACTCCTGCGTTTCTTTTGTCGCTCTCCTTCCTTTCACACACAAGGACATGATTTCTGTTTGAAGTAACGCAGCAGGCCATTGGAGATGAACTCTGGGCTGAGATGCCCCTCACTGGAGCTCCAAATTCCCTCACCTCCTGGACATTTGCACCCCATGCCCCCCTCACCTCCCCCAGCCCCCACGCTGGCTCCGCGCTCCACCGCCCTGTGTCTGGCAGCCTCCCTCTCACCCCGTACTGCCCATGACCTTGTGCTCACTTTCACCAACTTTTCCTGGTTCCTGCTGGGCCACCTGGAAATCCCGCCTCCCTCTCATCAGGGGATCCCGCTGCCCCTGCACACTGAGCCTCATCCAAGAGACATTCCTCCCTGTGAGTCTGTAACCCTCTGGCCTGCCCTGCTCTGGTCCGGAAGGCTGCCCGTGAACTGGCAGATGTGTGGTCTCTGCCCCCGCTGACCCCCACCCCAGCTGGCTGAGCACCTGGCTGAGCTCTGGCCACACCAGTTAGGGAGCCCTGGGCACCTGCCTTAATCTCTCTCACGGTCTGCTTTTCAAATCTGCTAACGTCCCTGTCCCCGGGCTTCCTATGGGGCACACATGGTCATCACCGGGGCCTGCCCTTCCCCTTTGGGAGGGCAGAATTGCATCCTCTGGCTGGACAGACTTCACCTCTACCCATGTTGGAATAGATTACCTGGACTTGAATATAAGGACCACAACCCAATTAGCTGAAACAGTCAGGGGACTAAGGGGAAAGAGGACCTTGCCAAGTGGCCTGGGATGAGTGGAATAAACAGCAAACACACCTCCTTTGATCCTTACAACCCTTCTATCAGGTAGTGACCACCCCCATTTTACAGGTGAGGAAACAGAGGCTCGAGGGAGGTTAAATAACCTGTGCCGAGCCGTCCGTCCAGGGCCCACAGTTCAAACACATGGGTGTGGTTTCAAAGTTCATCCTCGTTGCCTTGTAACTCGAGGCTCTCTGGACAACTGCTCTCACCCCATCTCGCGGAGGAAGGGTTCAGATGGAGGGAAGCCACAGCCGCCGTTTCTCACCCGGCTCCAGGCTTCACAGCCCCCAAGCAGTTTTCCCCAGGACAGCAGGTCTCCGTTCTAAGCGGTGGCTTTTGCTGCCTCTCTCGACAGGACTCCACCGAGTGCTAAAACTGAACTTCGTGACAGAGATGTTTCGCTAAGTGAGTTCATACAGATGCAAAAATTTTAAATCCCAAGCACGTTTGAAGTGACAGACCACTTCCAAAGGTACCATTTTTACCTACTAGCCAGTCCCTACGTTACACTTTTAAAAGGGAAACATTCCCGTGTGTCGGGTCCCCGTCCCGGTTCTTTCCCCAGCAGCCCAGAGGGCAGAGGTGGACACCCGCTCCCGTAGCTCTGAACCGGGGAAGCGACTGCATGTAATTCCCGCCTCCACCACAGGGTGGCAGTGCAGCATGGGAGGAAGGGCTGGGACAGTTCAGTTCTGCCCTCTGAGAAGCCACTATTGGACGTCATCCAGGCTGGCAGTTCCCTTTGAGGGCCCACACGTGTGTGCTGAGGGGAGTGTTTAGGGAGGGAGAGAAGCTGTGTCCGCGGGCTGAGGGTTCTGGAAATACACCTTGCCCCATCTGACACGGGGACCTAGAGGGTCAGAAATACCTTGCTTGCCAACATGGTGCAACGGGACCCTGCCTTTGGACCCTACACTCCCTAAGGCCAGGCCTGTTTTCCCTGCATAAAGAGTTGAGGTTCCCTGCTCGCTGGGCATCGTTGACTTGCTCTTGCCTCCTCACTCTCAGTCTAAAATGCTCTCCAAAACACACTCTCCAGCCTACTCACCATTCCCCCCACCTCTGGTTTGGTCCTCATGGTCAAGTCCAGTTGCCTCGTGGGATGTCAGGGCTGGCTAACACTTAGCCTGAGTCTTTGCTCCTATCAACCCCCTCTGCCCATTTTTTCCTCCTGCCACACTTGTCTCCTTCCTGTCTGCCCCTCACGGGGGTCTGCATTCCCATCTCATGCCATCCCCTATGGCTTCCTCGGTCACCTCGTCATCTTCGGAAGGGACCCGGCCAGGGCCCAACATTTCACACATATCTCTGGACCCCTTCCCTGGGGCCTGAAATGTGAACAAGAATCAGCCCATCCCTTTCTCGCTGACTCAGTCACCTGTCTCGTGTCGTCTTGTTTTACAGATGAAGATACTGAGGCACAGCCGTGTTGACTTGCCCCAGGCCTAACAGCCAACATAGGCGGGTGGAGGACCATACAGTGCCAACTCCGTGTGGATGAACACACCCCCTGCCCTGAACTCAGAGGGGGTGGCTGCTGCCATGTTGCTCGGTGACCGCATCTTGATTCCCTGAACAGGAAGTGTGGAGATGAGACTTGAGCCCCGCTTGGGGCACGTGCTGGCTGAGTGGTCTCAGGCAGGCAACGTTACCTCTCTCTGTTTCTTTATTTTAAAAAATGGTGGTACGGATATCAGGGTCGTTGTGATCACTTGCCCTAAAATACAGTGTCGGGTTTGTAGCAGAGTCTGTGCCTGTAGTGACTATGCTACATCACTCGATCCCCGTGAGCCCAGCTTCAGTCACTCGGAAAGCACCAAGAAATGCAGCCGGACCCCAATGGTTTGGTGAGGCTTCTGAATAAACACTGTAACTCAGAACCGTGTGACGGGAGACACGAAGGCAATGGAGAGTGAAGGACGAAAATGCACGAAAAAGGATCAGAGGGGGGCCATCTTGGCAATAACTCCCAAATAAAGCAAGATCCATGTGATTGCTGCCCCGTGGGGACCGGATGGAAGCAGGGGGGGCTCAAGGTGTTTCCTCTCATTTCAAGAGAGCACCCCCCCGCTTCAGAAGGACCCCATTTCCCTTCAGCCTCCTGCCTGCAGCCTGAGGGGAGGGTGCCAGCCCCCGGACACCCACCCCACCAGCAAGTGCACAGGGAGTCTCTCCGGCAGCCCTCAGGTGATTCTCCAGCAGCCCTCAGTTGACGCTTCGATCCCATAGCCTGACTAAGAGGAACACAACATCTAAGCTGGCTGAGCCATGCCTACACCCTCTCCAGGAGTGTTGGAGCCGTGGCCGAAACAAACAGTCTTTTCGGGTGACGGTCACTCTGAACTGAGAGCCCGGGCACTGTGGGCCACCACCTACTGCACCAGGCAGAGCCAGTCTGCTGGGAAAGAGGCATGGGGAGAAAGATGGAGAAGAGCAGCAGGAAAGGACGTTGGACAGAGAGCGTTCACAGCCACACTCGAGCCGTCGGCTCCCGTCTTCCTGAAGAGGACGCTTGCTCCTAATGACCCCCCTACCACCGGTGTGGCTGCCTCAGGTTGGTCTCTGTCACCTGACGCCTGTCAAGTCCTGGCTGCCCCATCACCCTGGCTGAGGTTGGAGGCCCCAGCACGCCGTGGCCAAGAATTGACGGCTCCTGGTGGCCTTGTCGGCAGCATCCAGGGCCCCACCGCCCCAACCCCTTCCCTGACCTGGCTGCACAGGAAGAACAGAGACGTAGATAACACGGGCGAGAACTTGGCCGTAAAGAGAAGTGCCCTCGGCCTTAGCGGCTGAGCTCCTCTTGGGACAGGCAAGAACCTGACAATCCACCATCTGGGTGGCCTGACACCCAGCCGCCCTTGCTGATACTTTGGGCAGCCAACACCCACACGGCCACTACCTTCGCACTTGCACACGTGGCCAGCCACAGGAAGCCGAGGCTGGACGGCAGGCACACAGGAAGCCTGGTTAGCATTCTCCAGCCCTTGCCGGCTCTGGGATGTGGGCTACGTGTAAAGACCCGGATTGCCCATCCTGTCTTCACGCTCCATGGTGTATGCTCCTGTATCATCTGAACTGTCCCCGTCTGCCTCCTGGCATCTGGGGGCCTGAGTGGCCGCACAGGCTGGAGAGTTTGATCAATCTCAGAGCCTCTGCTGCTTTGACTCCCCCTTCACTGCACGTTCTCCATTCATGACTCACGTCCATTATCACCTGATTCCCCGGTCGCCAGGATGCGCTCAGCAGCTCTGCCCACCTCTTCTGTATCTCAGGCTATGTGTGAAAATCATTACAATGTTGCAGATACACAAGCTCAGGAAGGAAAGCTCTCCCGCTCTGAGGCAGGAAGACCAGGCCACGGGGGCAGTGGTCCCATCCCGCGATCCCCTATCAGTGATCTTTCCATCCCCTCCCCACAGCCACATGTTTGTTTGCTAAAGAACTTTGACGGAGATGGAAAAATGCTCACCGTCCAATGTTACCTGTGAAAGGAAGGCCGAGAACTAGATCACAAAATGTTAACAGCGGTTATTTCCGGGTGGTTGAAGGGCAGGTGACCTTTTTTTTCCCCTCCTGTTTTCTTTTTTCTATTTTCCACAAGGAGTGTGTATTCATTTTATGGTAAGAAAATAAGAGTTATCTGAAAAGAATTCATCACCAAAAAACTGGGGGGTAAGCGTCTTAAGAGTGGCTGTCTTTGCCATTGGTGGGGACGCAAACTGGGGCAGCCGCTCTGGAAACCAGTGTGGAGGTTCCTCAAAAAATTAAAAACAGAACTACCCTCGACCCAGCAGTTGTACTACTAGGGATTTACCCAAGGGATACAGGAGTGCTGATGCATAGGGGCACTTTTACCCCCAATGTTTATAGCAGCACTTTCAAGAATAGCCAAAGTATGGAAAGAGCCCAAATGTCCATCAACTGATGAATGGATAAAGAAGACGTGGTTTATATATACAATGGAATACTACTTGGCCATGAGAAGGAATGAAATCATGCCCTTTGCAACGACGTGGATGGAACGGGAGGGTATTATGCTGAGTGAAATAAGTCAGTCAGAGAAAGACAGGTACCACACGTTTTCACTCATTTGTGGAACTTGAGAAACTTATCAGAAGACCTTGGGGGAAGGGAAGGGGAAAAATAGTTTCAAACAGAGAGAGGCCAACCATAAGAGACTCTTAAATACAGAGAACAAACAGAGGGTTGATGGGAGGTGGGGGTGGGAGGAAAGGGGTGATGGGCACTGAGGAGGGCACTTTTTGGGATGAGCAATGGGTGTTATATGTAAGTGATAAATCACGGGAATCTACTCCCAAAACCAAGAGCACACAGTATACACTGTATGTTAGTCAACTTTACAATAAATTATATTTACAAAAATGAAAATAAATTAAAAATAAAATAAATAAAAAATAAAATAAAAGAGAGTGGCTGTCTTTGCACAGAACTATGTTTCTAGCCACCAGACGAACAACAACTGAGTCATGTTCTGGAGTTCTAGAGAAGATCATTTATCTCGAGATCTACATGCCTGAAGCATCCAAAGAACAAAGTTCGCGATAAAATAATTGGTAAGAAATGACCGGGGCACCTGGGTGGCTCAGTGGTTTAAGTGTCGGACTTTGGCTCAGGTCATGATCTCACTGTTTGTGAATTCGAGCCCTGCCTCGGGCTCTGTGCTGACAGCTCAGAGCCTGGAACCCGCTTGGGGTTCTGTGTCTCCCTCTCTCTGTGCCCCTCCCATGCTCATGCTCTCTCTCTCTCTCTCTCTCTCTCTCTTTCTCTCTCTCTCTCTCTCAAAAAATAAATAAATGTCAAAAAAAAATTTTTTAATGTTTTTTCAAAAAAGAAGTAACAGTAACAATAAACACTTTTCCTGGAGCACTTGCTGGGTGCTGCGTGTGTTAGGCATTTTATATCCACAATCTCAAGCCCTCCTCACAACAACTCAGGGGGTAGACACTGTAATTGAACCCCTTTTGCAGATGGGAACACTGAGGCTCAGAGGTGTCTACGTAAGCCGCACATCCAGCTGCCAGGGAAGATACTGGCACTTTGTCCTGAATCAGCCCAGACCCGCTGCTCTCCAGTGAGCAGGGACCTCACTCCAGGAACGTCATGTTCTCACGCATTCTCCTTTCTCAGTTCTGGATGTTTCTAGGGAGAAGTCCCCTGTTGCATAATAAAGAATTTGGGGAGATTTCAAAACCCTTGGCATTTCCCCAGTGAGAGCAGTGTCTTTGTCATTCATGAGCCCCTGGGAGCACGCCTGAGTTTATGTTCATGAGGTGATCCAAGGGGGGGTCTCTAGATAGCTTCTGGATGGGGTCTGATCACCAGCGGAACTAACCATGTGATTAGAAGTTTGCAACCTTGAGGGGCGCCTGGGTGTCTCAGTCAGTTAAGCGTCCGACTTCGGCTCAGGTCATGATCTCATGGGTCGTGAATTCAAGCTCCCTATTGGGCTGTCTGCTGTTAGCACAGAGCCTGCTTTGAATCCTCTGTCCCCCCCTCTCTCTCTGTCCTTCCCGCATGCTCTTTCTCACTCTCTCTCAAAAATAAATATTAAAACAACAAGAAAAGAGAAGTTTGCAACCTTGAGCCAGCCTGATCTCTGGATAGAGGGGTGCCAGCTATGGAGTTCGATCACATGGCCAGTGATTTGATCAATTATGCCTTTATAATGAGACCCTGATAAAACCTCTGGGCACTGAGACTCAGTGAGACTCCTGATTGGTGAGCACACATCAGGGTGAAGGTGACAGACCCTGACCGCACAACATGGGGGCCGAGAAGCTCTGAGTCAGGACCCTCCCAGACTTTGTCCCTATGTATGCATTCATTTGGCTGGGTGCTGAACTGTGTCTTTCATAATAAAACTATAAACATAAGCATTTGTAAGTCATTCTAGAAAACTGTATGGACCTGAGGGGTCATGGAAACACCTCAATTTGTAGGCACTCAGTCAGAGTATGGGGTGGCCTGGGGAACCCCAAACTTGTGGCTGGCTTCTGAAGTGGGAGCAGTTCCGCGAAAGTCACAGCTCTTAACTCGTGGGATCTGCACCAGCACTGCTGTCCAGGTAGAAAGGGCCAGAACTACATCTCAGGACACCAGCTGGGGATGGTGTCAGAACATGCCTTCCCTTCCCCCCACCTCACGCTCCTTCTTTGATAAGGGGGAAACCCTATGTCTGAAGGAAGCTGGAATTCTAGTGCACGTGGCTGGCAAGGATGGATTAAAATCAGCTTATTTTCAAAAAAACCTTCCTTTTGGCTGAATGTTAAATCCACTTGATGTACAATAGCTTCAGAATGCATTTCAAACGAGCTGGACGGCCGCCATGTTGGGAGCTGCCCCGTGCCTAGTCAGAACAGTGGGAAGTGATACGAAATCCCCTAAACCTGCACAGCAA
This sequence comes from Panthera leo, assembly GCF_018350215.1. Lineage (NCBI taxonomy): Eukaryota > Metazoa > Chordata > Mammalia > Carnivora > Felidae > Panthera > Panthera leo. Next base: position 71,198,591 of record NC_056680.1, on the reverse strand, counting down.
AAGAGAACGCTGTGGATCAAGGCAACCCGCAGAAAGGTTGTTCCCTGACCTTCTGTCTTGTAGGTCAGTGGAATGTCGGTCCATTCTTCTCCCAACTGCCTCTGAGAGACTTGAAAGAGCGTGTTGTTTGGTGCCTCTCTGCAGAGGAGGGTGAGTGATAGAGGTCACACGGTTACCTGTGACCTCAAGTGCCACATTTATCTAAGCTCAAGGAGAAGGGGGAGGGAGCCTCAATGGGAACTGTGGCTTTTGTTCTTTGCGTGAACTTCAGGGGAAATACTCAGATCATGATGCTTCATGACGTCATCTTTGGAAGGATGAGGGTCAAATGGGAGGCATCCAGGGCTCTGGGTTCAGGGAGCAGCCAGTTTCTTAAGACTAGAGGGGTGGACACTGGCCCTGCAATGAATCTGTAACTGACAGGCGGCCTGAGAGCCTGAGACAGAAGCAGGGGGAAGCAGTCTCTCAGTCAGGGGACCGTGGACAGTCCCGGAGCCATGACTCAAGGAAGACATGCTGGGATTTTCCATTTGTCCTTCAGCCAATGTGATTTTTCTTGCCTACCAAGTTTGCCGCTTATTAAAAATTATCTCTGGGCAATACGTCCAGGTATGTTTTGGGTGAGCATTTGGAGGTTTAGAATCAGCCTCCAATGAAAATGCAGGTATTTCTTGTGTTGGCTCACCGGGGACATGGCCGCAGACCCCTCATCTTGGTGGTCAGGAGAGCAGCTCGGCTCCCTCCCTTCTCCCCCAGAGCCCTGGCTGGCTTCCACCTCAGCAACGGAACTCCTTGGCCTGGCTGTTCAGTAATCCTCGGCCAGCTGGCTGCCTCCTTTTCCTCTGGGAACGAAGTGAATCACAACTCCGCAGTGCTGTTGGCCCCTTGCAAGCCCCGAGGGCCGGGGGCCTGTGTCTGCCAGCTCAGAGGATCCGCAGCCCAACTTCTGAGCGGGGATCACGTGGGGCCCTTGAACTTCTGAGCACGGAAGGCTTCCCAGCCCCAGGGGAACAACACAGATCTGGAGACCCGCAGAATTCAAAAGGTGCAGGGCTGGCTGCTCACCGGGCAGGGCAAGCTTTCTGGTTCCCCTCTCCTTAGAGGCCCGTGCAGGAGGGCAGGGGGTGGGGCTGGGGGTGTTCTGGCAGGCGGGCCCAGCAAAGGAGAGCACCACTTGGTCCTTTCCCCACATCCCCCTCAGCTGCCCTCAGAGAAGGCACACTTCCATCTCACGCAGTCTCCGGTGGCTTGGTCGGTGCACGAGCGGGACACCAGGAGCGCGCCGGGTCATACATAGTAGCAAACGCTTAGCCGAGGTTTCATTTCAATGGCTCGGGGCTGCAGCGGTGGGAGGGAGGTGACCCCTGCCATACCCTTTGTACCACTGGCATCAGAGGCACATGTTCCAAGGCTAGACCTTTTTCAAAAGCGGAGATAGGACAGGGTTTTAGCTGCCTCTACCTGGGGCGACTAGGGGATCCTCTGGATGGAGCTTGAGCAAGCATCCTAACTAGACATCAGAGGTGCAGGAAGAGAAAAGCCAGGCCACACACGCTTCCCTCCCGCAGCTTGGCCAGGCTGGACCACGTCTGCAGCAGGCCTCTGGCCCGGGGAAGGGCCTTCAGGCAAGGTGGCCTGTGCCCCAGCGATGCCCCTGCTCCTTCCAGCCTGCCAGGGCTGCCTGTCCCTCTCACCTGGCGAAGGCCTGGGCAGGCTCAGCCGATGTGTGGGCTGGGCCTGCAGGGCTGCAGCGGGTGGGGAATCAGCTTTACTTTCTTAAAACGGTCCTGTCGCACGAAAAGAAGTTCACCCCTATGCACTATTAACTGGGGGATTCCGTGGAAAGTTCCTTGCTTACCTGGTGAAGAGCCAGGGATGGCAAGCCCTCCCTGTGCGTCCCGGGCACCATCATTGCCTGAGGCGTGCTCTGCCTTTGCAAGGTGGGGATGGGGTCAGCCTCCCAGGGGAGCGGGTGTGGGGGGGGGGGATCTGGGAGCGGATTGTGCAGAGCCCCCCTCGGCCCCTCTCTCCCCTCTCCTGCTTCCCTGGAGCAGAGCAGCTCTGGGCCCCGTGTGAGTCCAAAGACACCTCCTCCCCTCCCCACTCTCCCACATGCCGCCTGTCATACGCTGCCAGAAGGTGGTCTTAGAAGTCATTTTCCCTGAGAAGATCAAAATAATTTCCCACTCCAGTCTTGTCCCCAGCAAATTCCATTCCACACATCTGTCGAAACCTGCCCTCGTCCTTGTCACCTTCTCTTATCTCCCAGGAGGGCAGGCATCTGTCCCATGAGCCAGTTGGTTTCGAGGCTTGTTCTGTTTACTGTAACGTCAACCCCTTTCTCTCTTCTGCCTTTTTTTTACTGGAGGATGGACACAGTTAAGCTTCTTGTATGACGGACGGACAGACGGACAGAAGGAAGGCAGGAAGGAAGGAAGGAAGGGACGGAGGGAGAGAGAGAGGGAGGGAAGGGCAGGGGAGGGGAAGGGAGGGAGGGGAACAATCACAAGAAAAATCCAACTTTCCTCCTCTCCTTGACCCACCGTGTCTTTCCTTTCCCTTAGAAGTAGCATATTTCATACTCTGATTTCTCCCACCTCAGTAACACCACTAATGCTGTAACATGTATAGAGGATGGAAGCATCCTGTCACTTAATCACAGTGCTTTCTCTTTCTTCCTGGGAACACAGAGCAACATGTGTCTTCGTCTAGGTGGCCATCTTGGATGTGATGAAATGTGGCATCCTACTCGAAAGAGGCCACCAAATTCCCCTTTGTAACACATTTTTTGTCCCTCAGCTGTTGTCATCTGGTTTCTGTTCCCAACCATTCCACTGAAAAGCGCTTCCCGTGGTCACCCAGAACATCCTAGCTCCCAGCCCCAGTATTTTCCAGTCCACGTTTTCCTTGACCTACGTGTTGTTTTTGGCAACATTGGCCTCCTGATATTTGCCTTCCTGTTTCTAGACCACCCCTGCTGTCTCCTGCCATCCAACCTTCCTCTCTTCCCCTGCCACCCTCCTTCCCATGTGCCTACCCCTCCTCTTGACCCATGGGGTCAGCGTTCTTGGGGCTCGTTCTTCAACCTACCCCACCTGCACCTGGCCATGGCACCCTTCACCATTTGCTTCATCTGTCACCTGTGTACCAGACGCTCCCGAGTCTGGACACCTGCCTGCAGCATGTCTGTCCTTGTACCTTCGTTCCCTCTCAACCTGGAACCATTTTCTCCGCACGGAGCATAGGGCAATGTCTGGAGACATTTTTGGTTGTCACAAGCAGGAGTGGATGCTCCTGGCATCTAGTGGGCAGTGGCCTGGAATCCACTGAACGTCCTACATCATGCGGGACCGTTCCCCCACAAAGGCTACCCGATGCACAACGGCAACAATACAGAGGTTGAGAAGCCATGTCACATGCCCTTCAGATGGACAATGAATGACCCACCAAATGCCCTCTGATCATCTTCCACTGGGTACTCTGTGCTTGTCTGTCCCTCCCACTGGGCTAGATGCCTACAGGCTCACGGTGCTTTGTTCACCTCCCTGTCTCCGGTCCCCGTCGAGGAGTCTGAATAGAGTCTTAGGCATACAGGCAATGCTGTGAATTAGCGGGATGTGTAACTACTGCCAGCGTCATATCCCCAGATAGAATGTATGTCATCTGAAGGCAGGGACCCTCATAACCTGCCAGTGGGTGTTGAGAGGGAAGGGTGGAAACCGCAGGGGAAGCGGAAGATTTCGGTTCAGGTGAGACGATGTATAGAACCCAGGATCCCACGCCTCTGCTGGGCTAATCATGCCTGTGGCCACATAATGCTGGGGAAATTTTAAAAAGCCAAAAAACAGTTTAGATTCAATTACTATTTCTGAAAAGCATAAAGAGGTTGAATAACTAGGTAGAGGAGGCATGATCTAGGTCTACGTTGGTAAAGTGAGATTTTTTTTTAAGCTAATATTAACAGAAAGATGGGCCCAGATTATCCTTCGAATAGTAAGTCCATTATGAAGTAAAACCAAAGGTGGAAAGCTGCCCAGAAAAGGAAAAAAAAACAGAGGAGAAAAGGATGAATAAGATATTTTGGCAGTGGATTAATTGTTCCATCTATTCTAGCATTCTCTTATTAAATTCTCATTTGGGTAATACAGAACATCTTTGAGTTCCCCAAATTACCTAAACTTTTATGAAATGCCGAATAGATTGCACCCCTACCATTTCACCTCAAACTCTGCTTCTGATTCTACGTGGGAGGTGGGTTTTTCTTTTAATTTTTTAATGTTTATTTATTTTTGAGAGAGAGAGAGACAGAGTGTGAGCGGGAAGGGGCAGAAAAAGAGGGAGACACAGAATGTGAAACAGTCTCCAGGCTCCGAGCTGTCAGCACAGAGCCCAACGCGGGGCTCGAATTCACGAACCGTGAGGTCATGACCTGAGCCGAAGTTGGATGCTCCACTGAGACACCCAGGCACCCCCAGCAGAAGGTGTTTTCTTTAAACAAAGCCTTGAACTGCACCCGACTGCCCGCTCACATGAACTGAATCTATGGCATGTGCCCCATTCCTCGGGAACCCCATTTTCCTCCTGTCCTGTCTATGAATCTTGTGTGTCGTACTTTACCTTGACCTACTCCACAGCATACGGCTTTGTAAGCCAATGATTTTTTACTGAAAGTGGAGAACAAATTCTTTTTTTATTTTTTCTTGTATTCATGTGGACGCCTTACGTGAGGGCTCTAGTTATGGAAGCAAAGACATCGGGGCTCATGAGAGAAGTCCTCCCTTGTGAATTAGGAAAGCTCAAAGAGTCCCTATGACTGCAGAATCCCTGCTGGGAGATGGGGCGGGACACCTGGGTCTCCCACAGGATGGAAGTCCCCTGGGGACTTGCTGACGTACCTACAAGCGTGTGCTCGGGGGCCACGTGCATTATCCCCTATATCCCTTGAAGAGAGAGGATCACTTACAAAAGAGAAACCAGTTCAGTTGTTAGACATCGAACCTTATTCGCATCCTTCCCCAGAGTCTGGTGAAGGGATAAAATGAAGCAAAACGATTATGGTTGTAACCGGCGTGCCTCCCAGGTAGGCACCCTCACGGACGTCCCCACCGGCAGGTGCCTCAGCACCCCAATCTGGGGAGGAAGAATGGGAGTCTCAGGACAGATGCGCACTCAGCTTGTCTGTGTGTGTGGGGGTGGGGTGGGAGTGGGGGTGGGTAGGGTCTGGGTCCAAACACAAGCTCTGGATCCTTCCCAGGGAAGCCGCTCTCCCTTCAGCTACGGATCAAATAAACGACCCTGGAACAATTTCAGTACAAAGCGCTTTTTATTGACATTGTAAGAAACATGGTTCTTTCTTTTTGTTACAAAAGGAGTAGGTGGTTCTGAAAGCAAAAGTAGAGTCCACGCGTGGCGGGACCGCAGCCCTGGGCATGAGGTGGGCTTGGGGGCCTCACCGCACGGCTGCAGGCTGATCCGAGACGGCCCCGGGCCGGCCACATCCGAACACTACGCCTACAATCCTTAAATGTATTTACAGGTGTTTTCTTTTAAAAAAGGATTACACATTTTATTTTTTTAAAAATCTAAAAAAGGCGAAAAAAATGAACTTGTATCTTATTTTACACGTTTGCAGGATACACAACGGTAACTTGTCAGAAGAGAACATCCTCCATCAGTTCAAAACAACACGGGAAACCAGGTTACAAGACAGCTCAGACTCGGCTACAATCGCGTGCTCGCGGCCGGCCGGGGAGCGCGCGGCCCGGAGCCCCGGTCCATCCATCGGGCGACACCAACTGGTCCCTCGCATCGACGAGATTAACATAAAATAAGGCACATACATCGCAAGAATCACAACTGCGGCTCGAGAGGATGAGCCAATATATGAGGAGCAGGGTGCAGTCTCGTCAGCTCTCCAGAAAAGAACACGGAATGGTTTAACCTGTGAAACTATGGTGAACACAGGTGTTCAACAGGAAGACCATGTACGAGCCTGCACTGAAAGGCAGGATGTGAAACTAGGCAGTTGCTGCTGTCTCCCTCAACGCGTGGGGCAGGAAAGCAGAGAGAAGGTTGGAGGCTGGGGTGGGTCCTGTCCCAGCTGACGCCAAGTCCACAGACTTGTACGTGGCCCCGACAGACCCTCCTTCCACTGACTGTCCAGCATGACTGCACTCCCGGAAAAGTATGCCTTCTTCCTCCCTCTCCCCTGGTCCCCCTCTTTCTGAGATTTCCATGGAGAGAAGCCAAATGTGGAGCTGAAGCAAGGGTATCTCCTGCAAATCTAAGGGTAGAAGGTAAAAGTAGGAAAAGAAGAGGTGAAGGAGAACAGAGGCACAAGATGACAATGGTCCTCACCCAGCTGCCGTCCATCCTTCCACGAAGGACGAGGGTGACGTAGGAAACGATGGTAACTGAGAAATGGAGGTCGCCTCTGGGAATTTTCCTGGGGAGGGCCGTGTGGTGCCAGGGACCCGCTGTCCTCACTCAGGAGATGGGAGAACGCCCAGGACCCAAGCTTTGAGACAGAGGGAGGACGGGGGTCAGACCAAACCGTGACAGCATGTAAGATCAAGACCTGGAGAGGCTCGGGTTTGTGGAAAAAGGAGACTCGGGGAATGGATCACTGATTTTGTGACCGGATCCTGACCTGTGTGAGGAAAAAGCCTGGCTCTTTTCTGTTGGAACTTGGTAGACTCCACTCCACTGAGCTCAGATCAGTAGCCATCTTTTGCTTTGGGGCTCTGTTCCACAGCAGATGCATCCTTTGACCTAAAAGCAGGTGCTGGCTGTGGGCGGGAAAAGTCTCAACACCCCTCTTGATTTCAGGGAACATCCAATTGAAAGCAAACCCAACTTTGTCAGCCACAAAGTCCCAAAGGGCACGTTTACCTCCACGCTGAGATTCTTGGTCCAAATGAGAGAACACAAACGTGAGAAAAATGGGCTGGATCTAACATTTTGTTTTCCTATGACCTATTATTTTATTTGACTTGACTTTGTCTAATACTAATTCAAATGGCAAGAATAAAGGGGAAGAGCCACCCAATTGACTCATGAATCACTCTGGATAAATCCAACTCCAGGGTCAATGGGAAAAAAGGAGCAGGTAGTCTGAGGTGTTAATATTTTATTATTAATAGTTTACATATTTGTAAATGTGAAATGCTGGATAATCCATGTACTCTGTGCACACATAGTATGTCTTTTATGTGTATCGACTGCACATGGGAAGTAGCTGTACTCCTTTTAGTCTTTAAAATGTTTTAATCCAAAACGAAAGTACAGATTAAGTCCACATTCAGGACTAACTGCATAGAACATTTAACTTCTTAAATGGATGCATCGTTTAATAGACTGGGTGTAAGAAAAGGCATCCATCCACACAGCTACTAACCGTCCTCCCCAGTGCTCTTAAACACCAACAATTGTTAAAGGGATTTATTCCAAAGGTCATCATATGTGAGCTTTTTCTTTCACAACTAAGTTTTACCAGTCCCTTAAAATAGGGCACTTAGAATAGAAATACTCCTTCACTACAGTGGAATTAATATATGGCAATGACATAGGCGGCTGCTGGGTTGTTTCAATACCTATATACTTGGAACTATATATAATCAATTCTCAGTTACCTATGACGACGGGTAAAGAGATGGAACTATCATTAACAAATACAGCAAACCCACAAATGTTCCCCCAACTATTTCTACCCAGTAGCTTCACTCTACAATCTACCTAACTTCTCGTCGGGACAGATGCAAGTAGCAAACTCGTGGCCCTTCCCCTCTCTCCCTGGAGCGCGGAACAGCATCGAACGGTCGTGGGGACGGAGGGAGAAAAAGCAAGACAGATAACCGAGGAGTTGAGCGTGTAGACGTACCTGCCCTGAGTGCACTCGCGGACAGGAGAATTCTAAACCCCAACCGTGAACAAACTAGTTCATCTGCCAGAGCCCCAAATTCCCGCTGTGTGCAAGTGTCGAAAGCATGCCCTGACCTGAACTGGGGGGGGCGGGGGGGGGGGGCGAGGAGGGGGAGCAGGTAAAAAAAAATCGGTTATCTCTGCTACAGTGCCCCCACCAGAGATTCTTAAACTCACTATCCTTATTCCGATTCTTGTGCCCAGTGTGGGAATTACCAAAAACAAAAACAAAACAAAACGAAAGCCCTCCAAAAAACCAAAAACAAATACAGAGCACATGTAAAGGGAAATTTGGAAAGCTGGAAGCATCACCCCTCGGTCAAAAAGCACACCAACTCCTATTTCCTTTGAGTAACAGAGAAACATATCAAATCCTTTCGTCTGACCTCTCTTTGAAAAGAAATGAGAACATGCACATCGCACATTTACACTGGTTTACTAGAAAGGGGGATGGGCTTATAGTTTAAAAAAAAAAAAAGAGGATGGTTCTAGTGTAACAATACTGATTCAAAACTGAAATGGAAGACAGTTTCTCCCTAGAATACTTTAGGGTTGTTCAGAGTCCTTTTCCATAAAAGGAATATACTTGAAACACATCCCAGTTAGGTGAGATGAGATTGCTAAAATACATACAGAACTAAAAACAAAACAAAACAAAACAAAAAAACAGCAAAAAAACAAAAAACAAAAAAACTGAGTCCATTTAATCTTTTAAACTCCTAAAGTTTCACGTTGGTTGGCAGCCTTCTCCCCTAACGCCCTATTGCATAACCGCAAGGAATTTGCTTTCTTCCGCGAGGGAGGTCAGCAAGGAGCTCATGTCCCCGATGGCCATGTTGGTGGTGCTCACGGACAGCGCGGGCAGCGGGAGGGACGCGCGGGGCGTCGTGAGGCGGGAGGAGGAAAGGGAAAGGTTCTGAATGATGCTGGGGCTCAGGGCTCCTGACATCAGGCTGGCGTGGTCCCCGTCGTCTATGATGGCGTCAAAATCAATCTGCACCCCTTCCAGGTCATGGCCGTCAAGGCCGTCAACCGTGCTGGTCACCTGGTTAGCACCCGGGGAAAGTAATTCAGAGTTTTCGGCGCTGGCCCCCTGTAGTAGGCAATTGGCTTCCGAGATGGAGAAGGAACCAGTCTTCATGTCGTGCTGACCGAAGCCAACGGGTTGGTCATAGAACTGACCAGAGTAACCCTGCACGTTAGAACACAGCTGATGGGGCTGCCCTTGCATCTCCGTCTTGATGCCGTTCACCTTGCAGGTCTGACTTGTGTCACTGAGCTGTCCCTGCTGCAGAGAGAGGCTGCCCCTCAGCGCAGCCTGGCGCCGGCCGCCCCCGTAGCCGGCACACGGCTGGTAGCCCCTGGCGGCCGCCAAGCCTGCCGGCTGGCTGCCGATGCACGGAGGCCCCGGCAGGCCGCTCTCCGGCCCTTGATAGACATTGAGGTGTGAGGTAGCACTAACCTGCCCTAGCATCTGCTGAGCGCCGCGGCCGGCCCCTGGGTGGTGCACGCTGTCGCTGAGGAGCTGATGGGCCAGGTACCCCTGTCCCACCAGGTCTTGGGTGGCCATGCCACTCACCGCGGCTCCCGCGGACTCGCCGGGCACCCCCGGTGACAGGCCAAACTCTGGCTGGCTCCCGCTTCCCTGCGCTGAGGTGCTTTTCAGCTTTGCCGCTGGAATCCCGGCCCCGCAGACGCCATCCGGCAAGCCGGGCGCCCCCGGCTGCCTGTTGAGGCAGTTCCCGTACTGCTGGGCCTTGTAGGGCTGTGCGTGGAAGGCGTTTCCGCTGTGCTCGGGGCTGCCGTAGGAGCTGCCGGGCTCTGCGAGGCTCTGGTAGGCCCCGGCTGGGCCAGCTCCGCTCCTCAAGGCATCCTGTGGGTGCGCGCCCGGGTTGCCGTAGAGGCCGAAGGTTCGCGGCTGCGGCGCCGCGGGCCGCGGGCCGCATTTCAGCTTGGAGGAGCACAGGTCGGCGCTGCCGGAGCTGACTTCGTTCCACTGAATGGGCAGGTCGGATTTGCTGGCTTCGGTGCAGGGCTGCTCCAGCCGGCGGTACTGCTGGCCGGCGTGGCCGTCGGGCAGCCCCGGAGGCTCAAAGTCCCCGGGCCCGCACCCCAAGCCGGGCCCGGGGGGCACTTTGCCGTCGTCAGAGACGGCGCTTTGGAAGTGCTGCTCGTATCCCGCTTGGTTCTGGGAATTCAAATACTGCACCACGTCATCGGGCAAGAAATCCTCATCGTTCAGGTTCACGTCGGCGTCCACGGTCAGGGACTCCAGGGTGATGTTCTCAGTGATGCTCGGAGGGCAGGGAGACGGCAGGAAGTGGCGGGGCGGGCCGCCCTCGGGCCGAGTGTAGTTCTGAAGCACTAAGTTCCGCTTGTCCAGGGATGGGGGCAAACCCGGGGGGTCAAAGCCGTGGAGGCTGCTGAACCGCTGCACGCGGGGCAGGGAGAGGCTCTCGGAGACCGTCCTCACCGGGTCGCTGGCCCTCCTCACGCTGTTGCCCAGCACGTCCGGGGGCAGTAGAGGGCGACGGCCCGACCCGTGGGCGCCCCCGTCGCTACACCTCCGCGGAGGGTGGACGGGGGGCAGGGCCCCCGTGGGCTCCCTGCCGTCGCCGAGCAGGGCCATCCGGGTCTTCAGGCTCATCCTCTCCATGTTGGGCAGCGGCGTGGGGGGCGGCCCGCCAGTGGCCGCCGCGTACTTGGCTTTCAGCCGGTACTGCTGCGCAGGCGTGAGGCTGAGCAGGCTGGGCAGGCCCTCGCACTGGCTGGCCTCGCTGGACCTGCGCGAGGCGTCCGTGGAGATGGGGTCGTACGAGTCGGCCACGCTCACGTTCTGGGGCCGGCCCTCGGCCTGGGACGCCTCGCTGGACCTGCGGCTGGAGAAGCAGGGGGAGATGCCCGAGGAGCGCCGGCTGCTCAGGTAGGCCGAGCTGATGGTGCTGGTGCTGCTGTCCCTCCGGTTGAGCATGTTCAGCATGGTGATGTCCACACCAGAAAGGTCGCTTCTGTTCGGGAGCAGAGTCATGGGCCCGCCCAAACTGCAGCTGGTACTGGGCTGAGTGCCTGCGGAGGAAGGGTGGGAAACACAGATTCGTTTCAGGGTGACGTGGAACAGGCCCCGGGATTACAAGCCGGCGGGAAAGCTGGCCGACCCCCGGCTTAGACAAAACAGTAAAATCACCCTGGATCAGTTAAGCGGCTTCACACGTGGAGGTCTAGGGCAAGACGAAGAGTCCTGGGATGTGCACACAGTGCCTGGGTTACAGGCAAGGCCAAGGCCATTCCAGGAGTGTCATATGGACCAGAGGGCTTCCTCGGACATCCTGAGAAGGGGGAGTCTGCCTGAGCTGGTGGGTGGGGAGGTTCCCCCTTTAGGATACGCCCCGGTATTCGGTGCAATCTCAGGAGCGAAACCTGACATGGGTCTGCCAGTGCAAAAGGCTGCCTGGCTTCCCTTGAAACGTCAAATCAAGGTGGCTGCTGAACTGGGCCACCTGGGTGGCTCAGTAGGTTAAGCGCCTGACTTCAGCTCAGGTCATGATCTCATGGTCTGTGAGTTCCAGCCCCACATCCGGCTCCGTGCTGACAGTTCAGAGGCTGGAACCTACTTTGGCTTCTGTATCTCCGTCTCTCTGCCCAGCTCCCACTCATACTGTCTCTGTCTCTCTTAAAAATAAATAAACATTAAAAAGAAAAAAGGTGGTTGTGGAACTCCCAACTGTAGACTGGAAACCAGATGGCAATGCTAACCCCAAATGTCTTTGTTGCAGGGATCTCCCCACCCTGGTCTAACAGCTACAATTTCACCATCAGAACGGTAGTCATGCACACAGTATTATCATCCTGTGTGCTACTTTCTGTTTTGGGATCATCCCCTTATTACCTGTTTTTAAAATATGGACTCCCCAGAAAGGCAACCCTGACACGTACGTATGGTGACAGTATAATTTGAGGACCAGGGGACATACCAACACACATCAAGCCTGGTTCCTCTCACTGGTTTGTACAGAAAAGAACAGACAGCCCTGAGCTGACGTGAGGTAGGACACGGAACTCACCGTTTCCTATGAGAGGAGAGACTGCAGGGGCTTTGGGGGGTAGAATGGGGTTCAGTCGTGGCAGTATTCCATTCACTTGTTTGAGCCTTTCTAGTTTTACGTGTTCCATCCATTTGGTCCCTGCCGGATTCCTCCTGGCTTGCAAAGCGAGGGCCGTGGTGGCAGTGGAAATGGTCGAGTCCATGATTGGGGTTTCGTCGATGGCCCCGAGGTCTCCCACACCCCCGCCGTCAGTCAGAGGAAGCTCGAGCCCACTGTTGGAATAGTTGCTGATGGGGGACTGTTGGCTGCTGCATGAAGACTGACCACCAGGGCTTGGCTGAGATGTCTGCTGGGGTCGAGAGGAAAGCAGAGAAACGTCACCGCGAAGGAAAAAGGAAAGGGAGCTAGGAATGAGAGCTCATGCAGACCTAGCCCCGCAGGGAGCTCAGCGGGTTGCATGAGAAGAACTACGTGCTGGTGAAGGCAGGCGGCTTCCCTCGACCACAGAGACTGATGGAATGCCAGGCGGATGTGCAGTGGGGGCGATGGAAGCGGGGCTTGCTGCACGGGGTGTGACTGGCACCACCTCCGCTTGTGGAATCCCGCCCCAGAGGCCAGCTCTGCAAACACTCCCTCAGGTGCAATCCCGCTTGTACGACTTGACTTTATCCTCCGGGCAAAATACTAGGTCACTCTGAACCTCAGTTTCCTTATCCCTTTTAAAAGGGGGACGTCTTCTTTATCTTCGGGACCGTTGTGGGAATTGTGAGGCCCGGAAAGCACACGAAATATAAAAAGACCTGGGAAACATTTACTGATTGGCTCTGACAGCATCAGCTGGTCTTATTATCCCAGGTGGCTTTGGCCCAGAGGTTCATGCTGCTTGGCTACAGCATACGTGGAAGCTGAGCACCAGCAGCACACGAGACCCTCTCTGAGCTATTCAGGGATGGTTCCCCAAGCTCTCTGTGACCTCTGCCTCTTTCTGTGCGTACTTGACTGCTCTGTAGAACCCCAACCACGCTGTGGGTAAAGGCAGCTGTAGGAGGCACAACCTCCATCACTTAGCTTCTGCTGTACCCGGAGGGGTGGTGGGGGTGGGGGGCTTGAAAGGCTGCAAGTTACAGCCATCTGAGTCTGGGGAATGATCGAAAGTGCCTTGGCATTTCTCTAGGAGAATCAGGCAACGTCTCCCCGCCCCCAACCGTGTGGACTGTGGAAGACAATTCTGCAACTAGACAGAAACTTGATCTAGTCCACTGGTTCTCAGTCAGGGAGAGGACACCCCCCCCCCCACCCTGGAGCTCCTGGAGCTGGGGAGCAGAAAGCTGACTGTCCTCAGGTCTGGGGAGCACCATATAAAATGGCCCTCAAAGAGCAGTCTGCTCTATCTAAAATCCCACCAGTGCCCTGGTTGATACACAGTATCACCCCTTTTGTGTTGATAAGAAAAGTGATATTCGTTCAGAGAAGTTCAGTGACTGACCAGGGTCACAAAGTCACAAAGTCAATGGTGTGACCAGCCTAGACTCCCAGCTGGGGGCTAGTTCCATTCTTCCACAGTGCCTTCCTCCACCATTACTCTACAAACTGGAGCCTGACAGCAGCCGGAAGAGCAAATCCTCCAGGGAGAGAGAACCACACACACACACACACACACACACACACACACACACACACTCAGTGACAGACACCTACTGCCCCAGGTGGGCTGCACGGTACCGTCGGGAAGGGGTTTTAGACAGAGGGCTTCTCAGTAGAACCCGTTAACACTCGCTCTGCAACCACAGCACATACACCCAAGCAAATGAACACTTTCTAAGTGAGTGCCATGTGATACACGAAGTTTGTCCTGGGCAACCAAGCAGAGCAAAGTGAGACACACAAATGGGATCATGAGTTCGTGAAGCCTCGCTTGAGTTTTGCTTCCGCAGAATCTTGGGAGTGCCGGGCCACCTGCTCCTTCCCAAGGTACTTGGAGCATCCAGAGTTCTCTTGGTCTTTTCCTCTTGGACTGTCCACTCCGAGTGCGTGCGTGTGGATCTGTGTGGATGTGTACGTACACACGCACCGCAGACTCCTTTCCACAGGGCACAGGAGGAGATGCAAATGAGCTTGTAACGAGAGCTGCTCAGAGGAGCTCAGACATTTAAATATAGATTAACTTGCTAACAGCAAATGTATACAGATCGTCCTCAAAGAGGGAGGTACCTGTCTGGTCCAAGAATGAATTTACATGTGTCAATCTGATAATTAAATAGTCTTTGCGAACATCTGCTTGGTCGGCCCCAGTGTGATTTATTATGAAAGCCTAGACAAATAAAACGATGAGTTTCACCATCTAACTCCACATTTCCACATGCTGAACGTTCAAAACACATTGCTTCTATGTTTGAAACAGGTCTGAGTAATGGTCACTACCAAAGATATCACAAAGCACAAAAAAAACAAAAGAAAAATGGAACGCTTAAAAGTTAAATGTTAAAATGAACACAAAACAAAAAGGGCAGAGAAGCCAAAATTCCCTCACCTTATTACCCACTGTCCTTAGGAAGTGAGAACAAGACATTTAGGAGCATTACAAAGAAGAGATGTGGAATTAATAAGAAAAAAAGAAGAAAGAATTTAATTCATAGCATGATGATCAAAGACAAGTTTTTAAAGAAAGAACATTAGAAATTAAATCTCATATGCATTAGTAAATGTCTATGAAGGTGTCTACTTCTATTCGCATGTGTATGTACACAATAACCCCAGTAGGAAATTTGATTTTTTTAGCCTTACCTATAAAATATGGAGCTTCGTCTCGATCTCTATGATCCCTTCCAGCCCATGTTTCTATGATTTAATTACTTTATAAAATAGTTCACATCTTGGGGCATCTCAGATGTCACTGAGCCAAATAACTATAAGTTCCTATTTCTACCAATTTTCTTTTTAAATAATGGGTGTTTGGAGAGGAGATGACAAGTTTCCTTGGGCTAGGGATGTACATTAAAGGTACGAGAGGCTCTGGGTCCATAGGATGTCCAAAGAACATAAATCATTGTCTCTCGATGACATAATCTAGGAGACTACAGATTCATTTTCCTTGTTTCATTAAACACTTGAGGATAAACTGTTGAATGTTCTGCACAGTACAGGTGGACTTTATTTTAGGAAATTGATATGTGGTCCCAAAAGAAAGGAGTATAGAAAACACTGCCCGTGAACTGATTAATTTTAAACTATAGTGATGAGTCATAACACACACATCAACTTTTGACTAAGGTGCCTTTTCTTTTTCTTTTCTGACTCAGGTGCTTTTTAAAAGCAAAATACAGCTACCCTCTGGGAAGTAATGATAAATCTGGAGAGCTTATTTGTATTATTTTTGGCTAGACTTTATGTCGCTTTCTAAAACTTATAAGACAAACTCAGTAAGTCATTAAAATTCAATCAGTCATTCAACTCCACTCTGTCAACCCTGGAACTGAATGTGCATTCTTTCTTACCCATACGTACTGCTGTGTGGTGATATCACTCTGGAATTCACAGGATGTCCACCCGATTGCTGGACTGTCCTCATTTTAAGAAAATACTTCCTTAAACTGAGTATACATATGCCTGCCTGACCATTTCCAGGCATCTGTTAATCTAAGCGCACGGAGTACCTGGTAACTTTCCTGGTACCAGGAAATCTACCTGGTACATTTCCTCCTTATGCAGAGAGCGCCAGACCAGAACCTGACACGTTCCCAGAGCTGACTCCATTAGGTACACTGCCAAATACAAATGTACTGAACCTCTTCGGACAGCTTCTCTTTTCATTTTTCTCATCTTCTAAAAAGTCTTAGATGTTTCAGTATGGCACATACATAAAGAAAAATAACCAACAGAAGTTTGAGAGAAGCCGCGACTGTAGCATAAACCATCCATCAGTCACCAAACCAGAATGAGTTTTCCCTGTGACATCTTTCAAATTCCTCCCTTGCTCTCTGCCTCCTTGGTTCAGGTACCACAGCAGAAATGGTCTCTGGTCTATCAAGCCAATCCCTAGCCTGGAACTCAAGCTGGCTTTTCTAAAATAAACCAGTTGTGCCAAGTCATTCCCCATCACCAGTAAAATCTAATCTTTCTTATTCTCACTCGTTTTTACTTCTGCACATCCTCCCAGGGCCCCACGGTTTCTGCGGCCCTGCCCCTGCCCCTCTCTAAGTGCTGAACTTGAGGGCCACCCCCTCAGCCTCGCCAGTCACATCCTCAAGTGCACGGGTGGTTTGTTCCCCCCTTGAATGCTCTCATGCAGACTTGTGTTAAAGACCCAGCACATGGAGTTGTAAATATTTGCCTATTGCTGGTCTGTCTACCCTGCTGGACTGTAAGTGCCTAAAGACCGGGGATCACGGCTTATTTATCTCAGGGTCACCCGGGCAAAGCATAAGACAAAAAACATGTTTCCAGAAAGAATGGATGATTTTCTGCATTATGGCCCTGCTGAAAATGTAGACAGTCATGCCTCTCTACCTGCCACAACAAAGTGGTCTGGCTCCAGATTGATTTAGCTAACCGTTAGCAAACCTTGATGCTCTTTTCTGAGCTCTTCTACACTGATTCACCTTGAGTAAGGAACCCAGGTCTCTGAGCTCCTGACCTCTTCAATCAGAGAGCCCAGGGCAGTGAGGACCCGGGCAGTCTGGTCCCTCCTAATGCCCTAGCTGGCTTTTGAAAATGACCTAGGGTGGCTTGAGGTCAAGCAGAAGGAAAGTGAATGACATACCATGGGCTTCTCTGCCTTGACTGCTTTCACTTGGAGGCATTCTTCCCGCTTTGAGGTAGTGTTGCTGAGGTCCTTCTGCTCACCAAGGGCTCCCTGAGTCTGCCGGCCAGGTGACCTGGACTGTGAGTGGCTGCCGGAATCTCGTGGTGGGGGAGGCCGAGGATGTATGTCCCCACGCTGCTTCTTGGTGACATGAGCCTCTGGGCCATGCACTGTCTTCACATGCTTCCGGAGGGAACTGGGGTCTGTGTAGCGCTTAGTGCAGCCTGGGATTTTGCACACATACGGTTTCTGCCGAAAGCCACATGGAACGAAATAAGAGACGGTTATCAAAGGGATAACGCCCCAGCCCAACAGTCTCGTGGGTGCACACCGTATCTTGAATTCCTTCAAAAGCACTGCCGCAAAGCTGTGACGTGTTCAAATACCTCTACCTACTAAGTGTTTAATAAAGGCCATCTGAATACCAGTCAGTGAATCTAGCTTTAATAGGCTATTCTTTTAGAGAATGTGCTAGGAGAGCGAGGAGTGTGTAACTTGCCTGTATGTTCTTGGAAACATTTATCCTGAGAGTAGGAAGAAGTATTCTGTGTCACGGTAGCTACTCAATAGGTATTTGAAGATGATGGTAACAAAAGATGGTGGTAGTGACCACCATCTTCTTCTAAGAAGAAGGCTTAAAGACACCTGTCACCTAATCAGAAGAAAGCTATATGCCTTGGGGAGGGTCTGTGTGAAGAAATTCCTTAAGGATGTCCTGGTTTTCAGACCAAAAAAATCCCTACAGCCTTTGTGGAAATGTGCTCTCTATACACAGGCATAATTTTAAAACATTGCCAACCCCTCTTCAATGTTAGAGATCACTAAAATATGCCCGTTTGGGTGGCATTACCACGGTCTGGGATGATCAGGGCTCTGAATATCCAGAACCTTTCGGATTTTCAAAGCTCTAAAGCCCTGTTAGACCGTCTATGAAAGCTCACTCACAAACTGAGAAGGGCTGTTGGATGGTGTCCTGGAAATGAGGGTTCCTGATCTAGGCTTTGCTCTTGAACACTGAGGCCTGTGAATTATTTCCTTTGTGGGCCAGCGACAAACCTACAAATGCTGTCATTAAAAAGTATACGGATGCTTACAGCTAAATTATTCACTCAAATCACAGAATCACTGTCACCGACTCATGACCAACATCAGAACTGAGATCTTGTTTACCCGGCTTGAAATATAATATATGCATGAGTGCTTATATGAGTAGATGTCTATGTATATCAGAAGGTAAGCTATTAGGTAAGTGATAGTCATAAAAAGCATGATTAATGTAATGTACCCATTATATTAAAAAAGATGTCCTGTCTTAAAGAATGTATGTGTCTAAAAGATGCTTTTTCACTAAAAGCCCAAGAACAGACTGAGTGCTACATAAAACGATGAAATGTCCTAATGTAGTAAGTGAAGACTCCGAAAATTATCCCGAGAGACTTCACCTCCAAATTTGCGATTCTTTTGGGTAGAATTGATTCCCATTAACTATGAATTACTTCTATTCAGAGTCTTGTGTGATTTGCAGCATATATATAATGAGACGAGCACATCAAATTCTATGCATTAGGGACAGAAGAATGGCTCCAGCGATCAGGGCCATTACCTTATAGTGTTCTGACATCGGCCCTGTGCCTGCTCACCTCACTGCTGTGACAGGCTGTTCCATCAGCGGGAACACTGGGATGTGTGGTGCAGGTGTCAGGGAGGGGTTGGGCCGGGGGAGGGCACACAGCCAGGCCAGCACTATGCATCTGAGAAGCTCCTGTTCCCATAAATATATGCATGTGTATACTATGGGTTAGTTGGGAAAGAAGGACACAGTTAGAGATGGAGAGTCTACGCTTCTAGGACCGACAGCACCTACAAGTACATATGGACCCATCCATGTGCCCTTGTGTGTGAGCATACACAATATCCCCTTAAAAAAAAACCATCAGAACACGGGTTCAGGAAACTTAATGCGTTAACGAAAAAACACATTAACCCAGTTACATGGCTTCGCCTCCAAATTCAGTTGAGATCAATGGCTGAGATGAAACAGAACTGTAGGTGAAGATAAATGTTGCCGGTCTCACGGTCCGAGATAACTCAACTTCTGCCATGGCTGTCTTCTTTTTGACCCCCTCAACCGAAGGTACTTTGTGAAAGCCATGGATACTTTTGTGTACTTGACTTTGTAGAATTTACCCGACTAGATTTTTCAATAAACATTTCGTGGTCCCTACTCTATGCAAGACTCTGTGAACACAAAGTTATATACCGCAGGATTTGATGTCAGGGGATATAAAATACGCAGGAGAAATAGGACAGCATGTAATTATCACCAGGGTAAACTCTGAATGCTACAGAATGATGTGGACACAGGGGAACCATTTTTCAGTTGGGGTGATTGGAGGAGGCATCAGTTATTAAGTTTTTACATCTGGGTATAATGCCCAGCTCACTGGGTCATGGTAAGGGTTAAACAGGACAACATACACGAAATGCTCACCCTGATGTGTTGCACACAGTAATTACTCAATGAACAGAACTTTATTAGGAAGAGGAGCATTGCAGCTGGGTCCTGAAAGAAGAACAAGATTCTGAGGGATAAAAATGAGGGAAGGGGATGCGAAAGAAAAGCCAAGGTCCAGAGTCAGGACCGCTTCGTGCACAGGGGCATGGCTGTCAGCGCCATTCACGGCCACAAAGGTAAGAGGTCAAGCCTGGAAGGGCAGGCTTGGGCCCAGTGACAGCAGGTACAAGCCCAGGGAGTCTAAACTTTCCCTAAAGGTAAGAGGGAGCCACTGGAACTTTCTGGAGAAGGAGATACAACCGAGTCAGACCCCAAGGAAACTTGTTTAGTGTGGCTTTGGGAGGACATAAGCTGTGTGGTCTGGAGGAAGGGTCCCTGGCAGAGGTCACTGCTACAGCCCCACATGGGTGAGGCAGCCTGGGGGTGGGTGGGGAGGGCCAGACTGGCTTCTAGCCCACGGTATTCTGTGCCGAACCTGGAACAGCAAGGCGCTGTGTCACCTAACTAGCTCTCCCTATTTGTTTAGTGAATGAATGAAAGTACAAATAAGAAAGCAAATGAATGAAAGAAGATATCTAGGATTATCTAGGACCGTCTTATGACACAAATCTAGACTTCCTGGACAAACTTAATTTTGGTGGATGTGAAAATGTCCATCATTCTTAAGGCCCAAGCCTTGCATGCTCAAGGCTGTTAATTTATTTTAGATAAACTGTTCCACCCTGGTGAAAGAGAGGACTGACCGAGGTATCTATTACTCTCCTAATGGATAAACTTTCATACAGCATCGCACTTTTTACCTCACAGAAGTGTACAAGCTTAGCTGTAATGCATTTAAGCATAGCAAACTGCGGTGCACATATTTTAGGTCCATAAGAAAGACACAAAGCTGAGTAAGTATGTTTGTACATGTGCATACCACTAATCTTAACACACTCACTGCCCCAATTTCTCCATAAGAACAGGGGTGGGCCCTGGGCCTTGGGCCTATATACTATAGGAATGAATGTCTTCTAAATTTCTAGTCATAATTGTGCGTATATATATATATATATATATATATATATATATGGAATGCAGTTAAGTATTTTAATTTAATTCTAAGTTAATCGCATTCCCTAAAACATTTTAAACTGAGATATAATTCACATACCATTAAAAGAACACTTCGAAATTGCACGGTGCAGTGGCGTTTTGTACATCCGCAATCTTGTGCAACTGTCACTACTATCAATCAAATTCTAGGATGTTTTCATCATCCCCAAAAGAAATCCTTACCCTATTCCCTTCCCCTCAGCCTCTGGCAACCACTAATCTGCTTTCTGTCTCTATGGATTCGCCTAGACTCCCTGGAGGTTCTCACAAAACAAGTACAGTAGGTGACACTACAAGAAGTGCGGGTAGTAAAAGCTTTTTTATTATGTTTTAAAATATTTTCCTTTGTTTATATTTAAGAGACACAGAGAGAGACAGAGCAAGAGCGGGGGAGGGGCAGAGAGAGAGAGGGAGACACAGAATCCGAAGCAGGCTCCGGGCTCCGAGCTGTCAGCACACAGCCCGATGCGGGGCTTGAACCCACGAACCGGGAGATCACGACCTGAGCCGAAGTCGGACGCCCAACCGACTGAGCCACCCAGGTGCCCCTGTAAAAGCATTTTTGACGTGAAAATATGGGTATGTGGGATCTCCCCCAAAGCATCCTCAAACAGTTGACTAATAATGAGATTCCAAAGGATGCAATCTCCTTAGTCCACCATGACCCTTTCAAAAAGAGTTCACACATGTGAACCTGCACATATGAGCTTCAGTGTGAGTGTGCTTTTAAGAAAGTGTGGGGGACGCCTGGGTGGCTCAGTGGGTTAAGCGTCTGATTCTTGATTTCTGCTCAGGTCATGATCTCGCGGTTCGCATTGGACTCTGTGCTGACACTGCAGAGCCTGCATGGGATTCTCTCTGTCCCTTTCTCTCTGCTGTTCCCCTGCTCGTAGTCTTTCTCCCTCTCTCTCAAAATAAAGAGATAAACTTAAAAAAAAAAAAAAAAGTGTCGTTAATCTCTTCGGAGATGTTTTTGCTCTGTCCCTTAAGCTGAAGGGACATTTGGCAAGGACCTTAAAGCCAATGGTCCCTGAGCTGAAAGGTCAAATGCTCCTCTCTCACACACTGCAACCGCACTGATGACGTGCTTAGCGGGGCAGAACGATGTCTCCTGTTGACAAATTCTGGCCAGCCATCGCATTTTTACCCAAAACGTGAAGAGCTTTTTTGTTCATCTCTGGATTCATTCAAGAGAAGGCATCACAGACAAGTCAGAACTTGAGCTAGACCTTCAAATAGAAGCTGGAGGCCTATAGGTAGACATGCATTAAAACACAGGCAAAACAGGGGCACCCGGGTGGCTCAGCGGGTTAAGGGTCCGACTTGGGCTCAGGTCATGATCTCACGGTTCGTGGGTTCAAGCCCTGCATCGGGCTTTGTGCTGACAGCTCAGAACCCGGAGCCTGCTTCGGTTTCTGTGTCTCCCTCTCTCTCTCTGCCCCTTCCCAGCTGGTGCTCTCTCTCAAAAATGAATAAAAATTAAAAAAAAAAAAATAAGCAAAATAGTTTGGAATCATTTTCATTCTTAGGCTCCTTCTGACATTTTGGGGGGATAAGTACCTACAAATAACAGCAACACAGCAGGAACCACCCATTAACCATGGCGCTTTTATTCAATATGCTGTCTTAAATGACTGACCAGCAACCATTCTGGTTTGCTGAGAATAGCTCTCCCAAGATCCTCTGGAATTGAGAATGTCTGGAAATCCTGTTTAGCCAAGGCTGGTTGCCCTGTGAAAGTCTTTTTGGATATAATGCATTTAAAGATACCACCTGGAGAAAGCAAACAAAAGTGGCTGTCTTAGCAGTAAGCTATCAGCTGTCAGCACACTGCTTCTGATCTATCCTGGGTGCTTACAGGGTCGTCCTCTGCATGGATCCTGCTATTCCAGGAGGAGCAAGCGGTAGCAATGCCACAGTTAAATGCTCCGACTGTTTGACCAGTAGGTGGCAGTTCTGAACAACTGTGAGACTAGTCAGGGGTTTGAGGTTCCCTCCTGATCTGCATTCCTCGGCAAACCAGGCCCCTTTTCAGCCCCTACCTCTGAGGCTCCAGGCCCCCACCTGCAGCCGCAGCCAGTGCACGCTCTTGCTGGGGATGGCAGACAGGAAATCAGATGGGATGGGCCTCCCCTCCGTGTGCATTGCCCACGAGGGCTCTTTGTTTGCACCACGAGCTCTGGGCCCAAAGAATGTCTCGTAGAGGAGCCTCACCTCATTGGAATGCGTCCTGTTTTGGTGCTTGGCGCGATCGGAGGCATTTGAGAAAGCCTTGTTGCAACCTTCGTGCTCACAGACGTACGGTTTCTCTCCAGTGTGGGATCTCAAGTGCGTTTTCAAGTTTTCTAGTCTCGAGTAGGCCTTTGTGCAACCTTCAAACTGGGGACAACAGGTAAATCTGCATTACTCCACACAATCCCGGCTTATGCCCAACAGTCCCTCAGAGTTGATGAAAGACTGACGTCTGGAGGGTCAGCAGCTTTTCAAAACCGAGGAACAAAAGTCCACTAAACTCTGCATTTATTGGGATTCAGATGGGGCTCAGTGCAGTTCAAGAGACTGCATTTTCAGGGCTAGTAAAAGTCCTGGAGGTCTTTTTTTTTTTTTTTTTTTTTTAATAGACCACTCAATGTGCACAATGGGTTTCATTATCTGCTCACTGATCTCCTCAAATTCCCACTGATTTTAGATTCAGCACAAAGTTCACTAATATGGCTTTGTGTCCATACAAAGGCACTGAATTTGATCATGTTTGTAAAGGGCCTTTAAGATGTAAAGTGCAGGGCTGAGCAGTGCCCATGTGTTTGGAGGCACCTCAGGGAAAGAGGCTGAGTCCCAGCCACCCTGCGGGTGGATACCAGGCCGTGGGGATAGACTAGGAAGGCAAAGAAAAACTCTCAAGTCATCTGGGTTATACTTTTAAAAGTGAACTCAAGTGTTTCAAGTCCAGGCTTGCACCTCCTTCTGCCCTCCGAGTCCTCCAGCGTGATGGGCATTTGTGCTGGGGCCGGCGTGGTGGTCACATGCTCATTCCCAGTGCCCGCCAGGGCGTCCCAGCCACTGCTGCCCACTTGCCACTCCGCACAACTGTGCTATGTGATGTGCTAGCTGCCTGCCAGCAGAGGCTGACTTTATATTTACCGTTCTTTAAATTAAATTAAATTAAATTAAATTAAATTAAATTAAGGGGCACCTGGGTGGCTCAGTCGGTTAAACGTCCAACTTCAGCTCAGGTCATGATCTCACGGTCGGTGAGTTCGAGCCCTGCGTTGGGCTCTGTGCTGATGGCTCAGAGCCTGGAACCTGCCTTTGGATTCTGGGTCTCCCTCTCTCTCGGCCCCTCCCCCGCCTCTCTCTCTCTCAAAAATAAACATCAAAAAATTTTTAAAAATTTTAAATTAAAAAATTATCAGTTCCTTGGTTGCTCTGGACAAGTCTCAAAAGCACCCAAGAGGCACATGTGGCTCATGGCCACCTTGTTGGACAGCGCAGATGACTTCTACTGTCCCCCAAAACGTGGCTGTTGCTCTCCACTTCTGGCGATCCCCCCATTTCAGAACCCCTTCTCAGAACTACCGGCATTCAACACAGACACCCGTGCCTCCAGCCACCCAGCCGCACCCCCCTCAGCTCGGTTCATCAGCATAGCATGTAGAGGCCCGCGGGTGACCCTGAACCCCCACCTGACACACACTAGTGCCAGATGGCCCCAAGCCAGCAGCCTGTGCCGCACACTCACAGTGCATTTGTGAGGCTTCTCCCCCGTGTGTCTCCTCATGTGCACCACCAGCATGTACTGGGCTTTGAAGGGCTTCTGCTCTCTCGAGCAATCCAACCATCGGCACACGAATTCCTTCTTCTCACCATGAATATGGTCATTATTTATATGCTGGGGGTTGGAAAAAAAAGAAAGGGAGAGAGCAATGCAGGACTCCTTTCTGAAGGCTACAGAAGGGGGCGCAGAAAGTGCCCCAACCGGAGGCCCTAAGGAACATAGGACAATTTTATATACAAGTGATTTTGTGTCAGTTCGTATGTTTCTTAAATAAATCTGCTCCTAGTAACTGTGCACGCTTCATTTCTAAGTAGCAGGAGTCTCCCTATTCGGAGGAAGCTGGGTGTCCCAGAAATGCCTCTGAAGGTGGGGGGTTTGTGAAATGAGGTGAGCCCGCACACCCTCGCTGGGCCTCTGCAAAGTGGGGGTCTCATGGTCGACAGAGCAGCTGGGTGCTTGCTCCCCAGCTCGCACGCACTCTGGGTCCCGGGTTAGCGCTGTGGCTGACACTGCAGAGAACGGGAACACGAGCACACGTGTGTGTGTGCACACCTGATTCTGCATAAAGGGCCAGCAAAAAACCAAAGCACCTTTTCAAACTACACTTTAGTTCCAATTTGTGGGTTTTTTTCTCGTTGGGTAATAATCACAGACAAACGAACTAGATACTGAAGAGAACCAGGGAGCAACAAAATGCTTTAGTCTCAGGATCTTAGCCTTCCTCAGGGACAAAATAAAGGGATGGCTTCCCTAAGTGCTAAGGTTCTTTCCAGCTCTATGTAATTCTATTAACTTGGTTTTTAATATGAAGATAAATTTCCCTGAACTCCTTAACCATTCAAAGTTTTCAAATAATGTTAGGCTCCCTGGATTCACACCCCAAGACCCAGGAAACCTAAGGAAGCACCAGAGGCAGAGAAAGTTCTCAACTAGGATCCCATTTAAGTCCATTTAAATAAGATGATGATGTGATTTAAGTATCCAGTTATGGGTTAGTGAGGAAAGCTGGGCCCTGGGTGGAACCTGTTGCTTTTATTCTCTGGTTACCCCACATCCTATTTGCCTTCATTTAAGGCTCTTGCAAGCCCTTTCTGAAACATCCACGGAAACCCCACACAAATGAATCTGTTCAATGAGAGAACGCTCCCTTTGGGTTCCATGCACTGTGTGCTGTGACAGAACACTTAATTACTTTCTTGCTTAGGCTCTGGCTCCTGAATGAGTGGTCTCTGGGGGCCTGAGGGCAAGATGCCACCCTCAGTCGGCCTTTCTCCATTCCTCCAGGAGGCGGTCTGCTAGAACAAATGACGTTGGTCCCACTTTCTGGAGGTGAAAAATGGGTGCGGGCAGAGAAAGGCAGTTGCTGTGAACTCTCTGTCGGAGAGCTGAGCAGCTGTCGGAAAGGTGGAAGAACCAAGGAGAGTGGGTGACTGAGCAGAGCACAGCGGGAGACAACCAGGGTCCTCTCAGAAGCGCTGCAAGCCACAAGGAAACCACACAGAGTCACTTGGGTCCCCAAGGGTGTAGCAACCCAGGACACACAGACGTGGGTGTCCTCTGAAAAGCCAACTATCCTAAGTACTAGCATTTCTTAAAAGTTATGTATATGAGGGTATGAGGAGAACAGAGGTGCTGGACAGGGGATACCATGCAATCTTCAAATTTATGCTTCAAGCGCATCTTTGCGGCCCACACCTATCAGCCAGGACTGTCCCGAGGTATGCCAGAGCCCAGCCTTTAAGCCCACGGAACACACAAGGGCTCTGCAAACTCTCCTTTCCAGGGGAAACAGCTGCTGATCACACAAATCCATTCCCTAAACACTGCTCTTGGTTCACTTTCTCCCAAGTCATTGGAAATAAGCTACTTGGATTGAGGGACACGAAAAGAAAAAGGAGACAGGAGGGGAAGGAGGAAGGAGGAAAGGGGCAGGCTGAGCTGGAAAGCTGAATTAGAACCAGGGCTGAGCCTCCTCCTGGAGGGCAGGATCCACATCTTTTAGCTTCTTATTCTCAGCAACTGACCAGTGTCCCTGGCACCTGGCAGGTCCTTGGTAAATATTTGCTGAATTGATTCGGACTCATGTGCACACTGAACTTGAGCTGGACAAAAGAGCTTGAACTTGATGCTCCTGCTGATCTAACTCAGCTTCATTTCACCTGGTATCCATACAACATGACTGCAAGTAAAGGGTTCTGTTACTTGAAGATAACACACTCTCAAGAATTCAAAAGGATTTGAATGCTATGCAGATGTGAGCTCTACCCTGCCGGGTGGAGTAAGCGAATTCAAGGTGAGTTCACTCTATTTTGCATGTACACTTCCTGGAGAGAACTGAGTGCTTGTTACCCAAGACTCCCAGGTCTCCGAGGGGAGACGTGTGGGGCTACCTGAGCATGAGCTGCAAAATCAGAGTTTTCTGAGTGGATGCTGCATTTAAGCTGAGTCTCAAGTTTTCTAGAAACGCTTTTTCTCATCAATTAACAAACGCTTCCTGTACGATCTGTGATTGCAACGTTTTACTGGTCTCTCATGCGTTTACTGGGGCTGTGTGTACTGGGGTCCACTCCACACCAGGCCCTGTGCCGGGGAATCAGACAGACATACTTCCTGCCCTAAGGAAATGACAGTCTACCGGAGCCAAGCAGATAATGGCTTAAATTACCATATAATTATAGTTGTGATCAGTGTTATGAAAGGAAGTAAGAGGGTTTTCTAAAAATAATTAACAGGGGGTCTCAAATCTGCGTCCAAAGAGCAGGGTGAGTTTCTTCAATGACGTGGCAGGACCTAAGCGAGGGGCAGAGACCAGCCAGGTGTGCAGATCGGGAACGGGGTGGGGAGAAAGGGTCAGCACGGCAGAAAAGTGAGACCTGTGGGACAGAACCTGGTGCCTTTGAAGAACAGTGTGAGGAACATGCGTGGCAGGAGAGGATGGGTGGATGGGTCTAGCAGACACAGGAAGCTTCCAGCACGCCACTGCGTGGTGCGGTAAGAAGGTAAGAGTTTCCATGGGCTGGGAGGATGCCGCTGAGGTAGGCGAGCTTGGGCCCACTTGGGATGCAGAGTGCTGGGTCAGATCACCAGCAGCACGACTGCAGGATACAACCTTGGACAGAATGCACGTCCAGAGAGCAGCACTTGGACGCCTGCCCCCAAGGACAGAGTACCAAGGTTAACGGGCCTTACTCGGGGCGGGGAGCTGGAATGAGCAACAGGGGAGGCGTCAAGGGTGGCCAGTGAAGTCAGAGACTCTAGGAGGAGAGGGAAGGGGTCTGTTCCTCTGGGTGAGGCAACTGAGGAGAAGCCAATACCCCAGCAGCCCCCTCAAGTGCATGCCAAGCGATGGAAGGCTCTGAAGGAGAGGTTTAAACCGGAAGGCTGGGAAGTCACAGCAGCGGCCTACAAAGGTGTGGAAGGACCCGCTGCAAAGCTGGAGAAGAGAACTGACAAGGAGCTGGAGAGCACAGTGACTAAAAGATCCCCTTTCCTATTTATACCTCAACAACTCTCATTGATCTTGGCCTCTGGGACGATCTCTAATCCGGGGATCTCATGGAGATCAGCCATTGCATCCCCACATGGGGAGGGACGCAGAAGAATCTACACCAGGAAGTAGGAGCAACCTCACTTTCCCAAAGGTTAGCATCTTGGGGATTTTCCTTCTCGGTCCCTGTACAGGAGACCTGAGTTCCACCTCATATGCTTTTATAATTTGCTGAAACTGCTCGAGTGAAAACTTGGAGTGAGACCACAAGTTATTTTTCTTGAAATGAGATCCTACCACCTCAGCCGGCAGGGCCCAGGTCCAAGTGCTGAGCACAGGACGTAATCAATTACTCTACAGAAATATGGATGCATCCTTCTGCCTACTTGGGCAGCTCAAATGCATTTTAAGCTGAACACATTTCCTGGCTCTAGATTTCAAGTGAAAATTCAAATTCTAAGAAATCATAGATTTTACATGTCCATGGGTCCTAAATATTTACGTTTCTTTCCCAAGCTGCTTTGGCCTCTGTGGTGAGTGTCCACAGGAGGGCTCATCTTAGGGTGGACCCTATGCTACAGTGGGAAGAGTGCGGGGTGGGCATCGGAAGATGCCTCCCAGATCAATTTCTGATGAGCTGTGTACCTTTGGACAGCTCAGTTCTCCCACTTGAACCTTGGTTTTCTTGTCTGTTAAATCTTGGTGATGAACCAGAGATCAGGTGTCGGCAAACATTATCTGTAAAAAGCCAGACAGTAATCTATTTTAGGCTTTGGTGGTCAGAAGTTTGTAGGCACTCAAACTCTGTCGCTGTTTTAGGCGAACGGCCACAGACAATGTGTAAGTGAACAGGTACAGCTGTTTATCCTTGACACTGAGCAGTTCACATGTCAAGAAATATTCTTAAAATTTTTTTCAAGGGGCGCCTGGGTGGCTCAGTTGGTTGAGCGCCTGACTTCGGCTCAGGTCGTGATCTCATGGTTCATGAGTTCGAACCCCATATCGGGCTCACTGCTGTCAGCACAGAGCCCACTTCAGATCCTCTGTTCCACCTCCCACCCCTGCCATGCTCTTGCTCTCAGAAACAAATAAAACATTAAAAAATATTTTTTTCAACCATTTAAAACTGTAAAAACCATTCTTAGCTCAAGGGCGGTGCAAAATCATGCAGTGGGCCAGACCTTACCTGTGGGCCATTGGTCTGCTCACCCCTGATTAGGTGATTTCAGTCTCTTCCTTGGACTAGCAGAGCCCATGACATTCTTTTAAAAGTTTTCTTTATTTTGAGAGCAAGAGTATGAGCAGGGGAGGGGAAGGAAGAGGGAGAGCAAGAATCCCAAGCAGGGCCTGTGCTGTCAGTACAGAGCCCGATGCGGGGCTCGAACTCATGAACTGTGAGATCGTGACCTGAGCCAGAATCAGGAGTCAGACGCTTAATCGACTGAGTCACCCAGGTGCCCCAGAGCCATGACTTTCTTGGTCAGGCTGGCTCTCAAGCCTGAGGAAGTAAAATTAGAGGGAGGGAGGTTTCAGTGCAGGGAAAAGAAAAAGCCATGGGAAGGAAAAAAGCCAGGATCCTAGGCTAAACAAGGGAGGGACCTAGGCCAGACAGACTCCCCCTGCATCGTGATCCTAGGATGGGGTGGATTTTGCTCACCAAAATCCCAGGTAGCTAAGAAGGCTATACAGAGTGAATTCTTAACATTCCACAGATAGAATGATCCCATGTGAAGCTGGCCTGAAATTCAATGGGCATGTGTTTATTTGTGGTTTCATTGAACATTTGGCTTCCTCGCAGTGAAAACGTTAATCAAATATATAAATAATTTAATTGGGAGGGAAAATAATGCATGATTAAATTCCAAACTAATCCAACACAAAGACATGCAATTTGCCAGAGGCCCAAGCTCCAGAAAGAGATAGATGATGTAAATTACGGTGCTGTATGTCAGCTCTCTCAGCCGGGCCGCTCAAAACTCTCCCTGTCTGAACAAACAGGATGGGGATGCCAGGACCAGGCAACTGCCCCGAAAAGGCCGGGTCCCACCACACAGCCTCTCCATGATTCCATTTTCCAAGCGGTGTTGTAAGCCTTTGCCTCCGGAAATTGATGGCTGATGAAACAAATAATATATCTGAGATGCCCAGAGCAAACCAGCCAAGTTGCTGTTTCCCCACTGAGATGTGTTTGCAGCAAGGTGAGCCAGGGCCAGGCATGCATTCCCGTCTTGTCTGCTCCCCGTGGAGCCTCGGGGTGCAGAGGAAGGTGGGAGAAGTCTCTCTGTTGTCCGCCTGGCCATGGAGGCAACCAGCTACTTGCATCAGCCTCGGAGGCTTCAGTGCTGTGGGAAGAAAGACCCCGAAGGAAAATGGGGGAAGGGAAGCTTTTCTGTCACCATCAGCAAAATGGAAGCCACAATGGACTTCACGAAGCTAATCAGAATCCTTTCTTCTGGCTTCGTTATTTCACTCCCAGTAAAGAGCAGGCAGTTCTTCTGCAGTCTAATTGCTAACCCTTCAGATGAAATGCACGCGTGTGGTCTATCGACCCCGAATGTTCGCGGCTCTCCAAATAAAGCTGCTATTCAAGCGGTTCGTGAACCTTGGAAGCACTCTGGTGCTTTCTATCTGCCTCCCTCTCCTTCTGCCAGATTCCCCGCCGATTCCCACTCAGAAAGCACAAGCTTTCTAGACGGGTAAGCAGCTTCCATTTGAGCAACCGGGCGCGAGGTGGGTGTGGAAGCTTCTCTCATCGCCGTTCGAACTCTGCCAGCGTAGCACACTGGTCAGCAGACAAAGTCCTTAAATCAGGGGCGCCTGGGTGGCTCAGTCGGTTAAGCGTCTGACTTCGGCTCAGGTCATGATCTCACGGTTCGTGGGTTTGAGCCCTGCGTTGGGCTCTGTGCTGATAGCTCTGGAGCCCGCTTTGGATTCTGTGTCTCCTTCTCTCTTTCTGCCCCTCCCCCACTAGCACTCTGTCTGTCTGTCTGTCTCTCTCTCTCTCTCTCTCTCTCTCTCTGAAAACTGAACATGAAAAAACCTGTTTTTTAAAATTAAAGTCTTTAAATCAGACAGCTCCGTAACATCAAGAAGGTAAACTCCCACTGTTGTAATGAAAATGTTACTGTTACGCCCACTGAAAACCAGGGACAGCAGGAAATGTAAAAACTTGGGACCCAACCCTCACCACCATGTCCACATGGCTCCCCTGTGCATATACCTTACACACCAGTCTTTCTGTCAGTTTCTACTGTTTCTCAGATAACACAGAACCTTGTCACCGATGTAAAAGGCTTCCACAAAGTGCGCTGCCGCCAAGTTTTTCACAGCACGGGGAACGCGTAACAAGCGGACCGCGCGGTCTTCAGTAGAACGGCGCTCAAGTCCGATCTCTCTCCACACAAACCCATGTACGTAGGTATGTACAAACACACACATGGAGACACACATACACAGCACCCCTGCTTTGACGGAAAAGAAAATAAAGACTCAGAAAGTAGTGTATCTCATATACGAATGCTCAAGACAATGGAACTTGCATTATGGGCTTGCAGGTGGTTGGGTTCACTGAAGCCTGGGGACTCTTTCTGATTCATCCCTTTGCTACATTTCTCTGTTATCTTAACCCACGAACACTCCACTATTTGATGCCATGATCTTATTTTATTTTATTTCATTATTTTTTAAATGTTTGTTTATTTTTGAGAGACAGAGAGAGAGAGAGAAAGAGAGAGAGACAGAGCACAAGCAGGGGAGGGGCAGACAGACAGGGAGACACAGAATTTGAAGCAGGCTCCAGAGCTGTCAGCACAGAGCCCAGCGTGAGGCTCGAACCCACAAACTGCGAGATCATGACCTGAGCCGGTCAGACACTTAACCGACTGAGCCACCCAGGTGCTCCTTCGTGAGTTTGTTTTAAAACTGAAGGAAATAGAACCGAAACCCTGCCTTCTCAGAAACTAGAAATGTTCAATTCTAAATCTTTTTGCATGGCCACCAGGTGAGCTCATAACCTAAGCTTGAGCTGGTGAATACATTTAACAGAATTCAATAATTTATTAACTTTTAGGGATTTGCTGAGGACGTAGGTTAAGGAGGCCCCCTATTCTGGTAGAGGATGGGCTATAAGCAGCTAAACAATTTTAAATAAGCTCCATTTTCAGTTTGAATCTTGACTTTATATTATCGATCTGTAACAGCTGATCCTTGAACAACACAGGATTTAGGGGTGCCAACACCGTGCACAGTAAAAAATCCACATGGAAGTTTTGACTCCTCAAAAACTTGACCGGAAGCCTTACCGATATTATGTTAATATTATGTGTAATCAGTCAATTAACACACATTTTGTATGTTATGTGTATTATATACTGTCTTTTTACAATAAAGTAAGCTGGAGAGAAGACAATGTTATTGAGAAAATCATAAGAGAAAATACATTTATGGTGTTGCACTATATTTCTTGAAAAAAATCCACATATAAGTGGACCCACACGGTTCAAACCCATGTTGTTCAAGAGTCAACTGTACTATCTCTTATAGTCCAGAAATATTTCTGCAAAAGAGAGAGGAAAAAATAATTCATAACGGATTAAAGCTTAATTTTTATTAAAGCTGATTTGAGAAACTGAAATTGCTTGTCTCCAAGAAACTGCAAGAATCCTTCAAACCTTTCATCATCTGAAAGGAGACATACGCCTTCTTGTTTTGTGTATTCTGTCACAATGGGCCATTGCTGGAAAGTTGTACAACTGTCGTGACACAGATTCCATTAGCAGTACCCTATGTTAGGATTTCTAACGGCATTGCTAGGCAGAAGCAGAAAAAGGCAGCAGCCTCAGACTATCAGAGCTGAAATAGGCCCTTTATCTCTATATGCACTTTAATTTTAGATAAATAAAATAATTCAAACGGTTTTGTTGGCACCCATCAATCTTCCTAACAGTATGTGATGCTTGCTATAGGAGGGATCTCCACGAAGACCTCACAACACAATTGTTTGAATCCATGCTGGTTTATACAAGTATTCCAGCCACCTTCTAGTTTTCTGATATAACTAAAAAATTACACACAGAAATATCAAAAGGACTCAACACGTTGGGTAAAAAACAGCATTCTCTTCTTCTTTCTGGTTTATGAATATTAAGAATTAGGTAGAGATAAAAAGCAAAAGTCCACTTCCTGGTTAAGAGGGAATAAACGAAGGGGCGCCCAGGTGGCTTAGTGGGTTGAGCGTCCGACTTCGGCTCAGGTCATGATCTTGTGGTTCGTGAGTTTGAGCCCCATGTTGGGCTCTGTGCTGACAGCTCGGAGCCTGGAGGCTGCTTCAGATTCTGTGACTCCCTCTCTCTCTGCCCCCCCCCCCACCCCCCCGCTGCTCATGCTCTCTGTCTCTCAAAAAATAAATAAACATTAAAAAAATTAAAACAAAAAAAGAAGGAATAAATGAATGGAGTCCTTCTGACAGGTATTCAAATCTTGTTTGTTCCAAGGCACAAATCTGTAACAAAACTATTTTCTTTTATGTGTGAGGAAGACAAAGTTCTTTAAAAGAAGGTAAATGTCAGACAAAGGGCCTCCCAATGTTGCAATTAGACAATGGAAACTAACTTAAGATACCACCCTCAGTGCCACCCTGACCCCGTTGGCTGGAGGTATGCTCCACGCACTGGAGCTCCCTCACATTCCCCCTCAAAGTGAAAGGAATGATGTTCCGACACCTGTTACAACGTGGGTGAACCCAAACAATACGCTAAGTGAAAGAAGGCAGTCACAAAAGGACTCAGATTGTATGATTCCATTTATACGAATGCTCATAATAGGCAGGTCTCTATAGAAACAAGGTACACTAGGGGCGCCTGGCTGGCTCAGTGGGTAAAACATGCGACTCTTGATCTTGGGGTTGTAAGTTCAAGCCCCACACTGGGTGCAGGGATTACTTAAAAATAAAATCTTTTCAAGAAGAAAAACAAAGAAAGAAAGAAAGAAGGAAGGTAGACTAGTGGTTACCTGTGGCTGCAAAGAGACTGGGAGATGGGGTTTCTTTTGGGGTTTCTTTCTTTCTAATGAAAACATTGTAAAATTGATTGAGGGGATGGTTACACAACTCTGTGTTTATATCAAAATACACTGAGTTGTATACTTTAAATTTTTCTTAATGTTTATTTATCTTTGAGAGAAAGAGACAGACAGAACGTGAGTGGGGGAGGGGCAGAGAGAGAGGGAGGCACAGAATCGGAAGCAGGCTCCAGGCTCCGAGCTGTCATCACAGAGCCCGAAGTGGGGCTTGAACCCACGAGCCATGATATCATGACCTGAGCCAAAGTCAGATGCTTAACCAACTGAGCCACCCACGCGCCCCTGAGTTGTATACTTTAAATGGGTGAATCACATGGTATATGAGGTAGGGTTTCCCTAGTGTAGTGGTTAACATGTTTGCCTCACACAAGGTATAGTAAGTGTATGTCAATAAAGACATTACCCTCTCCTCCCTCCAAAAAAAAAAAAAAAAAGAAAAAAAAAAGAAAACCATGAAAGTGTGCATTTGAACACTTTGAACAGCAGGGGTTTGAACTGCATGGGTCCACTTATATGCAGACTTTTTACAGTACATTATTATAAATTTATTTTCTCTTCCTTATGACTTTCTTAATACCATTTTCTTTTTTTCTAGCTTACCTTATCATAAGAATACAGTAAATAATACATGTGCAAAATATGTGCTAATCAACTATTTATGTTCTTGGTAAGGCTTCTAGTCAACATTAGGCTATTCGTAGTTTAGTTTTGGGAGAGACAAAAGCTATGCACAGATTTTCCACTGCATGGAGGGTCAGTGCCCCAACCCCTGTGTCGTTCAAGGGTCTACTGTACTTGGTGATGGACTTTGGTGACAGGGGATTGTGGGTGGACAGAGGAAAAGTGGTTGAGAAATGGATCTGACTTTCTCCTGCATCCATCCCCAGACAGAGTAGGGGTTGGGCCTAGCAAATGGTTTCTCTGGCAGCACCAGGCTTTACCTTAATCATAACTTCTATTACAGAATTAACACACACACACACACACACACACACACACGATCCACAGACAGAGTTAAAGTAGAACATACTTCAATGATACAATATTTCCTGGTGGATTTCATACTGGACTCAGAGTTAACAACCTGAGAATGTCACATAAGTGACAACTTCTCTGTATATCCCTTCCTCATCTTTCAAGTTGTAGAGATGAGTAGAAAGACGGAGAAAAGGGAACTCTGTGCAGAGATTGAAGCAACACTAAAACATCCTACGCTTGTATTATTTCAAGTGAGTTCAAGCAAAATAGGGCATGATTTGAAAAATCTGGTATTTTCTAATGCATTATATAGTTTAACATGTACTAAAATCTCATGGCAAATTCAAGGGTAGTCAATTCAGAATTTTTATATTTTTGGTTTTGTTGTTACCTTGAATTATAAAATTACCAGGTGTAAATGTCTCATTTGCGATATAAGTGACCTGGCTTGTATCTCCTCCCACTCCAGAAGTGTGGCAGGTACTGGTTCAGAATCATGTATACACAACGATAGTATACTGGCTTCATAGTAAGATGACCTAACACCACAGGAAATTTTCATTTTTGAGAAGAATTTTTAAAAAGTAAAATGTAAGCGTTAATATAGATTAATGTTATTCATATTACTTAGTTAAAAGGAAAACATCTTCATTCTTGAAAATGGGTTCAGGGCCTCTAACTCCTTGTAAGGATTGTAAAAGTTCTTCATCTCTTGTAGTTTTGTTCTCTGAACTCTAAATTATTTTACAGGGGTGGCTCAGTCAGTTGACTCTGACTTCGGCTCAGGTCATGATCTCATGGTCCGTGAGTTCGAGCCCTGCATTGGGCTCACTGCTGTCAGCTCAGAGCCTGCTTTGGATCTTCCTCCCACCCCCTAGCCACCCCCACTCCACCACACCCCTGCGCCTTTCCCCCACTGAGCGCTCTGTCAAAAAATAAACATTAAAAAAAATTTCACAAAACATAAATGTAACTCTTCTCTTTTAAGAAGGTTCTCTTATAGTTTAATAAGGTGTTTTGTTAAACAAACAAAAAACCTTTTGAGAACTTTTCTGGAAGGGCCAGCATTTAAATCCCACCAAGATTTCAAAAAGAGAGGTAAAGTGGTTTCATCGCATCTTTCAAATTACTTTCTTTCTACAAATTACATCCTTTGTACAAATTACTGGGCACATTTTGTTTTTTATCTTATTCTTCCAAATACCAACTTTTGTTTGAGGCAAAATAACAATAAAAATACAAACGCATCTTAAGGAGATGGACTGGGGGCCCAGTTGCCAAAAAGACAAATACAAAGAGTTAAGCAAGTAAAGATTTAGGATTTAGTAACACCCGTCTAAAATAAGACTGCTAACTGCAGACAGGCAAGATAATCTTAGTTGTGTCATCATGGGATGAAACAGTTTGGAAAACCAATCTCCAAAACACATTTTTTAAATTTTTCATCTTTTTGCAATGAGCCAATCCACCAAATACAGTGAGTGCCAACGTTTCTGATCACAGCACTAGCTCCCAAGACACAGTGTGAAAGCCCCACCTTCTGGTTCTTCAACTGGCTCTAGACTAAGGCCACAGGGCCCAGGAAAGATGGCCACAAAATGTATCCTTAGTCACTCATAGGAATGGATCATCCCTACAAACCCAGTGTATCTGGAAAGTGTTACCATCCACAGTAATGGCAAATATTACCAAATTAAAGATTTCAAAAGTCTAACTGTGTCCCCGGGATTAAAATCCTCCCACTCTATGGACCTGGATTTTGGCCATGAAGAGAAAAGAAGGTTAATGGGTAGTTTCTCTGTATAATAATAATTCCTGCTAGTTTTTGTAGAGTAGTTGTGTTCTTCAACCTATGGTCAAAGCAATTCTTTTGTTATAAACTTTAAAAGGTAGGTTGGATTGGTACAATAATATAATGGCAATTATAACAGGACTCCTTGCACTTCTAATTTTAAGGAGTTTAATGCTTACACAAACACACACACACACACACACACCCATACACATGATGAAGGAAGACTCAATTTTAAAGTCTCCCTGAATGCAAAAAGGTAGATGTAAACTGTTCCTGTTTGAGATGGAAGACAGAAAGAGTTTCCATTATCTAGAAGCAGAAAAAATTTTAGCCTTTAATTAGTTCTTAATTTTTATGATCTTGGCAATCCACATGGAGCATACGGGCACTGCCCTTTGGAAAGAGCCTGAATATATAGTGTGGTTGTGAGGACATTTGAAATTCAAGAATACAATAAACACAGAGGAGTAAAGATGAGACAGGATTTGAATGGGTGGTCTCTCTTCACCGTCCTTATAAAAGTGTCTATGCTCCATCCACATTACTGAAGACTGATTCTGGACATTACAACAATTGGCCTTGAAACTGGCATACTGTCTTACAAACTCTTATTCATTTTATTTATTCATTTTTTAAGGCTTACTTATTTTGAGAGAGAGAGCAAGAGAGCCAGCATGCATGGGGGAGGGGCAAAGAGAGAGGGGCAGAGAGAGAGAGGGAGAGAGAATCCCAAGCAGGCTCCACAGTTCCAGCACAGAGCCCAATGTGGGGCTTGAACCCACGAACTGTGAGATCATGACCTGAGCTGAAATCAAGAGTCGGATGCTTAGCTCACTGAGCCACCCAGATGCCCCTTTGATAAATTTTTAAACCCTAATTTTGAGGTCTAAAATATTTGTCAAAATAATGACAGATACAATAAAATATGTTTGAATTTCAAGTGAAAGTCTATTTTTAACATTTGGAGAAAAGTCCAGACTCTTTTTTCCTGGGATCCTTTGAAGACATGAGGCAGAGTTATTCTGGTGCCAGCCCAGACCCAACCTCGTCCCTGAGGGTTTCTGCCCACTACACTGCTAGGGGAGGTTCCTGCCTGAAAAGTGCTGGGAGTCTTCCTTCAGAGTCAATGGGAGTTTAGGTGAGTGTGTGTGTATGTGTGCAAAGTAGGGGTGGGGGCTGCTAATGACAGAAACCCAGGCAAATTTCAAGAGCTATTGGAAGAAAGGAAAGAGACAGGCAAGCAGGCAAAATTATCCACTTGGAAATCTGCCCACAAGTCCCCGCTGAGCTGACTTATTCATTCACTATTAACTCAATGCTTATTTATGATATCACAGTTACTGTGCTAAACCCTGAAGAGGCAACACTGAGTAAGACATGTCCACTGGATTTCGTCCAAGAGTGGCTGTTGGAATGCAGAAAGGAGTGCTGTTTAAAAATTAGCTTTCACATCATGGACACCATTGTAAATAAAAAGCAAGCCACCCAAAGGAATGCACCACCCTCTTCCTTCCCTCACGGCCCCACATGACAGAAAACTAGTAAGCTCAAGGCCCCTGGCTTTGCCAGTTTGTCTTAGCAAAACAGGATGGAAGGGACATCTCCACGTTAGCAAGCTTTTCAACGTGTGGAACTTTTCCGCCACTCTTCAATGAACTCTTATTCACCCTGGTGTACAGGACCCCTTTGAAACATCTTAGTCCCTATTGCTGGCACATGTGAGTATATAAGAATAAAATATCCTGTATGATATGGGAACATGCTAACTATTCCATATGCAGATTGTAATTTCCTTTATCATGTCAGTAGAAAGCATAGAGTTTATAGAAAGAACATTGGTCCAGGCACTAGGAGATAGGAATTCATTCGTATACTGGGGGCAAGACAAGAAGAGTAAGGCATGTGCACTGTGTCTGAGATAATATTTGAAGTGGGGTGAGTGGGAAATAAGTGGTTTAACTACAGTGGTGACAGAATGAAGTCAGGGCAGGCTTCACACGCAGGTAAATGAACTGAATCCAAAATAAAGAGAGGGAACCCGGCACAGAGAAAAGTGTATCCCAGAGGAGAGAGAGCTACAGAGACAGAGGTCCAGGGTCAAGGAAGATCATGATGTGTTGGCAAATGCCACTGAGTGTGGGCTGAGTGTGTAAACACACACGTGTGCATGTACATAGTACAGGGGGACACATGTATGTATGTACATAGTACAGGGGGATGAGCGCATGTGTCCGTGTGCACGTACATGTATATAGTACAGGAGGGGTGTGTGTGTGTGCATGTACATAGTACAGGGAAATGTGTGTGCACGTGTGCATGTACATGTATATAGTATAGGAGGGGTGTGTGTGTGTGTGTGTGTGCGTGTGTGTGCACGTGCATAGTACCGGGGGATGAATGTATGTGCGTGTGCATGTGCATGTATATAGTACAGGAGGGGTGTGTGTGTACGTGTGTGTGTGGGTGCATGTACATAGTACAAGGGGGTGAGTGTGCATGCCTGCGTGTGCATGTACATAGTGCAGGAAAGGTGTGCGTGTGTGCATGTGTGTGCATGTACACAGGAAGGGTGAGTGTGTGCGCGCATGGGTGCATGTCCATGTACATAATACAGGAGGGGTGAGGGAGGGAGCAGGGAGTATACTGCAACAGGACTTCTGCTACCACCTAGGCTGGTGCAAAACCACGAGGGGTGCCGGATGCTCTAAGGCACCTATGCCCAAGACAGCCACCAAGAAGATGGCGAGAAAGAGCTAGATTGAGAGACAATTTGGGATAGTTTGTGGATGGTGAATTAGAGAGAGGAGGAACAGGTGATACTGAAGTTTCTAGCTTGAGAGATTCTGGGAGAATTTGAAAGAGATGATGTTTCTTTTTAGGGCAAGACATAATGCAAGTACCTCCAGGACATCTCCAAAAGGACATCTGGCAAAGAAGACAAGTCTCAAGATTTAAGAATCTGAAAAAGGCCTAAGCGAAGGAGGAGGGCAGCCCCTTTCCCCACGCCATATTATCTTTGGTGACCCCCACACACAGAATCTTAAGGACTTCACAAAGGCCAACGTGAAAGACCCTGACCTATGGAGACTTTGCGGAAGATGAAGGAAGTCACTGGAGATGATGAGAAACCAGTGTTTAAGAAACAGAATGAAACAGAAGTGGAAGAGGGACAAAGGAGACTGCATGCAATGGTGGGGAAAGGGGTGCCCTGGGTGTATCCGGAGGACCCCCGGGCATAAGCTAAGACAACAAAAGTTAGGCTTTCTAGCAGCAACAGCTTCCCAGCTGTAGTATGTTTTAGGGAATCAGATAGGGAAGAGAGCATCATGGGGGAGCTTGGAGCTTCCGAAGGACAAGTGGACCATGTGTAACTCCCATGCTGGAAGGGACTAAAGAACTTTGACAGAGACCACAAGTGTCCATTATTACAAGCTCTTTGCTGGTTTGGACCCTCCGTGATTCCCCTGAGCTGTCTGTAAAATTCCATTCTTCGTAACAGCCTTTCGTCGAGGAGGCCTGCAGGGCTGGAGAAGCAAAGATTGCTCCCCGCATCTTGCAGCATGGTCACCAGGGGCTGAGTGCCCGCAAGACAGGATGGACGGGGTGCGGGCGGGGGACACATGAGACCTGGCCCCTGCAGCGCACGGAAGCAGTGCAGAACCAGTGCTTCAAAGGAAAAGTCCACTCCTGAGACTGAACGATGTAGCTGGAGACACCTGGCTCTCATCTGGGACGGGGTCACTAAGCCAAGATTATTGGACCTCCTTCAAGTCCTCCTTCCAGTGTCACCTCCTTAATGAGACTGATCACCCCATTTATAGTACACCCTCCTCACCTCTGAACTCCCCACTCCCTTGGCCTCGGCTGCTGGATTTTCCCCCTGGCCCTCATCACCTCGCACACACTATACTTTACGTACAGACTATTTCTGATTTATTGTCTGCCTCCCCATGAGGATGTAAATTCCACACAGGCAGAGATTTTTATTGATTCTGTTCCCTGATGTGTTCCAAGTGCCTGGAACGGTGCCCAGCATATAGTAAATGCTCAATAAATATTTGTTGGAGGAATGTGTTATTGGAAATACCAGGTTGAGAACTGATGTGGGCCCAGTTCTCAGCGTTACCCCCAGCCCATCGCCTTCCATTTGTGCTTTGAGAACCAGAAGCCACAGGAAACAGAAGCAATTTCCTGTGATTCTTCTTTTCTCAACAATCCGATAAACCTCAGCCTCCCATACGCCTTCAGGGTCCACCAAACAGAACCCCCTTTTATGCCGTGACTGTAGATTGAGGTTCTGAGCTAGTAATGACATAATGCAGAGTTATCTTAGTCGGTTCCTATACGTATTAATGAAAAGGAATTCTAAAATTTATTTTTGCCCGCCATCACGATGTTGATACAATTTTGGGGTAGGGGCTCTGGCATTTAAGTCCTAATCCTGTGGAAGTCAAATCATCTGAAGTTTTGCTAAGTTTCTCTTGAAATAATTCAAAATGCTTCAGATGAAGGAGAGAGGGAAAAAAAAGGTCAAGTTACCCTTGTGATTAGGCTCTACTCTGTCTCCCTGGAATTTTGCCCCCTGGCTATTGTGTTTGTCGATAGTTTATACAGAGATTTCTTCCTAATGCAGGGCTGTTAAATCGCAGAAGACTGAAGGGCATATTTCATCTTTAATCTGCTTGTGAAAATCTCATTAATGTAGTGGAAATTTCGCCCCCTACCATGACTAAAGCATGGGAAAAGACAGCAATGAGGAAGTAAGGCTGCTCAGACAGAGTTTCAATTGGAGAAATAAATAAGGAAAACACAGGTTTAAACTTGGCAACTTTAAAGGTGTGTGTGTGTGTGTGTGTGTGTGTGTGTGTGTGTGAAATGATCTGTGGCCCTCACAAAAGAGAACTGGGAAGTTAGCCCCCCTTGTGCTAAAGCACCATCCTTCTTCACATGGTGAAATCACTCCCGGGGGAGGTGACTTTCTTTGAATTTGAGCCATTCCTGGATTTTGTGTTTGTTTTGCCTTTTACCTCTCTGCCAAAGTAAAAATTTGATTTCTCAAGAAGTGCTAATTTATTCCTAAAAATATGCTTTTAATTTGGGGGTTTGATTCTATAAAACATTATTTTTTTTTATAAGCACATTTTCCTAGGAAAACGTGGCCAGTATACATTGTGCAATCATGCAACTTTTAAAAAGTTTAATTTGACCCTTCAAATTGCCTCCACACTGCATATTAACAGAGTATTAATATAGTGTAATTATAATAGGGCAGAAACTGGTTAAAACGTTATGAATTTTAACACTCTGTAGGGGAAAAATAGTGAATGTACTAAAAAAAAAAAAAAAAAGCAAACAAAAAACCCAGAGACTGAAGCTAATTGAAACTCAATGTTTGGTCCAAATCTTGTCACCTGGATATTTAAAGTAAAAGTGTCCTATTTGCCATCTTATCTATATTACCTGCAAAGCGGTTTCTGTGCATTTCAATTTTCAGGTAACTCAGCTACAACAATGAGGAGCAGCAGCATGTTTTAAGAAAGAGTCAAGTTGAGCGCTGGTCCCAGGCCCTCCTAATCGAGGCCCTTCCCACGAATGGATAGAAATCCATTGCACAAGGCCACGCAAAGGTGCTGGCCAGCATTATGATCATTCTTGCTCTGCCCTCTCCTCTCCTCTGTTTCTAGGGACGGGGCAGGCAGGCTGTGTGCTGAACACCTTTGCTCACACCAACTTCTATACCGGGCCTGCTTGACCAATGTCTTTCCACGTGGTTCATTCTCTCTGACCCTTTACCTCCTACAGGGGGATTTTCCTGATGCTCGGAGAGGTTCAGAAACTTACTTACTAGTGCCCCACAAGTTTGTGGAAGAGATCAAAACAGAATCCAGAGCTAAACTTTTTACCTACACACAGATGAGGCTGAGGGAAAAAAGCGGCAGATTCAAGGTCAAGAAAGAGTCAACTCATTTTTCAGAAATAAAGAGCCAAAAGGGCTCATCAGAGGGGGGACTTTTTTTTTAAAATTAAATGCTACAGAAAGTGCACTGTCAAGAGAGGGTGACCTGCACCCTGAAGAAAGGAAAGAAGGAGGGAAGGAAGGAATGAAGGAAGGAAACATATATCCCTTTGGGCATGTATACGAACACACACACACACACACACACACAAACTGTATACTGCTTATACTTTGTATGAATTCCAAGATCCTAGACTCTGGGGTACTACCAAAACCATAACCAACATTATGGGGGTTAAATAAGTTATCCTTGGTTGGCAACGGCCTTGACCTCTGGCAGCTTGTGGTCTGGAAGGAGATACCGAACCGGAGAAATTCCCTTTTACTTCAAATGGCAAATTTGCTGGTTCTGGAGACCATGGTCTGTGGTTCAACTCCCAGGAGGTATGTGTTAACAATTCATAGGTCTGATGGAGAGAAAACTGTTTAGGGAACTCATTTTAGGTAGCTAAATGCCTTTAAATTCTATGTAACCTCCATTTACGCAAACTGCAATTCCTCTTTATTCCTGTCTTGCACCAGTATTATTAAAATAAGCGGGGTACTTTTCCTGACTTAATTTGTCATTAAAAAATTATTGGTTAGAACAGTGCTTTTTCTCCCCGCCTCCCCCCCCCCCCACCCCCCAGACCACGTGAGAAAGAAGGCAGCTCTTCCCAGAGCCATGGCCATTTTCCCAGTGGTTTTCCCTGAGCTTCAGCAGTTCAAACATACCCAACCTGTGCCTTTAAAATGCTCAACACAGAGAATTCCCTGTGGGTTAGTCAACTGTTGGCTCATATACAAAGAAAATACTGTATTTTGCTCTGAAGAGCTTTCTGCATCAATTTAAACACAGTGAGACAGACACAATATCCCAGAGAGAGGAAAACCTACCTTATTACATTCCTGACCCAAGAGAAAGGATTTGCCCTTAGGACATAAAAGGAATCCGTGGGGGTGTGGGGGAAGAGTTATCTAATCCTAAACATAAGAACAGTTCATAATGCAGCATGACAGTGCTTTTAATCGCGGACATAATTGTAATATGTCTATATAATATGATACAAGGAAAGTAAACGCAGCTTGCTTTTTAGCCTTAAAGGCTTTCTTCGGTGTTCCACTTTAGGTCCTCTGGATTTTATACATGCTTGGGGGAATTTTCAGGGGGAGGTAACGTGATATTATAAGGATTCTTTCTCAGTAAGATCACATCTTGTTCCGATTTGAGCCGATGCGTCCTTATGTGGCAAGTGTGGTAAAGCGAAACGTTGAGCTCTGTGAATGCAGTGTTTTACAAGCCTTCCTTGATTTCCTGTGCAAGGTCCACGGGGCCATGAAACCATGGGCAGAAGCACTGGGATTTTTATTTCTTCATATTGGAAAGCTGCTGGGAGAGACACTCCCTTAATCTCAGCTGAGAGTGGTGTGGGCGGGAACCATTTCCCTTTTATGGCTATATAAAAAAGATTTTTTTCTAACAGAGGTTTGGGTTTTTCTTCTCTCTGATGTTTCTATACACTATATAATCTAAGTCTAAGATGCCTTCTCTCAGAAAAGAACTGCATCCTTGCCTTGCCAGTTGGAAGACTGGTAAGAAAACCTGACTTTATGACAAGTTCAGCTTTTATTTTTTCCCCTTTAACATTATTTATGGAAAGAATTTTACAACATCCTTAAAAGCTGCTATGCGGTGGCTGGACTTCGCCAAGTTTGCAGCTGACGTTTTTACACTGGGCTTGCCTAGGACTAAGGAGTTGTCAATGTTCACATTTTATTAAAGTGGATGCTATGGACTATTCCTGGCGGAGCCAACGATCATTCCAGATCACAGACTATCAGAGCCACTGCTGCTCTGGGCATTCATATGATCAGATGAGCAGAGGAGAAGAAACATACCATGAGACAGAAACTTACAAAGAAAAGAGGGAAAGAAGGAAAGAGCTGGTGTCCCAACTGGATGGTAAATGTGCCCTAACTCTCCTGAA
Organism: Panthera leo; assembly: GCF_018350215.1. Lineage (NCBI taxonomy): Eukaryota > Metazoa > Chordata > Mammalia > Carnivora > Felidae > Panthera > Panthera leo. The sequence continues at coordinate 71,154,121 of NC_056680.1, read as the reverse complement.
CACTGAAATTCTTCTAAGGATAGTCTGCTCTGCATTCTACGTGGATTTATCTTAAATGAGCATGGCTGTTGGCCTTCCTAGCCTGCTTCCAGAGGAGGGGCTACGTCTCCTTCGTCTTGGTGCCCACAAGCCTTCCCCATGACCCCCACACAGCAGGTGCTCAGGAAATGGTGCTCAGCTGAACAATATGAATCCATAATGTGATGCAATCATGTCAGTTTCCTCATATTTCATTGTGTGTGTGGGGGGGGGGGCGGTGGTAGGCTATTTACCCACCTAGAGGCCCTAAAAAAGATTATCTCAATTCAGCTCTCATACAGATATTTTTCTTGCTGTACTTTGCATGGAAGCTTATACTCTAGGACTGAGAACATCTTCTACATGCCTGATGCACAGAGACTGTCTTTTTGTTTGTTGATTTTTTTGGCGAGAGGCAAGGATCCGGAATTCAACTGGCCTCACCAGGTCGTCCTAGGGTAATGCTTGGAAAGAGGAGGTGAATGAAGGAAGTGGCCATTAGGGAGTCAGAGGAGCCAAGAGCTGACTTCATTTATTTTATAACTAAACGGAGACAGCTGAAGTAATCAATATATGGCAGCTCTTCTAAGGTTATTCACACCACAGGCTCGAATTCCAAGCATGTGACAGAGAACACCGTATTTTCTTTACACATATTAAAAAAAAAAATAGCTCTTTCACTGCTTCTTATCTGAAGTGTCCAGAAAGCCTGTAAAAACCATTCAAAGGATGCCCGGGATTTGTGGCAACCTACTGCTTCTCACTATGGCAAGACATGGGTTATGTCAAACAAATTGGTAATGAAGCATTAATGGGCCTATTCCACAGCCATCAGTTAGAGAATTTTTGCCTTCCTTAATGCCTCCAAAATATATTCCAGTTCTAACTCTTAACACCTCTCATCAGCCTATGAAGTACGAAATGCATTACTTTTAACAAGAAAGTAAAATAATGAATTGCAGCATTTCAATAGGGCACTTAATTTTATTGGCAGAGGTTGGGAATGGTGTTAACATAATATTGGCTCCATACAAATTACAGTGACAGAGCCAACTTAATGCTCAGGCGATGGCTGTGTCCCCCTCTGCATTGCTCACCAAATTATCTTTCAAGCTTTAGACACCAGACATCAAATCACTTTTTTGTTAAATAAAGCTTGAGGTGAATGTGAACTAACATCTTCAATTAATTTCTTCCTTTCTTTTCGCCTAAAAGTATTCTTTTTCAACCAAATCTATTTCTTTTCTTTTTTTTAATGTTTATTTATTTATTTTGAGGGGGGAGGGGGGGAGAGAGAGAGAGAGGGAGAATGAATCCCAAGCAGGCTCCATGCTGTCAGCACAGAGCCTGATGGCAGGGTCGATCTCATTAACCGAGAGGTCATGACCTGAGCCGAAATCAAGAGCAAGACGTTTAACCTGCCGAGCCATCCAGGCGCCCCTCGACCAAATCTATTTCAATGTCTGTTTACTTCTCTGCATTTCCTCCCCTATGGTTTTTCAGCCTCTATGGGGTATGATGAGCACATGGGTTTATTTACTTATTTATTTAATTATTTTAATAAATTATTATTTTATTATTTTATTTTTAATAAAATTAAATTTTTTTAATGTTTATTTTTGAGAGAGAGAGAAGAGTGTGTGAGTGGGGGAGGGACAGAAAGATGGGGAGACACAGAATCTGAAGCAGGATCCAGGCTCTGAGCTGTCAGCACAGAGCTTGGCGCGGGGCTCGAACTCATGGACTGTGAGATCATGACCTGAGCTGAAGTCGGACACCCAACCGACTGAACCACCCAGGCGCCCCTGTGTATTTATTTTTTGATGAGCACATGGATTTAAATCTTGCTCAAGAGTATCCAAAATTTGCTACACGTAGTATGGAGTTTTTTGAAAAAGTTGGAAGTTGACTTAGTATGTAAATCACATTATTCAGATGATTTGGGTTTCTTGTTGAAAGAGGATAGTGTTCTATTTTCCTCACTTTCCATGGGACACAACTGCATGGGAGGAATTACTCTTCATAAAAGTCTAACCTCCGATGGCAAAAACTATTATGAAAAAAATGGAACCATCTGGATGAACATGGGCGACACATGGAGGAGACGGGGAACACCTGTTTCCACTGTCGTATCCAGAACAACAGCAGAGCTGAAAACTCAGGCCATGACTGACCTGTTACTAACTCAAGCAGCATAGTCTTGAATCAAGTCATGTTGCCCTCTGGACACATCTGAACCAGGAGGTGGACTTATCTGAAGAGGTGGAAAAAGATTTTGATTGATTTTACTGCATTCCATTGGCTCTGGGGACCGGGACCATACTGACCACAAAATTAGGCAAATATCCTCTCCCATAAAAACCACAACTGCTTTCAAGTCACCCCGTGGTTCTTCCCGCCTCATCAACCACTCCTTTCATGTTCGTCACACACTGTATCTCCAAGCACCCTACATTTGTGGTCCTCACTCTCTCATGGTGAAGGACCCTCCCAGGCCACTCCCATCTGTATACGAGGGAGGTGTGGTCCCAGGTCCTGTCACACTAGTGCACTCAGCGCAAGAGTTTGACAATACCCAAATTTGTCCACACGTTATTCAGTGAGAGGAGCCACTGATGACAACGCTTGGACGCCAAACTGGTGACAATACTAAAATGCCACAAAAGTGTCTAAATGAACAGTCTTTTCTATCCCAGGGCCTGCTACAGAGACAGAGAAGCAGGGGGTGGTCAGCAACACGCAGTGCATCACGGGCTGAGCCCTACTGCTGAACAGCGCTGGAAATGAGAGCCCAGCCATGTGTGAGGGCCACACCACGACACGATGCACCCGGGACAGAAGAACTAACAGCGGTCTCTCACCTAGATGGGCGGAAGGAACATTCCACCTCCACCCTGCTGGGGTGACTGATTGCCAAGCATGAATCTGCTTGTGCTGAGCCAAGTGCATGCCTCTGTTTATACAGACACAGAAAGCATGGAGGAGAATGACAATTTATATTTGTGTTTGCTTATGTACTCATAAAGGAATTCCAGAAAGATGCAGAAATCAAGAGCAGTTGTTACTGGGGCGCCTGCATGACTCAGTCAGTTAAGCGTCTGACCTCGGCTCAGGTCATGATCTCGCGGTTCATGAGTTCAAGCCCTACGTCGGGCTCTGTGCTGACAGCTCGGAGCCTGGAGTCTGCTTTGGATTCTGTGTCTCCCTCTCTCTCTGCCCCTCCTCCGCTCATGCTCTCTCAAAATGAATAAACATTAAAAAGAAGAAAAAGAAGCTAGGCTGCCTCACACAAAAAAGCAATCGAGTGGAGAAAAAAGTACGTGGAAGGCTGAGGGCAACAGGGAGCTGGTTAAAACATGTGCCAGCAGAGCGAGATGGGCAGTGGGGGCAGTGGGGAGCCCAATGGAAACCAGAGAAACCAAACTGAACCAAATTAAATCAAGGTGCATAGTATGAACACATATATGTCCCAGAAGAAAATCAGTAGAATACTGAAAGTAGAGAGAAATCAAATTGGAGCAAACAAAATGTTCTTAGCATAAGCCACACCTGAACTTAATGAAACAGACCTAGCTACGTTTGGCATCATAAAGAAATGAAAACGAAGACAGGGGGCGCTCCATCAGAGGAGGGTGTGACTCCTGATCTCGGGGTTGTGAGTTCGACCCCACATTGGGTGGGGAGATTACTTTTGAAAATAAACTTCTTTTAGAAAACGAGAGAGAGAAAAACCAGAAATATCCTTCCAAAGAAGCAAGCCCAGGATAACGCAGTTTGGCTATGTACCAGATTCCCAGACTTCATGGCTGTGCCCACACATTCTCCTACCGAAGGGCCACAGACCTACTGACAGTAAAGGATCAGGTGAGTCTTGGGACAAGACATGATGTATTTTGTTCATTCTAGCTTCTTGCCAGGCACCTGTCAGTATCCCACAGAACTAGTTTCTGCAGAACGTATTTTGGAAAATGTTGAAGTATATGGGTTAAGAGAAACTAAAATTTTCTCCCCCAAACAGTTGACTCATGTAAATTGCTACTAATGCAGAAAGGCAGATTTTTTTAAAAAAAGTTTTTGCTGTTGACAAAGTGATCCAAAAAAGGAAAAAAAAAAAAACCCGAGACAGGAAAAGCCATTGCATGAGAGGATGAAGCACTGAGACCAAATTAACCAAAGAGCAAAGTAGGGAGATTGTTGAAAATGTGGATATCACAGGGAAAATATGCAACAATACACAGGTGACTTACACGGTAAAATTAGTAATTGTTTAATGATAACGGAGTCTGTAAGTCCCAATTAAATTGATAAAGGCAGAAGAGAAGGGGGGGATAATTTTTTAAAATGATAAGTTATTTGTCCTGCAAAATAATGTACATGTGGGTTTATTTTTGGTATCGATTTTTTGGTAGTTAGAAATCATGCATATATTTAATAAGTGTATTGGTGAACATACTGATATTTAGGACATTATATTTACTTTCTAATTGGCCATGGTAAAAATAAGAAAAATATGGCAACACACACACACACACACATACACACACAAATAAAGAGAAGAACGGAAAAAGCACACAAAAATTCCCATTCAAAATAAATAGCTCCAATCGACCCACTGTAGGTAAAATCTCTCAGATGATTATAGACGTAACCATAAACCTTATGAGGGGGTCAACTGAAAACAACATTATAAAGAATTGTTAAAAACTAAATGGATGTGATATTAGTGATAGTAACCTTGATATTAAACAAATCAGACTTCAGGACAAAAAGATTTAAGTGGAGCAAAGAGAATTGTTTTCTCTTGATAAAAGTACAATCCTTAAAGAAAAGCAACACTTTTCTCTGCCAAATAACAGAACATCAAAATACATCAATCAAACCTGTTAAAGTTACGAGGAAGAGAGCTTAGAAACATAACCAGTGAGACTTAATGCACCAGGGTGCCAGTTCATGATGCGGTAAGCAGACGAAGGAGTAAGTGAGACAAACAGATTTTGAATAGCATTGTTAGAAAAGCTGAATGAATGAATACTGCCTCAGACTCTTTCTTTACTTTTTACTTGCCCAGAGAACACTGAAGGAAACAAATGCACAGCACGTGAAAATAACTTCATTCAAGGCGGGGTCTGCACACCCACCTCTTACATATAAAATTATGCAATAACATAAGCTTAAATGCACTCACAGACAGAACCCCAGGGGACCTAAGCAAACAGCCTCCCCGTTCATGTACTTAGGAAGAGGCTCCACGAGGGCTAGGATTTCTGAGTCTTGTTCACAGAGGCATCTCCAGAACCCACAACGGTGCCTGGCTGACAGCCACAGGTCAAAAATATTTGTTGATGAGTAAGTGACTTCCTATCTACTGAATAAATCATAAAAAACTAGAGAACGTTCTGAAATATCAAAAGACTGTCAAAATTATGAGATGGAGTCTGAATTAAAGTGAATGCTGACATCGCTAAGTGCATTTGTCATTTAAAAAGAAAAAAAAAAAAAACTGGAGCGCCTGGGCGGCTCAGTTGGTTAAGCAGCCGACTTTGTCTCAGGTTATGATCTCACTGTTCGTGGGTTTGAGCCCCACATCGGGCTCTGTGCTGACAGCTCAGAGCCTGGAGCCTGCTTTGGATTCTTTATCTCCCTCTTTCTCTGCCATTCCCCCACTCCTTCTCTGTTTCTCTCTCTCCAAAAGTAAATAAACATTAAAAAAAAAAGAAAAAAGAAAAAGAAAAAAAATAAGATGAACATTTCATTCTAGAAGTCATAGAAGAAAGCAAAACTCAATCCAAGAAAAGCATGAAAGAGAAAACATTTTTAAAAAACAGACAAAAGGACACAAATTAAAATGCAAACACAGAATTAAGAACTAATTCCAGAAATGCATTTTTGAGGAAAAAAGGAAAATAAGAGAAATCACTGACATGCCCAAGCAGCTGGGGGAAAAGACAAATGGCAGAAAATAAAATAAAAGTAAAGTAAAGTAAAATATAAAATAAAATGAAAAAGTTAAAAGTAAAGTAAAATAAAAAATTAAGTAAAATAAAAGTGAGACAACTAAGCACACAGAGGGCATTTATAGAAGAGTTTAAGTAACCACAGCGTGATGACACTAAACTGAAAATCTCAAAGAAATGGGTGACTTTCTGGTAAAAATAAAAGTAACTCAAATCAACTCAGAAGGTTGAAAATCCAGATATGACCCAAACCATAAGAAAAACTTTTTAAAGTTATTAAAGGATTTTATTCTCAAAAGACTCCTGACTCAAAAATTTTTATGGGAATATTATTTCAAATATTCCAGGACCAGATTTTCATGCTATGTAAGGTACTCTGGAGAGAGAAATGATGGAAATAATTTAGAACGTTCAAAAAAAAATCTGGCATGACTCTGATACCAAAGCAGCACAAAAAGAAACTAAGCTACAAATCTCAGTCATAAAAATATGGAAATTATAAATAAAACAACTAAACCCAGTAATATATCATAATAACTTAGCTGGCACATTCTAGAGTGACAAAGAAATGTACCATAGCACATGGTAATCTCTCTAAGTAGCAAAAAGTTAATGAAGTAACTAACATGACAATCTTTTGAGGTAACATTCTTAGAAATTTCCAAAAGAAAGATGGGCACTTCATTCACATGTCCCAATATTATCCATCTTAAATGAGTTACACAGATGATATTCAGATTCAACACAGCTTCATTAAAACCGGATACAAAAGAAGGCTTACAGCTACCATCAGAATTATCTGACTCGATTTCAAAAAATGTATCCGATGCAATGAGACAGAAACACAATACCTATCTATTAGAAAAAAGACACAATTATTATTACTGGCAGGTGATAGGCGTGTATTAGATAATAAAATACAGAACCGTTTAGGCCATCAAGAGCATTCAGGAGGTTAACCATACACAAAATAAATAGGAACAGACACAAAACCCCAGCACCTTCCCTTTGAAAAGCAACAGACAATTGGGAAAAAAAATGTGGGGAAAAACTTTCATGCTCAGGAATGGGCAAGGAAAGAAATGCAAGGTGGTCATAAGAAGGCAAATATTAAGAAAGCTCAGACATAAGTGTGCCTGGCCGGCTCAGCTAGAAGAGAGTGCAACTCTTGATCTTAGGGTTTTGTGTTCGAGCCCCATGCTCGATGTAGCGATTACTTAAAAATGAAAATTAAAAAAAAAAAAAAAAAAGAAAGCTCAGGTATAAAACAAACACCCTGTAATCACACGGGAAAATTGAATTTTGAGAAAATATGGATTCTTTTCAATTTAAGGTTTTAACAAAATTCTAGGCAAAATCTCAGTGGTATATTCTTTTACATTTAGTCAAAATCATCCTGAAATTCATCTATAATCATCAAGATTATATTTGAAAAAAAAAATCCAAAACAGAAACAAAGAATTTTACACAAAGATGTTTATTATTCCTTTTTCTTTTTAATGTTTATTTATTTTTGAGACAGAGAGAGAGAGAGAGCGAGCGAGCATGGGGGGAGGAGCAGAGTGAGAGAGGGAGACAGAGGATCCGATCCGAAGCAGGCTCTGTGCTGACAGCAGAGAGCCCAATGTGGGGCTGAAACTCACAAACCATGAGATCATGACCCGAGTTGAAGTCAGACGTTTGATCGACTGAGCCACCCAGGCACCCAAGATGTTTGTTATTTCTGACAATAAAAAAAAAAGTCAGGAAACTCCCAAATGTCAAACACGGATGACTAAGTGATTGTGCTATATCCATATGATGAAAATAAGATCCAAAATATAAATGCACACACCAGTGCACTGAATATATTCTCTGTTGCAAAACCTACTGTAAGAAGAGAGAAAAATCTGTAACAATTTTAGTAAAAGTTGCCTTTGGTTTTGTTTATTTTAAAGGCATTATGGATTATTATTATTATTTTTTTAGTTATCTGAACTTCAATGCTTCTGTGTCGCTTTGGGATTCCTTCTTACTTTCCTCCAGTTAAGGCTGAGTCAGTTGTACGCTCCTCTGGAAGGGTTCCCTTCTATGTATCATTTTAGTACTTAGAAGTCTACTTTAAGGATGGATGGAGAGATGGATGAATGGGTAGAAAAGTCTCGACCTGCTTAAAAAGTACTCTTCACCCTGAATTCACACACAAGACACACAGACGCACTTTTGCAGCCACCGTGTTAAGGAGAAAACCAGTCGTCGTACAGGGCACTTACTATACACCGGGCCAGTCTTGGTCCTGGGAGGACAGCAGTGAACAAACAAGGTTCCTAAGGTCATGGTGCTGCTCATAGCTTTGTGGTGGGAGGCAGACAATACAGTGTTTAAAACAAAAACAAGAAAGTCATGTTTTCAACTGTGAGATCTGTAAAAACTTAAAAGGCAGGCTAAGGGGAGGGATGGAAAGAGTGTATGTGTCTACAGGCAGGTCAGGGAGGACTCTCAGATATGAGAACTTTGGCAGGGGCCTGGAGGAAGGTCTGTGGATTCTATGAGAAGATATAGATCCAGGCAGTGGGACTCACAAGTGCAAAGGTCCTGTGAAGGGCATGTCCTTAGTGTCTGAGTAATAGTGAAGAGGCCCATGGGGCTGGAAAGGATATGGAAGACAAACAATATTTGGGCTGTGAAAATTAACAGGAAGAGCCATTACACACTACATTAATTGCACACATTTAATTACCCCCCAAAACCCTTTTAAATTTTACACTGCATTGCAATTAAAAAATTTGGAAAGAAACTTCCAGCGTGTTGGAACTAACTGACTCTTTGACTTTAAACGCATCTACAGAGGCCAGCAGCTTTATAGAGTTTTATGAGTACAGACAAAGCACTTAATCCCAAGAGCCAAATTACAGGGTTGAAAAAACTCATGAAGTGTGAGGGAACGAAGAGTTCCAGCGAAGCTCAGGAGCTCTGAAAACAAAATAAAATGCTGGAGACCTGAGTTCTCATCATCCTCTGTGATTATTTACTGCACCAACAAGCCCTTCGAGGGGGAACCGTCAGGTGCCTCCACTGCCCTGATTGTTTCTGTGACATACACACAGGGATCCATGGTGCCTAATGACCAAGAAGTCACCCCAGGAGAAGCGCTTCAAAATTCCCCCGGAGCCCCGCACTGGGGACAGCACCAGCCTGTGCCCTGCTGGCAGGAAGCAGGGGACCCCTGGCCCTGGAAAAAGCCCACTTACCCCCATGGGCCTCCTTTTGTCCATTATCCAGACAACGTCCACCTTGGTTCTGCCTCAACCTAATGAGCCACTGGCCTGGATGGGGAGGGAGGGCAGGGATAAAGGCGAAGGACATTTATCTTACTACAATCCCTGCTTCCCGTCCAAAGTCAGCTGGCAGACTCCAGCTGGTGAGAGGAGCTGAGGAAGAAAAGGAGGGAAGGGAGGGGGATTAGGCAGCTGTGGAGGAGGGGATAGAGACCTCAGGTCCCCAGATCACTACCTTCTCGAAGCCCCAGGTTCAGTGTAGCTTCTATAGCCGAAGGGATATAACAGCTCTTAGAGCCAAACTAGATGCATTGTTCCTACCACTAGGAACCACCTTGTTTGACCATATGTCTCCTCTCAAAAGACAGCAAATATGTTAAGACAGTAAAGGACAGGAGCCCCGAGTGAGGCTGTCCAGCCCGATGGCGTGCCCTGCTCTGGAAAGTCAGCGGGGCAAGCAGTCCTCAGCTTTTTGCATGCACAGCAATTACGTGGGAGCTGGTTAGAAGTGCAGGTGCCCAAGTCCCCCGTCCAGGGCGTGGCTCAGTATGAATAGGGACTACTGCTCTCGGGACCTTGGGCCACTGAGATGACGGCTAGTCTAATCACCAGGGAGCAAATGACCCAGTGTCCCCCCCAGAAGACTCAAGAAGGGAGGCAAAAATTCCACTTATCAGAGTTTTACCAGGGAAAGCAAGGCATACAGGGAGATGAACATATGGGATATATCATAGAACATGGTAAGAACCCCAGAACCGAGGGACCAGTGGAAGGCAACATCACTGAGCAGTTCTGGTGTTAGACCTAGCAGAGAAGGGCCCTGCCTGGGCCCAGTGTTTCCAGGCAGGGGAGTCAAAACACTGGTCACTGACAAGAAGATAAAGTGCTCGTGTCTGACGGTAAACCCCCAAACACACTGTTCATTCAGCTGACAGAACTTACTTCTGAGGCAACATTTTCTTGACAAAGAAAGAGGTGCTTTGATCTACACTCGGCACAGCCTTCTTATCTCATTGCAGACCAGTGACGTCTGTGAACTGGCAGCTGGTCTGCAGACCATGCTCTGCTTCAGAGGGTCTTGGTGTAGCCTTTTCCAGCCACATACCTCCCCCACAGGGTGAGGAGTCAGAGAAGTGTGGCATCCAGCCTCCTTTCTGGACCACACCCTGGATCCCGGCATTCTGGAGCTCCCTGGCCAAACAGAATCCACGCCTGTTTCCAGGGCCTGGACAGGCTGGGCTCTTCTTGGGTTCCTCCTTCTGAAGATGAACCATGCCATCACCTGATGTACGTGTGTCCTTGGGCCGAGGGCTGGCTGCTTGGGGAGCTGGGAACGGGGCCTGGGCATGCAGACCCGCCTTTCCACGCCTCTCCAGGGCCGGGAGTGGGAAGACAAGGAGGCAGGCAAGAGACAACCATCCTGGGCCACCACACCTAGCCCAGGACTCTGAGAAGCCCACTAAGTCTCGATCAAACCTGGCCTTGTCAGCTGTCGTGAAGGTATAGGAGACAAGACCAAGTAGAAAATGCTCAACAGTTTGTTGGCCTGACTTACAGCTTCTAAATATTTTGACAAACAACATATGAGCCTCTGTACTTTTGCAGATATTAGGGGGCAGGCCTAAAATGACCCAGCAGTGACTAAAACTCCAGATTTGGGCAGCCAGGGTCAGGTTTATTCCCAAACTGGAGACGTGCTATTCCAAAGGAGACATCTATCCCTTCAGTGGGCCAGACAACAGCCCCAGACTCAAGAGAGACATTACTAACACGTACCAGATCCCTAAAGGGGATGGCCAGGAAAACAAACGTGCATTTAAAAATAGCTTTTTAGGGGCATCTGGGTGGCTTAGTCGGTTAAGCATCTGACTCCTGGTTTCAGCTCAGGTCATGATCTCACGGTTTTGTGAGTTCGAGCTCCGTACTGGGTTCTGTGTTGGCAACAGGGAGCCTGCTCGGGATTCTCTCTCCCTCTCTCTCTGCCCTTCCCCACTTGTGCTGTCTTTGTCACTCTCAAGTAAATAAATAAAAAACTTGAGAAAAAGGAAAAAAAAAACTTTTTTAGTATTTAAGGTAAAGGACAGTTTAGTTTTATTTGGCTCTGTTTACTCATTTCTCAGTTCCTCGGCATTTCTGAGGAATTCCTGATTACAAAAGCACACTCAGGGTAGAAGCAGTAATGCGGTCAGGTCACTTCTCAGGGGACAGAAGTGGTGCTGGTTTCACACGTGACAGGTGAGGCTCCACCAGGTGTCCCGGGCTCAGCCGAGGCTGGTGGCCTGACAACCGCTCACAATGAAGGGTCATTCTTATGTGTGACTCACGAAAAGAAATGGGGGGGGGGGGCGGGGATGAAGGGCCGGGTACCTACTAGGAACTGACCAACATTGCCGCAGACGTCTTAGCTCAGGACACAAGGTGATGGAGTGAAATGAATTACCAAGATAAGGAAACTAAGGAAGGAAATTAAAAAAAAAAAAAAAAAAGGAAAGAAGAAAGAAAGGAGGAAAGAAGCAGCCAATGAGAGCAATTTGCCACAGCACAATGGGGAGAAGGAGAGAGAGGAAAAGGTTGAAAGTATATTATGTAATTGTGAATGTGTGCGGAACAGTTGCAAAATCAATGCTGGGACTGCCCAGAGGACTGCCGTCTGTAAAAAAGGGATGAAACACGGAAAAATCGGGCTTCAAGTTGCCAAAGATGTATGCCACATAGCCACAGCCCGAACCCAAGAGAGACCCAAAGTCGTTTCTGAGGAAAAAAAGTCATTTTCCAGTATTCGAAAGTATTTGATCATTTACCTGTCAATCAGGTTAGCACTAACACCTTTATCTGAAAGTATCTCAGAAAAAAATAGAAGCGATTCATTTATAGATATGTGATCTCAGCAAACCAGACTGATTTCTGAAGAACACTCTAAGGCAAATTTTCATATATAATAACCACAGCAAAATAACATGAGGAAACCCTCCCAGAACTCCAAGAAGTTTTTGGGTTAGAGACAGCACTGGCCTACAAGGAAACCCCTGGCCTCACAACACGCAAATTCTTATCCTAAGCTTGTCATCGGACAGACTCAGGGGTTCACTTTTCAAATGGTGTGCCAGTCAAATTCATTTTACTAATTAGTAACATGTTTTATAATAAAAAAATGTTTTTAAGTAAGGAAAAGCTTGGGAGAGGAAACACTGTTAGGAACTGATAGAAAAGGGAGATGATTTTATTAATTATTCTTAGTCAAGCTCAAATGCCAACCTGTCCTCTTCACAGAGCACATAAATGGTTTCAAGAAACATCTGTCATGTAAGAGGATCTCTCTCAGCTTTGACAGGAAGTAAAGTTCACCTAGTCCAGAACCCACTGGAAGCTCTGAATTACCTGTAACACCCCATTCCCAGCGCTGTCCAATTTCAGGGAGTTCAGGGAGTCCCTCTTTCCTGGGGCAACACTGTGGCCAGCCCTCATTGTCAAATCAGTTCTCCTCACGTTGAACTTAAATCTGTTTCCCTAGAATTTCCAGGCATTTGGCCTACAATCTGATACTGAGATCAAGTCAGATCCACCTTCCACAAGATAGCCGAGAAACCCTCAAATATGTGAAGACAGTCAGCACGCCCCCAGCTCTCTCTGCCCACCAGAAAACCCAGATATCTCTCCAGTCTTACAAGGCATGTCTGGATCTTATTCTGCTTGATCCAACGACCATAAATCTGTGTATCCTGAGAACACAGAACACTGGGCTGAGTGGTGTTTTCCAGAGAGAGTTGAAGCACAAGGCTAATAGAGTGTACTTCTTCTGTTTCTGTAGTTGAGAATCCCATTAGCTAGTTTTGGCGGCAAATCTCAGTGCCTAGTAAAAGCGAATTTATAGTTAATTAAAGGCTTCTGTTATTATCATAATTTTTAATCTCCTTGGAGCGATTTCAGTATTTTGATTTTTCAAGATCTTTGAGGACCCCGATTCAGTCATTAAGTGGATTTGAAAACTCCTCGTAAACATCTTTGATGATAATTACACTCAGTGACTTCGTCCCGGAAACAAACAAACACCAAATTGTTAAGTAAAACGAGGCTGGGGGCCAAGCCCAGCAGCCTGCTTCTAGAAACAGCTCACTTGGCTGATGTCCAGCCATCCCTTATCATCCACCCAGTGACTACATCTCCTAACTGCTGTTTAACACAATCCTCAATTTCTGTCTTGGCCTAAGTTGCTTATTAAATGTCTTGCTGAAGTCCCAACACATACTTACTGCATTTTCCTAATCAACCAGTCTCACAATACTGTCAAAGAAAACATAAGCCCGGTCTAGAGTAACCTTTTTCTCAGTGAGCCCGAGAGTCCCGGCGATTACAATTTCCTCTTGTAGTAATACAACAAACTTTTAACAATAAAAATACAGTTTCTTCTGGAACTGGCTCACAAGTCTCCACCTGTGATTTTCAGAATTCATTTTCTTGCTCTCCTTGGAAAGTGCAGAATAACACTCACCAGCTTCAACTTTCCAGCACCTTATCCATTATTTAAGATTATTCAAAACCGTTTGATAGTGGTTCATGGTTACGAGTATAAGGAACCTCAGCCCTCTGGGTCCAGAGAAGCCCATCTGCCCGAGAGATTCTGCCACCCAAGCTTCTGGTCTGCTTTGCAAGCCATGGTCTTACTTCCTGTTCCAGTAGGAGAGGAATTCTTCTTTGTGATGGTCTTGCTGCCCCCTGTTCTGGAAGGGAAGCCTCGAGGACAGGCCTCGGCCAGCTTCTGAATGCACCCTCAGTTCCTTGTCCCCCGTGCATGTTCACTCAAACACACAAAAAATAAGAGCCAAGTAAGAAGGGAGCTGTTCTGTTCTCATTGCCGTGTGTCACCTGGTCCCAGGGGAACCTAGTGCTTCAGAGGCCAGTGGAGAGGATGGAGGTCGTCTCCATGTATGCACTTCCTTTCCAGCTCCTGTCTGTAGGCTTTAAAAACCTAACTTTATCAAAGAATTCCGCTGGGACCTCTATTTTTCATATCTGTGCTAGCTTTAAAATTGTTTCTTAATGTTTATTTATTTTTGAGAGAGAGAGAGAGAGAGAGGGAGAGAGAGAGAGAGAAAGACTGAGCATGAGCAGGGGAGGGGCAGAGCGAGAGGGAGACATAGGATCTGAGGCAGGCTCTAGGTTCCGAGCTGTCAGCACAGAGCCTGATGTGGGGCTCCAACCCACCAACCGTGAGATTGTGACCTGAGCTAAAGTTGGGTGCTTAACAGACTGAGCCACCCAGGCTCCCAGAGTTATATTTACTTTCAATGGTATACAACTTGCATAATAAACCTGAGACAGCTTCCCCTTGCAAGACTGTAATGGATAAAGAGAGAGACAGAGACCATGTGGTCTTGGGGGAAGGGCTGAGGGGGGTGGAGCAGGGGAAGCAAAAATGCATACATTTAATAGCTAAGGAAGTCTGAAGGCCTTCCTTCATTACATGCACCAAACAGCCATTTAAAACAAGGTGATTTGTGTATAATGGGGCAAATTTCGTGGTCTTGAATAAGTTTGTTAGCTTTTCCAGACCTCACTGCACTTGGTTAAAAAAGAAGAGCAGGTTAGGTCATTCGAAGATTCTACAATTAGCAGTGGTCACAATAGTACCATCCAGCAAGGGGCTCACAAAGTAGCCCCCACGCAAGGATTATGTTCATTCCACTAAGCTGAATATCAACTAGATCCCCATTCATCTAAATCAGCACTCAGAAATAAAATTTGGTCAGCCTATCGGTCTATTTGTCTAAGCTCATCTCACCTAATGCTTTGAATATTCAGTCTATGCATTTGTCCCAAACAGTCTTACCCCGTATGGGGGGGAAAGTAATGGTGGATGTATGGAGCTATTTGCTGAGGGATGCCTGTGAGCCCATGCATGGCAGTGCCACAAGGCACCCCAGAGTGTGGCACCCAGAAAGTAAGTCTGATCCACAGCCCAAGGAAGCTAGGCAAGGCCTGGGCATGGAGGTGAGGTGCCCAGGGAGGCAAAAATGGTGAGTATTTCAAAAAGGCTAATGAGGTTAGAGGTAAGACCACCTAGGAAGGCAGAGCCTGTACAACACAACTTCAAAGCTGCTATAAAGTCTGGTAGTTTCTCAAATATGTTAAACACACAATTACCATATGACCTAGCAACCCCACTCCTAGAAACAGAGCCAAAAGCAGTGCAAGTAAGTGTTGAAACAAAAAAACTCACCCATGAGTGTCCATAACAACACAACAGCTAGCAGACAGAAACAATCCAAAAGGCCCACCAACAGATAAAAGGATACACAGAATGTGGCATAGTCATACAATGGAACATCCTTCAGCCAAGCAAAGGAATGAAGCACTGACATCTGTCTGCTACATTGCAGATGAATCCTGCACATGCTGTGCTACGTGCAAAGAGCCAGACACAAAAGGCCATATATTATATGATTCCACTTCTATGAAATATTCTGAACAGGCAAACAGTCCACAGACACAGAAAGCAGATGAGTGGTTTTCAGGGGCTGTGGAAGAGGAAGGAAGAAAAGTGACTGCTTAATGGGTAGGTTCCTTTTGCAGTGATGAAAATGTCCAGGAATCCATGGTGGCGATGGCTGCACAAGATTCTGAATGTGCCAAGTGGCAATTAATTGCATGCTTTAAAATGGTCAACATGAGTATGTCCTGTCTCCCTACTGGAAGTCTGAGCTATAGCAATTAGGCAAGAAAAAGGAATGAAAGGCACCCAGACTGGAAAGAAGTAAAATTGTCTCTATTTGCGGATTACATGATTTTAAGTATAGAAAACCCTAAGGGGCGCTTTGGTGGCTCAGTTGGTTGAGTGTCCACCTCTTGATGTTGGTTTAGGTCATGATCTCGTGGTTGTGGGATCAAGCCCCATGTCAGGCTCCACACTGAGCGTGGAGCTTGCTTAGGATTCATTCTCATTCTCTCTCTCTCTCCAAATAAATAAATATTATAACAAGAAAACTCTAAAGACATGAGACCAAAATAAGGTTAGTAAACAAATTCAGTAAAGTTACAGGATACAAAATCAGCATACACAAATCAACTGTATTTCTATACACTAACAATCAGCTATCTGAAAGCGAAATCAAGAAAGCAATCCCACTTACAACAGCATCAAAAATAATGAAATATCTAGGAATACATTTAACCAAGGAGGTTAAAGACATGGATACTGAAAATCATTAAGATGTTGATGAAATAAATTAAAGAAGATACAAATAAATGGAGAGAGAGTCCATGTTCTTGGGTTGGAAGCATTAGTTTTTGCTAAAACATCCATAGCACTGAAAGTGATCTACAGATTCAATGTAATCCCTATCAAATTTCCAGAGGCATTTTCCACAGGAATAGAAAATATTAACTCATAATGGACAAAAGACCTGAAACCATAAAACCCCTCAAAGTAAACATACAGAGAAGTTTCCTTGACATTGGTCTTGGCAATGATTTCTTTTGGATTTGACACCAAAAGCATAGGCAACAAAGCAAAAGTAAACAAATGGGACTACATCAAACTAAAACACTCCTGCACAGTAAAGGAAATAATTAACAAAATGAAAAGGCAGTCTACACAATGGGAGAGAATGTTTGCAAACCACACATGTGGTAAGGGGTTACTATCCAAAATATATAAGGAACTTATATCACTCAACTGAAAAAAAACAAATAGTGCAATTTAAAAACAGGCAAAGGATCAAAAATAGACATTTTCCCAAAGGAGACATACAAACGGTCAACCGGTACATGAAAGGGTGCCCAACGTCACTAATAATTGGGGAATGCACGTGAAAACCACAATGTGATACCATCTCACACCTGTTAGGATGTCTTATAAAAAAGAAAGAGATAACACATGTTGGCAAGAATATGGAGAAAAGGGAACCCTGTGCACTGCTGGTGGGACTGTAAATTGGTGCAGCCACTGTGGAAAACAGTATGGAGGTTCCTCAAACCATTGAAGCTAGAACTCTCATCTGACCCAGCAGTCCCACCTCTGTGTATATACCCGAAGGGAATAAAATCTCAAAGACATGTCTGCACTCCCATGTTCATTACAGTATTATTCACAATAGTCAAGACATGGCAACAGTCTAAATGTCTGTCCACAGATGAGTGGATAAAGAAAATGTGGCAGATATAACTGACCAACAAAGCAGGGGTCAGCACACTTGAAAGTCCATGTATAACTTTTGACTCCCCAAAACTTAACTACTATTAGTCTACCATTGACCAGAATCCTCACTGGTAATATAAACAGTCCATTAACACAAAATTAGTACGTGTATTACATACCGATTCCTACAATAAAGTAAACTAGAGAAATAAAATCTTAAGAAAATTATAAGGAAGGGGCGCCTGGATGGCTCAGTTGGTTAAGCATCTGGCTCTTGGTTTCGGCTGAGGTCCTGGTCTCATGGTTCATGAGTTTGAGCACTAACAGTGCAGAGCCTACCTGGACTTCTCTCTCTCTCCATCTGTCTCTGCCCCTCCCCCACTCACACACACCCTTTCTCTCTCTCTCAAATAAACAAACTCTAAAAATAAAGATCATAAGGAAGAAAAAATGTATTTATGGTCCTTATTGAAAAAAGCACAAATATAAATAGACCTGCAAAGTTCAAACCGTGTTGCTTAAGGGCCAATTGTGTGTGTGTGTGTGTGTGTGTGTGTGTGTGTGTGTGTGTCTGTGTGTGTGTGTGTGTGTGTCTGTGTGTATAAATGCATATGTGTGTGTATAATGGAATATTATTCAGTCATAATAAAAGAAAGAAATCTTGTCATTTTTGACAACATGGATGGACCTTGAAGGTACCACACCAAGTGAAATAAGTGAGACAAAAAAAAAAAGGGGGCAAATACTGAATGGTATCACTTATATGTCAAATCCAAAAATAGGAAAAAGAAAAGTCAAACTCACAGAAAGAGAGACTAGAAGGCTGGCTGCCAGGGGCTGGGGCTGCAGAAATGAGGAGATGCTATTCAAAGAGTGTAAGCTTTCATTCATAAGATGAATAAGTCCTGAGGATCTATGTATAGCATGGTGACCAGGGTTAACAATACCATATTGCATACTTGAAATCTGCCAAGAGAACAGATCTTAAGAGTTCTCACCACATACATAAGAAAAGATAACTGTGAGGTGATGGATGTGCTAATTAACTTGGTGTTAATCATTTTGCAACATATACATATATCAAATCATCACTTTGTACACTTAAAAAATACACAGTTTCAGTCATCAATTACACTGACGTAAAGCTGGAGAAAATAAGCTGGTCAAATGGTCAATTTCATATTATGTGTATTTCACCACAGGTTTTTTTTTTAAGTTGAAAAACACACATAAACTGGGCTGCAGCCAGGTGAATGAACCAGCTGCGCCCCTAACCAGGACCCTCCTTTCATCCTCTCTCCGGCCGGCCTGTATGGCTCATGCCTGAGGTTTCCTGCCTCTGAGCAGAAAGGATAAACCTAAGGAGCTCGAATGTCAGCGCGATATAAATTACGGTGGGGGAAAAAAAAGAAACAACGTGATGCATGGCTGAGGATCTAAAAGAGGAATGTCCACCATTGTTTGTGATTATGGATCACATCACAATCTAATAGCAATTTTTATTTAATCAATAATTTCCATGCTGAACAGACAGCCCTGTTACAGAGAATCGACAGGCAGGTACTGATAGCGACAAGCCTCGTTATTAATCTTTCCTCCGCTGGCTTATCAGCCAAACTACTGTAAAAGGCACCGCCAAGATGGATTTTAGAAGCCACCTTTCTCCTCTTGCCCCTTTTCTTCTCTCTCTCCCATAACATATCACATAACGTAGACTCTACATTTATTTGAGTAACCTGGGGCTTGAGTGGCATAAAAAGGCAGTTCACATTAAGCAATTTCACAAATCAGTGGGACCTCGACCATCGCTCAGGGTTGGCCATTATAGGCTAATAAATCATACTTTCTCTTTGAGTTGTCAATCGCCAAAAAGCTTTGTACAAACGTTGGCATCTGTAATTCCGTAAAGGCTTTTCATCTTGAAATAAGATGCTCTAGACTGATAACAAGAATAATCCCCTCTTGATCAAGAAAAAAAAAAAAAAATCTGCATTTTAGCAATTAAAGCTGCTGCCAGAAGCCAAAAGGCTCAGTACTGAGACTCTAGTGAAGTTTATCTCCGCAAAACACAAGGAGAATACAGTGAGGGTTGTGTTGTATTTGCAGTCGGAACTGCTTTATCTTGCCCTGGGAAATGTGCCCTCTCTCCCCAGGTGGGACAGGAGAGGAAGGTGTGAGAACTTCCCATGCTTCCTGGAAAAGCCACTGGGAAGCCCTGCTCTTCCTGAACCAGGTACATAAAGAAGCGTCCTCCCCAGCGCCTTCTGGTGACGCTGACAGGTGACAGGTGTTTTGTTCTCTTGACGAGGAAGACATTTTCAGAACTTCAGATTATTCATTCCTAACTAGAAAAAAAGGCACACCCCAAATTAAAACAGTGACAAAGAGAAATGTTAATAATCACAAAAAACCATCAGTAAGTGGGCCCTAAAAACTTGAGTAACACAGCCGCCATGTTCTGTAAGTCATCAGAGATCATTCTCCAACAGACCCAACCATTTTGCTTCAAAGAGAGACAGCAGGGTCGTGCTACCCTCAGGTAATGAACCGGGGGCCATGCACACAAAACACAGGGGTCCTATGGGCAAAACTACCTTCCGGGTGCTCAGCTGGCAACCCGGAAGCTTCTGACTGCTCTCTGAAGGTCATTTACAACATCCATATGAGCTGCAAAAATGGTCACTGTCTGACATCTCCAAATTCCCAAATTAAAAAAAAAAAAAAAAGTTTAAAATAACTTCCACTGCAGAGTCTCACTTCTGGCCCTGCCCCATTTAATACATTGCTGGTACAGCTTCTGGAGCTCTGCTGCGTTCGGCCCTGACCTTTCTGTGGCTCATACCGGTTCACTCCTTCTTCTCATCAGAAACCTCTGAATTCTCCTTACTCCACCTGGACCAGAAGTCACACTCCCAGTTCAGCAAGCAGGTCCCAGGAAACTCATTGTGCTTTAATCTCACTTCCGGTTGCCCTCTGCCTCCAGGAGCACTGTGGTTCTGTATCACCACACTACTCACCACTCTTCAAAACCAAAAGCACAGGATGTAATTGTATCTCTAACCCCACAAAGTGTCAAAAACCCCAGCCTTTTATCATATTAGCATATTAGCCACTATCACAGATAAAATTCTCCTGTACTTTCCACTTCCATTAACCTCTTCCTGTGGTCACTTCCACACAGAAGCCCCAACACCTCCCCATAATGGTCTTTCCCTATTTGAATCCACCTGTCTTTTCAAGACCATGTCCAAATCCACAAGACCTTTCTCTTGAGACTTAACCTTACCTGTTTTCCTGCTGCTCTGCCTGTACCTCTGTAGTCCTCCCAATAGTCTTCCCTGTATGTTCCCCTTACTCAAAGGGGCAGACATGAAAGATATATGTGCCCGCTCTTGTTCCCTCTCACTGGCCCTGACCATGACCCCAACTCTATGCCTGCAATTTGTGTAGTGGCCACCAGGTGGTGATGATGCATCGTTAACAGGTAAAATCACCAGCCTACACAGGTGAGAGTGAATCAATGACATATTCATAGCTTTTTTATTTTTTTACGAAAAGCCTTTACATATTCTTTTTTAAAATTCTGATGAAAAATCTCCTTAATCTCTCCATTCTTCAATTAATTAAGTTGATTAGTACTTATTCTTCCTCATATTTGAATAATGCTTTAGAGTTTTCAAAGGCTTGCATTATATGATCTCATTCTGTCCCTACTAAAAAAATAAAAATAAAAAGCCCTGTGAGGAAAGTGGGATGGTATTAACATCTCCACTTTACAAATGAGAAACCGAGGGCTGAAATTATAGAATGACTTACTCAGATTCAGAAACAGTTCTTGGCAGATGTAGGAATCAGAGATAAATGCCCTCCTTCCCACTCACTGATTAATGCTAGTTTTACTGGTAATTGGATGGGGTGGGTTTGGGGTGGCTTACATTTAAGGTCTTGGCCTATCCTTTAAGGATATGCCACTTATAGCTACCTTGCCAACATTAATTGTTCTAGAAATGAAAAAAAATTCATCTATGGCAGTATTTAGCTGATCCCAGAAAAGACTAAATGTCCCTAAATTTTCAAAAAAGTCCTCGCATTAGAAAATTGCTTTCTGTTTCTGGAGCTGTTTTCTGTCAAAGCAGGAGCCTGATCACCATGCTTGCCATGATCTCAGAAGCTGAAGTCTGAGTGACTTCTCTTGGTCTGCAAAAAAAACAGTGATGGAATTTCTTTACCAAGACAAAGGACTTGGCTGGTAAGAGTCCTTGCTGAATACTGAGTGCCTGACCTTAAAAATGTTGCTTTAAAATTAAGATCTGTAAATCTGTACATATACACACATGTACACAAACGCACACACACACCCAAATACATACCCACAAGTGTACACACATACCACGCATGTACACACGTAAGCACACACACGCACACACACAGGCACACCACATATATGTATATTTAATAGCATTTTGTTTGAGACTAACAAGCTCATCTTTTTTTTTTTTAACGTTTATTTATTTCTGAGACAGAGACAGAGCATGAACAGGGGAGGGTCAGAGAGAGATCTGAAACAGGCTCCAGGCTCTGAGCTGTCAGCACAGAGCCCAACGCGGGGCTTGAACTCACGGACCCGCGAGATCATGACCTGAGGCAAAGTCGGCGGCTTAACCGACGGAGCCATCCAGGCGTCCCACTCATCTTTTCTTTATAATCTGAACATTCTAGAGCACACTCAAGGAGACAATTTATCTTAAATCACAAATATCCTTTTTTGTTTTGTTTTGTTTTCCACACCACAAGAGGAAAGATTTGGGACAGAACAGGCGGCAGTTTTGCACCCCCCCCCCCAAGGGATATTTGGCAATGTCTGGAAAGACTTTGGGTTGTTACAATGGGGGAGGTTCCCTCCTGGAATCTAGTGGGCAGAGGTCAGCAATGCTGCTAACGGTCCCATGACAAGGTCAAGGATGGCCCTCACATCAAACAATTCTCTGCGTTATTGTGCCGAGGGTGAGAAGCCTTGGTTTTGGGTGACCACCAAAGAGAACTTTGAGAAGGACATCAGGACAACAGAACATACAATAGCACGAGGCTCTGAATCTCAACACTGCAGAGGCAAGAATAAGGAGGGATGTACAGTATAAGGAACAGACCTGGAGACCTTTCTCCAGTCCTCCTCTCTCAGGAGTGGATGAACCAGGGACCTTCGGCATCTCTATGCAATTATTAATTTCAGGGTGACATAACAACCCCAACACAGCCTGAATACCAACCTGAACCACATTTTTTATGGGCAACATACATGAAACTTAGCAGCCGGTAAATGTCTTTACACTTTTCACTTCTATGATTATTTTTTAAGATTTTACTTTTAAATAATCTCTACACTCAATGTGGGGCTCGAACTTACAACCCGAGATCAAGAGTCCCACGCTCCATTGACTGAGTCAGCCAGGCGCCCCTACGCTTATCACTTTTAGAAAGAGAATCACTAATATTTCATGGAGTATAATTTTTAGCTAATTCCCTCAACAGTTTTAAGAGGTAAATACTATTATTATCCTTATTTCACAAGGAGGAAATGTGACGTGTCTTGGGTAGAGAGCAGGCTTTGAACCTGGGTCTGTCAGCTTTGAAATGTACATCGCACAGGAGTACAGTGGCAAGCCCAAGTATTCTTTCGGATCAGGTGCCATGTATTCTTACAAAGTCATCATCACCGTCGTCACTATCATGCCTCACAAGTCAACCCCCACGCTCTGCTTTGACCTGAACTATTTCCACCTGTTTCCCAGAGGTCTTTTCTGATATCCCTTATGTACCTCTCTCCCTCCTGTAAGTCCCCAGAATCGCAACTACACAATTCTGGCTTCATTACATCCTGCCTCATATGCAATCACTATGCTTTTATGATTCTTTGTCTCCCCCTTGCAATGAGAATGGCCAGTCCTGGAGGATGAGTTCTAAGTCCTGTGGACAGTGTGCCCACCATGAGGCTGGGGCAGGGAGGCGGCACGCCAGCTTCACCCAACATTCTTCTGGTGAGCGGTTGAGCAAATGCCCGATCTGCTAATGTCAGCCTCTCTCTCTCCTGATAAACAACAGGACACACTGTACTGGGCAAGATCTGCTACAGGCAAGTATATTTCAACAAGGTACACAGCCCAGCCCAAAGTGACCGTCAATCCTTCTTGTATGAAGTGGGTCTACTCAGAATATTCCAGGGAATCTTACCTAAAGTATCATTCAGGACCAGCTCAGAGGAAAATCCTCTCCAAATGGCAGGAAGAGTTGCTTGGATTAAGAATTCCCATGAAGTATTTCAGCAGGTATTTCAACATTTCTGGGGTACACCATGGCAGAACAAATTTAAGAAAGACATCTTACTTAAAACACTGGTTTCTTTTTTTAATTTTTTTTTTCTCAGAGAGGGAGGACCAGGGTGGTGGGGGGGGGGGGGTGCGGGGGGAGAGGGAGAGGGACAGAGAGAGAATCCCAAGCAGGCTCCACGCTCAGCATGGAGCCCGACACAGGGCTCGATCCCATGACCCTGGGATGATGACCTGAGTCAAAATCAAGAGTCAGATGCCCAACGGAGCCACCCAGGTGCCCCTTCAAAATATTGATTTCTTATTCTTTGTTCAAGAGGTAAGAACCCTTACTCAGTAAAAGAGAAATTTTAATTCCACAATTACTCAAGTAATTCATATACCACCTCGGAGAAGTATTAAATGCAATTATTCTGGAGGGCACTTAATCTACAGGGTTGAAAAGATCCTGGGAAAAAGATGGCAAGGGACTGTGTTCTCCAAAACCCCACCTGGGGGCAGCCATCCGTAACAGACTGTACATCCCACCTCCCCCCCCACCTCCCCGACTGCAAGGGGGGTGCTCGCCAGGGCACCCAGGTGGTTGCCAGGCAGTAAGTGGGCACCTGAGAGGAAGCCTGTTTGCCGTCCCTATCCTAAGGACTATCTAATGCAAATCTTTCACTTGCTTTTACTAAACTGAGGTCCAAGGAGGTTAAATGGCTGGGCCAAGTCCCATCTGTCAGAACTACACTGGGAAGAATGGTTCCTGCCCTCAGTCAAGTGCACGTTCAGCAACAAGGAATATAAAATAAGCCTTGGAGCAGACTCCCAGAAGCCACAGACCCAACAGCATGGCTCCCCTCCCCTCCCCTCCCCCACTCAACCCTGAAAAAACAAATACATAAAACAAAGAGAGGGGAGGCACTCTTTTCCACCTCTGTCTGTTTCTCATTAGGCCTACTGCATGTGATCTCTGCTTGGCCTTGGATGCTGGGGACTGCATTTATTTCCATGGCTGTTTCACGGTGTGATAAGTGAGAAAATAACGTTCTGAAGGGTCATGTGGTTCCAGGGAGGTCATCCCCAGGGTCAGGGCAGAGATGGGGCTGCCACTCAGAATGTCGCTGGCCCTGGGAGGCCTTCCCTGGTGGACCACACAGCCCTTCGTGCCCCCCACTCAGGCTAATCTCCTGAGTGTCTCTATGGGAACGATTTCTGCAGGTGCAGCCCAGTCAGTAACTTTAAAAAGAACGTGACCCTTGAGGCGCAATTGTCAGAGGATAGCTTTGAAGTTTGTGGTTCTTAGTCTGCATTTTACACGCAATATTTCCAAATAATTAGAGTAACTAAATTAACTAGCAACTCCATGTAGGGAAAATGAGATCAAAATCTCCACTCATTCGTTTTACGTTTTATGTGCACACAAGACTAATTTCTGCCTCGTATCTGAGACCGCGATCACATCTTACACTTTTCTCTTAGGTAAAGATACACAATGCAACTTTAGCAAAGGGATCAAAATTAGATGGAAAATATTTAAAATGCAAATTTAGGATCATGGTATTAATATGAAAATAATGTCTTCAACACATCCTCAGTTCCCCGCATTTCTACGGATGCACCAATTCTTCACAGATTAGATGTGCCTTCTTTACATCTAAATCTCTAGGATATTAAAAAGAAAGCCCTTCATTTTCATGCTGCCTATGTACAGAATTTGTTTTCAAATGGCAGCAAAGGTGATTATAACTGTATTCTTCTGATAAAGGGAACTACAGCATGCTTTAGAGATCAAAATTTGCAGCATAGGAAAGCATTTAAAATCCAAGTAGGTGGTTAATCACTCTACAAAAAGGTGAATTTCTGACACCATGCTTAAAAGATACAAATGGAGCACAGGGACTTAAATGCCACCCAGTTGAGGCTGGGACTAATATAGACACAACTCACGTTCTCTGCCCTTGGGCCCCACTGGCAGGAGAAAACACCCTCCTCGTGGAATTGCCTGAGGCCCTCTCTGCGGGCTCATTCTGCTAGGGATGGGTGGGGAATAAACAAAGGCTAGTATCCAAACTCTATAAAGAGCTCACCAAACTCCACACCCGAAAAACAAATAATCCAGTGAAGAAATGGGCAGAAGACGTGAATAGACACTTCTCTAAAGAAGACATCCAGATGGCCAACAGGCACATGAAAAGATGCTCAACATAACTCCTCATCAGGGAAATACAAATCAAAACCACACTCAGATATCACCTCACGCCAGTCAGAGTGGCTAAAATGAACAAATCAGGAGACTACAGATGCTGGCGAGGATGTGGAGAAACGGGAACCCTCTTGCACTGTCGGTGGGAATGCAAACTGGTGCAGCCGCTCTGGAAAACAGTGTGGAGGTTCCTCAAAAAATTAAAAATAGATCTACCCTATGACCCAGCAATAGCACTGCTAGGAATTTACCCAAGGGATACAGGAGTGCTGATGCATAGGGGCACCTATACCCCAATGTTTATAGCAGCACTTTCAACTATAGCCAAATTATGGAAAGAGCCTTAAATGTCCATCAACTGATGAATGGATAAAGAAATTGTGGTTTATATACACAATGGAATACTACTTGGCAATGAGAAAGAATGAAATCTGGCCTTTTGTAGCAACGTGGATGGAACTGGAGAGTGTGATGCTAAGTGAAATAAGTCATACAGAGAAAGACAGACACCATATGTTTTCACTCTTATGTGGATCCTGAGAAACTTAACAGAAGACCATGGGGGAGGGGAAGGAAAAAAAAAGAGTTAGAGAGGGAGGGAGCCAAACCATAAGAGACTCTTGAAAACTGAGAACAATCTGAGGGTTGATGGGGGGTGAGAGTGAGGGGAGGGTGGGTGATAGGTATTGAGGAGGGCACCTGTTGGGATGAGCACTGGGTGTGGTCTGGAAACCAATTTGACAACAAATTTCATATTTAAAAAAAAATAAATAAAGCAAACTACTCTGTGAATGTGAAAAAAAAAAACTGTTAAAAAATAACGTGCCTATTTACAGACCTTAGGAAAGAACACTGTATGTGTTATTTCTCAGCCAGAAAGGGGGTTACTTCACTGAAACAGAATGTAAGGAAGGACAGTGCTAGAGCAAACAGGTGGCCATTGGGGACGGTGATTAAACTACTTTTATTCGGCTCCCAGGCTCCCAGCAGTGATGTTTGCAAGCACACGAGGCCACTGAGCAGTGGCGACCCAAAGGAGGTGCGCATCCTCCGCAAACACTGAGGGGACGTCCAATGTCATTCAGAAACAAAGTGTGCGGGTTTCGGAGAACCTGGGACTGACTGACGGGTGCTCACGCTGTATGCGTTTCAGACGCCTCAACCCTCCTAGAGCAGAAGATGGGTTCTACCTTCTAGGACAGAATTAACGCAAGAGGGAAGTGGGTCTCAGGAAGGTTTGGAAGCCTCGCTCACCCATGAGAGAAGCCAGGCAAAAAGACAGAATTGGAATTTTTTACATTCCAACAAAAATTACAACTTCACCTTGGCTCGGGTCATGATCTCATGGTTCATGGGTTTGAGCCCCACATTGGGCTCTGCACCCGCTTCGGGTTCTCTGTCTCCCTCTCCCTGCCCCTCCCCTTAGTCTCTCTTTCTCTCTCAAAAATAAACAAACTTAAAAAAAAAAAAATACAACAAAACCAGAAACACTTCAAGAACCAATATTCTACAACTGTCAGAGATACATTTAAAATTAAGATTCAGGGACACCTGGGTGGCTCAGTTGGTTAAGTCTGACTCTTGATTTCGGCCCAGGTTATGATCTCATAGTTCCATGAGTTCGAGCCCCGCGCTGGGCTCTGTACTGACAGTGTGGAGCCTGCTTAGGATTCTGTCTCCCTCTCTCTCTGCCCCTCCCCCACTTGTTCTCTTCCCACCCCACCCCCGTTCTCTCAAAATAAATAAAAATAAGCTTTAAAAAAGTAAAAAAAAAAATAAAATAAAGATTCATGTCTTTTGTAACATACAATACACAACAGCAAAAAGAGAGTCTAATTAATTTGGAGTTGAAGGGAAAATGTGGACTTTTTGACTTATTTTGAGTCATTAGAATACGTGCTTTCAGATGTCGAGGGAAGAGAAAGCACTTGCATCTTGACAAATCAATAATAAATTCCATCTTAATCAAAGGCGCTTTGAATTAATTTTTGTACCGTACCTCCTTCCTACACTCTCGTTCGTTCTATTTTAACTGACACCAAGGAAGGGACAAAGTATAACAAAAACATGGTTCACAAAAGTACACATCTATCTTCTTAGCTTCTGGGCACAGAAATAAATTTATGACAAATTTAATACTAGCTTGAGAGTAACTAAGCCCAATTATAATTATCTGGCTGGGAAGAGAAATTAATTAAACGTCCTGGTGATAAAGACCCCACAGCAAACCTAGAAGAAACACACCCATGGAGGAGGACAGGCGCTTGAAATAAAGGAGAGGAGAAGGGAAAGGCAATATTTAGCCCATCTGCTGGGACAGTAATGGGACGAGGTCATCTTTTCAAGAGAACACGGAGTGCATTACCCTGGAAATGAGACTACCTGGCGGGCAAAGCCAGCCGGGTCCCTAATTCTCCTCTTCAACTTTGTGATTTGCTAATGGGAAACACATGTCTCCCTTTTGCACCAAGTTCAAATGACTCTGGAATTCCAACCGTGCAGCTCAGCGACTGAACCAGAACAAGGGGAGAACTTGTCAGGATTTAAGAGCTTTCAGCAAAGCCCTTCAATCGCAGCCAGCACCCTATTCCACGGAAGGATATCAATTATAGATAGTGACTTGCTTTAGCAGGCAGTCGGGACTGTCAGACACTAGATAGACAGCCATGAAGAATCATGAATCTTTCTATTAACTGTAAGAGGGGGAAAAAGAATGGGTCATGGCTATAAATAAGGCAGAGCATCAGAATGGTTTAACACCTTGCCTCTTGGTTGTACGTAGCATGAAAATGCAACTAATTCCCAAAATGTCCTCTCTCCGAGGAAAGCTGTGGGAATGGAAACAGTTAATACTGCCCTCCGTCTTTAAGAAAGTGGGTTTCACAACTGGCATTTTTCCCACCTGCCACCAAAATAATGAGGTGGACGTGAAGTAGCTTTTCCTTCAATCAACAAAAAAATAAAGTGTCCATGCTACAGCAGGCCATTGCTGGTGCTAACGAGACAGCCGTGAGTGGGAAGGTGCTCGTGCATCCTGCAAAGTGAAATCAACTTAAACGCACGAATTTGGACTTTCCACACTTCAGATAACAAGTAAAAAGGTGGAAAATACGTGATATAAACTGGTATTTTTATGTATGTCACCGCAAGTCATAATTTTAATCCACTTAATTTGCATAATTTATCTCAGACTAAAATAACATCAAAAGTAATATATTGGATTTTCCCCTAATCCTGACATGAGTAACTCCTACCTGATTTGGAATAAAAAATTTCCACTGTACATGGATTTGTTTATAATTTTTACGATACAACAGACAACACAGTGGTCATTCAAGGCGACAGTTTAAGCAGACATTCCTTCAAACTACTCAGATCTCTCTATGAAAACATCATCACTACCCAAAACCTTTCGCCCCTGAGATTAAGTACAAACACCTACAAGAGTCACGGTCTTGTAAAAGCTTTCACATGAAACAGACAGCGAAAAGGTGGAGTTATTACCAAAATTCCCCCAAAATGCGACCTCCAACCTGGTGCCTCATGAGGAGCACAATTCTTTTTAAATGTAGGCTCAGAGGAAGCTCCCATTCCATCCCCGCATTTGATAACAGCTGAACCATAATTACAGCCCCCCCTTGGAAACTACAATGACCTATCTGCAGAGAAGGCACCAAGAGATGGGGACGTTGTCAAAAGCAAGCAGCCCAGACAGAATCTCGTTCCTGATGGCGGTTTGCATGCAAACAATTTCCCCCTTGTGGATGCCTGTCCACTCGTTGTATCACAAAGGGTATTCCTGACATCCTTCCTCTTCGGGAAAATTTGCCTACCCGAAAAGAAAAATTCCAAACTTTTTTTCTCCCCCTTCAGTATTACAATGTCTGTGGTTCCCATTAAAAGTCAGCAAGCAAAAAGGGCCATTAAGTAAGGCTTGGCTTAGAAATAACACTTGCATCAAATTAAAGAGAGAGAGTCGAATTAGGTTCATGGAAAAATCTGGAAATACACCTTAATTAAAAACATTTGATTTTCTAGGTTCTTGCTGCGCTGAGAAATCTCTAATTCTTCCTGCACAATTACAAGGGGGCATGATTACAAAAGAAACGTTTGGGGGGGGGAACCCTGCTGATGTCATCATGTTAACTTCCCAAAACATCCTGTACATAACGGATCTCAAAACCTGGCAAACCTAAGACTATAATGTGATGGCGGCATGCAGAATATATTACAGAGGATGAGCCAAGTTGCAGAAAACACACTGGGGGAGCTCACGAGGCCCGTGAAAAACGTGGGCTGTGTCAGGGGATGTATAATTTTAGTGCTTAAATGGACAAGGGCTCTCAAGAAGTATGGATCATCTACAATTAAAAGTTACTATAAAAGAAAAGAGACTGGGGGTAGTGTGTGTGATGTGTGCGCGTGTGCTGGGTGGACAAAGAGTCCCCACGAAAGCTGTTCTGTCAGATCTTCTGTCACATTAAAAGCTGATGAAAAGGCCACACTCTGATGAAGCTGATGAAAAGACCATCCTTAATGCCTCGATGGGACCCCTGTGCTTCTGCACAGGAGTGTGTGTAAGCCTACAGCTTTTTATCCTCTATCATCGGAAGGCCCTTCCGTCTCAGTTGCTCCTGGTCCCATCTGCTAGGGAGGTTCCTCTGGTGTGGAAGAAAAGTCCCAAATAAGATGAAGCACTGGTAAAGGAAATATGCCCACTCAGGTATGTGGGAGTGGGGAGGGCACTGCATTATCGGAAACAATACTCGGGCGGGGGGCGGGGGGGGGGGGTGGGCAGCAAAGACTCCTGAACCTGGAAGAATAAGACAGAGCGTGGATCTCAATGTGACCATGTTGCTGGTCTCAAAAGCACACGCCACAGGACACATTTTAAAATACACATCACTCTTTCCATGAGACTCTCCGCCCTGCAAGGCTTGGCCGGAAGTCAAGAAATGGTGCTAATGGCTTCTCCAAGCATCTACCTATCTCACACAGAGTACTAATTGCCTCATAAAATAGTGGGAGGCTCCTCAGATGGTGAGAGTTTGGAAGAAGAAGGCAGAACGGAAAAAAGGAATCCCCCACCTCTAAAATTTTTTCTGCTGTTGCCGGGTCTTAGAGAGGAGAATCAAACTTGGTTAAAAGGTTAATAATAATTCATGTCCAGCTTACTATTACTCAATAACCATCAAAGACGCTAACTCAAAATAGTGTTTTCTGGCTTACAGGATCAGAGTCATTACACTCTCTATTGAAGACTTTATTGAATTTTACACTAAGCTTTAGCTGACTGAACAGGTCAAGCACCGTGGCTCAGAGTTTTCTTTATTCTCAGAAAAGTCATAAAGCCCTCTCCAGTTTGCAACGCTGCTAGCTAAGAAACTTGACTCGGCGCAGGGTCAGGGACGCTGACCCCACCGACAAGGTCGCAGAGCTGTAAAGCCCAGTCCCCGCGGCCCCCCACTTACGTGCACCAGCTGCTCCTGGGTGTCGAACTCCCGCGTGCAACCTTCCCAGTGGCAGTTTGTTTCATAGATGACTTCAGGCTCCTGTTTGCTTTCGTCTTTGTCCCCTTCCTCCTTCACTAGGGTTGTCCCTTCCGGCTGTTCCTGGGGGGGCAGGGAGGAGAGAGGGAAAGGATTCAGACACAATGGAAAGAAGGCAAGAGAAAGGGAAAAAAAAAAAAAAGACCAAAAAAAAAAAAAACAAACAAACCCAACCACGTGATTTCGGTTGGTCTGCCTCCTGACGCAATTTTTCAGTGAAAATAAAATACAGCCCGGGTCTATTAGCTGGATTTTGTGACTCGAAGAAGTCAAACATATGGAGTCATCTGTGTGCATGTTTTCTGATTTGTGGAATGTATCTTCAGAGATTGTTAATTTGGGATTAAAAACAACAGTCCAGGGGCGCCTGGGTGGCTCAGTTGGTTAAGTGTCCAACTTTGGCTCAGGTAATGATCTCATGGCTCATGGGTTTGAGCCCCGGCGTCGGGCTCTGTGCGGACAGCTCAGAGCTTGGAGCCTGCTTTGGATTCTGCGTGTGTGTGTGTGTGTGTGTGTGTGTGTGTGTGTGTCTCTGTCCCTTCCCTGCTCATGCTCTCTTTCTCAAAAATAAACATTTAAAAAAAAAAACAGCAGTCTAAGCTATGATGATGATAAGAAGTGGAGGCCAAACCTTGCCCCTGAATACAAGAGGAAAAAGAAATTAAAATGTAATCCCCTAAGAGAAGCAATTAAACTAGTTCATGTTGTCTTTACTCAAAAGACTGGTCTCTTTTGGTCAGATTCTTTCCAGTGTATGAATTTGTTTATTCTCCTACTTTGGAATCAGGGACGTGGTTTGCTAGTAATTCTGATTCTGTTTTCCCTGCCATTGGAGGCTGTGACCGGCACTTTGTGGGTTTTATAGGGATCGTATCTTCCTGGTTCAACTTCTGATCTCCAAAGATGTGGCTCGCTGCCCAAGAACCACAGCATCTAAAGGTTGGCGGCATGGTCTTTTCTCCTCTTCAAGGCAGCTTCACGGCAGTGAAAATACAATTTCCAGAATGCTGGGAGAGTATTAGGTGCATAGACTCGGGATCTAATCTGGGACAGGGTGACAAAAACCATAAACAGGCACTTCGGTGTAACCGCCAAGGTTGTTGGCCAGCAGAATTCCAGAGGAAAGGTGGATCTCAGAACCTACTACACCCATTTATTCCATCCTCAAAATGCTCATGCAAAAGGAAATTTGGGTGGAGGTGGTCTGAGCTTGGGGCTGAAGCAGCCTTGGATGTAGAATCCAGATTCTGTGGATGTCCAGACTCCTGTCCAGCCCCTATTTCCAGGAATTAAAATTCACTGACCTCCTTCTTGTGTTGGGCACAGGGACCCTAGGAGATGGTATTATTATGCCTCTAGGCACAATAAACATATTTTACAACTGAAGCTCAGAGGATCTAAATGCCTAAAAGCAGAAACCAGATTGGAATTTCTAAACTTGTCCTTTCAGGACTTTGGAGAAAGGACCAGAATCTTATCGGCCTTCAGGTAGGTTAGCTGTGCCTTGATCCATGCCCTCCTGTTCTCCAAGCTCTCCTGGCAAGTGGAGAAGGCGAAATAAGAACAAAGAAGAACATGATGGGTGTAGGGAATATCACTAACTCTGCCCAGCTCAGACTTAGGGCCAGGAGTTCATTATTTCAGGCCTCAGACCAGGGCTAAGGACCAAAGCTATCGGCGGTCAGTAACAAATTAATCCAACCACTGACACCACACACTTCAGGTTATAGCCCACACAGCTTCTTGCATTTTCTTTGTGTTTGCTTCTGAGCGAGAAAAACAAACGGAGTCATTCCACAACTGGCCTTTTGTCAAATGCATGGGTACGGCCAAGGTCAAGGCCAAGGCCACAGTGAATGAGGAAATGCTGTGAGAGACGCCAGCCCAAGGGGAGCAACGAGCTGGCCGGGGTAGCTGCGGTGCCTCACCTGCTGACCCCGTGGCCCTGGGCTGGGCAGGTCTTCGTCGGGTTTGATCTTGGACCGTTTGTTGTGCATCAGGTCACCGGTGCTACTCACCGCGGACTCACTCGTGGGCTTGTTCTGCCGGTCGCATTTGCAGGGACAGAGACAAAAATTAGGTTTTCATCAATGAGTGGGACCATCGCTAAAACATGCAACTCTAGACAAGCAGACTTATTTGGCATTAGAACAATAACACTGATAATGCTCCCATCCCACGATTGCAGAGCTCAGAAAGTGTGTTTGAAGCGAGAAAATACATCCACGAGGCAGCTCCTTGTTTACACTCAGGACTAAAAACTCCCTGTGGCTTTTAAAAGCTAAGAGAATAGAGCAGGGGGGCCTGGGCTTTAATGAGCTCCCACAGCGTGTTGAGAAGAACAAAGTGGTGAGTTGGGTAGGGAACCAAAAGAAACCATCTGCAAAGTTCTCTAATTCAAGGATGCAGATTCTTCTCGGGGCAGTATTAGTGAGGCGGTAAGAGGACACAGAACAGAGGGCACAGCATGGTTCTATGCTGCCCATGAAGTATCCCATGATTCTAGGCGCCAGGGGACAGTAACCGAATGAGAGCAAACCCTTCATGCAATGTAGTCTACTGGGCAGGGTTAGAGACAGCACCAGGTCAGAGGGAAGCCTCATCAGGCAGCCCGCTTTTCCACCAAAGATGAGATGACTCTGGTAGAAGAAGCTACTGTTTGGTGAGGAACACATACAGGGCGCATTCGTCAAACCTGAAGCCTGCGGCCCTGGGTTAGGAAGACAGGTTACAGTAAGGAAGCCATGACCATGCTCGGAGCTCACGAGGTGACGTGGCTCTCCTCTAGGATTACAAGACGGATCAGCTCATCGAGCTGTCTCTCTTACCTGTGAGGACTCGGAAGGGCCAGAGCTGACCTGGACGGGGTTCAGAACCGTAGGGATCCCAGGAATAGGTCTCTGCGTTGGAAAAGTTGGGGCAGGGTGGATGAGTGGAGGGCTGTGTCCAAAGGCCGAGCCTAAGCTCTGTTGTCGGCTTAAGATTTGCTGATGCATATGGAGAGACACAGGTGCAGAAGGGTAGGTGAAGCTCAGGGCAGGGCTGCGCGGGGGAAATAAAGAGAAGACCATCATCTACGCAGAACGCTGAGGTTACCGCAAGCACGCTATGGGCGCATCTTTATGCCTACTGTTACATCCCAAATTACATGAGGTCTGTCTGTTTAAATTAGAAGCTAAAAACAGTTATTGATGAACACCTTGGAAGCTTCCAAGAGAAACACGGGGACTGAGGCAGGACATGCGCGTGCGTGCACCCATACAGGACACGCGCGTGCGTGCACACACACACACACACACACACACCTGAAAGAAGCTTCAGCAAAACGGAAACAAAAGGCGTCTGCTCAATAACGGCTATTTATTGCAATAACAAACTTCATATAAAAATGAGAATGGGTGACGACATGCTTTATAGTACTTTTATTGGCTCTCAGTGCTGTATGTTCCTGCGCACGGGGCAATTCCTTTAATCTCGGCTCACGCTGCGTGCTTTCATATGTCTCCAGATCTTATTACAAGAGGAAGGAAAATCAATTGGTTAAATGTGTTTTGAACACCATGCTTGTCATATCACTCATTTGTTTGTAAAGATGGAAAGCTTGGTTCATCCAGAATGCCACCTAAAGAATTTCCATCAGTGCCGTCTGGTTACAGAAGCTGATGGATTAACCTCTCCTGGCTGAAATCGGTGATCAATGGGCTTCGGTGGAGGAATATTCCAATGGGAGAGCACAGCCCCCTCTCCCAGCTAAATGGCATTAAATGTCTATGAAAGCCCATTATACATGCTAATGCCTGTCACCGCTTCATTATGCCACAGCGTCGCACAAGCTACTACAGTAAATTCCGAGGAAGCCACACTATTACCTAAAGATTTCTCGACAAGTAGACAGTGCCAAACCATTCTTTGTGCCAGCACGGTTTAGGAATCAAGTCCTCTTAAAAGAAGGAAGTGTTCTTGAGGAATTTTCCAATGGTTTTAAAAAAATGCATGAAGAACTCTAATTGCATTCATGAACATTTCTTTCTTAAAAATAATCGGTGAAAAAAAACCATATATATGTATTTCCCCCATCCTGCTGCATAATACCCAGAAAGAATCAGGGTTTCTTGTAATGTCAGAGGTAGAACTCATGCAAATTTCCAATCTGGTGGGTTAATTACTATTGCTGTTAAGCGCATTAACTGAGAATATAATAATTACAATAACAAAATGCAAACCATTTCAACAACTTTAAGTAATAATTCCGAAGATATACTCTGTTCATTAATGTGACTCCACATTTTGCCTATTTGACTACAATCCATGAAAGGCGGCTTCAATGGGATTACATTACTATTATTCCTACAGAGAACCTTGCATTACAATAGCTTGCCCATTTAAGACTGAATATCATTAAGAATACCCTATGAGAATTTCGCCAGGCTTGGAGGAACTCTCCTTTCATTCTGTATTGTAGTTCTTTAATAAAGGAAAGCAGAAACATGGTGAAAACAGTCATTGTTCACAGTAAGTTAGGGAGAAATCAGTAATAATATTCCGTTTCTGCGGTGCTACAGTTTCTGCGTGTTTCCGAAAGCAACCATGAATGATTACGGCAAGACTCAGCTAAGGTAGCCGTGTGGATGATTGATAGGGCATTAATCAAAAGATGCATATCTGCCTCAGAATTTGTCCACAAGCTTTCTTCTAATAGCTGATTTCATGTTCACTGAGCTCTATGCCCGTTTGTCCAATTTATTTTTCAGTGTACAAGCCATTCATCAAAAAACACAATGATTTAACACCCCCACCCTTCTCCTTTTGGTGAATGGGTATTACGGAGTATAACTACCTTATTCTGCTCATTAAAAAAGCAAAAACCAAGAGCCCACTACACACGTATTTACAGTGAGACACAGACTTTGCAGGAGCCTCCAGACATCTTGCCAGAGTTTCCTGAGCCCACACGATCAGGCAGGCGTGGGAGGGAGCACGGACGGTCAGTTACACTTCTAATTCTCAGAGGCATGACATCTGGGGGCTCAAAAAAGTCAGGACCTGATTAGGAATCGAGGCCATTAGAGAAACCATTTCATAGGACAGGAAACACCCTCAGTTGTATATATGAGCAATGTACAGATGTTCATAGCCACGCAGGATGGGTCTATTTTTCCTTTTAAGAAGACGTGGGAGAGCAGGAAAGCAAGGCCCAGCCTCCTGCTGCAGGGCGGACCCTGTCCTCAAGGTACAATCAGTTTGACCTCAGCGGACAGAAGGAAGGGCGGGGACAGCTTTTGACACATTTGGGGAACCAACGTCCCATCCCCTTGTGGGCCTGCTTTTTTGCAGGTGACAGGAATAAACCTCCAAAATCCATGTCAACTCTTAGGGATACCACGAGAACAGGCACAACGGATGAGCGTGTTCAACCTCACTGCTTATTCCTAAGGAGCCAGCCATGGGAGCGCTCTCTCCTCCACACGCAAAGGGCAGGCGGTGGCGGGCACCCGCGGTGGCCTTGTCCCAGCCTGCAGAGCCGGGGCCGCCGCTGGCTCCTCGAGGCGCTGCGGGGAGCTGGCTGCTCCTCCAGATCGCAGAGCCTCTGGAGAACTCGATGACAGACGTGGTTCTTGGCTCTGTCACAGCATCAGCCAGGATCTGGAGCCAAGGCTCTGCTCACTCTCCAGGAAGTGTAGCGGGGGAGACAGAGTTGGTGAGGAAGGAGCATAAGAGGGGTGATGTTTGGGCACTGCATAGGGATGTCGGCAACAACGGAAAGGATGCACGGGGAGAACCGCTGAGGAATTCCCACGGGAGGGGGGTCAGGGATCAGCAGGAGAGTGCCCCCACACCGGCACTGCAGTGTCCTTCCTGAGCTCAGTATGGCTGGGTCTCAGCTTTTACATGTCACCTGCTCAGACAGCAAGGCCTTCTGAGACTCATGGTCTGTCTCAATGAGCCCCTCGGCATGACTGGTCCAATCACTCTCTCCTGTTGGACATCTCTGTTCCCCAGTCACACCGGCGTACTCCGAAGTCACACCCTCCCTCTCTCTAGACTGAAGGGTCCCGAAGAGCTGGCCCTTTGGTGCCTGGAACACTGCCCAGCACACAGCGGGCACTCAACGGTGAGTCAGCGAGTCACCAAATCTCTTCCTCAGTTTCCAATTGCCGCTGCAGCAAATTACCGCCAACTCAGTGGCTTAGTTAGTATCACTTAAGTCACACACACTATCTTGGTGGCTCACGAAACCAGCGTGTGTTCTTCTGGAGTCCACAGGCACTTTAGAAGCTGCCCGCATCCTCTGCTCATGGCCCCATATCACTCCGACCCTCTTCTCCAACTCGAACTCTGACACACCCCTGCCTTCCTCTTGGAAGGATGCTTTTCATTACATCAGGGCCACCTGAATAATCCAAACTCATCTCCTCGTCCCAACATCCTTAACCCCAGCTCCAAAATTCCTTCTACCGTATAAGGTAACGTGCTCATGCGTTCCTGGGATTAAGACGTGGAATCTTTGGGGGCCGATCACAGTCAGAGCAGTCCATTCAAAGGAAAGCGTGTTTTCCTCTGAAAGCTACAATTTGACAACGTGTCTGTAAAACACAGTAGAAACGAAATTAGTGTCTAGGTTCTGATTGTTCTATAGGACGTCAGTGGCTGAGTATAGTCTTTGCTGAACACGGAGGTCAGAATTAAAAAAAGAACAAAAAATAAATCCTACCTTTAGAAACCCTAAAAAAAAAATAACTTGCTAAATAGTTCATGTATTCATTTCATAATTTCCTAGAGATATAAAGTATTGCTATTGTTGGGAATTTTTATAAATCTTCTGTGTCCTCTAAAGGAAGACACAGTCTATTTAAAACTTGGTCTACCTGAAC
This sequence comes from Panthera leo, assembly GCF_018350215.1. Lineage (NCBI taxonomy): Eukaryota > Metazoa > Chordata > Mammalia > Carnivora > Felidae > Panthera > Panthera leo. The sequence goes on along the minus strand of NC_056680.1, from coordinate 71,115,826 downwards.
TTTATTACTTCAAAGTCTTTTACATTTCTGTGCACCCTATTCTTTCCTGTGGATCACTTGAAGAAAGATTAATTTTACAATCGGACTTCCGGATCCTCATCACTCAATATTTAGCTATATTAAATATAATTAAAGAAAACTATTTTTAGAGCTTTCACTTCTTTTCCCAATGACTACATGAAAGGTGGGGTAACTTAAAACACACAAACATTCATAACAATGTGACCTCTAATTATCTATATTTAGTCAATGAGACTAGGAGAGAAGCATCAGATGGCCCCCATCTTCCCAAGCAATGTGCTAACAAGGTCACAGGCCTGCCGAGACAACGATCCCAAAATAAGTCTTATGGAGGAGAAGAAAAAGAAGTGCTAAAGTCACAGAAGTCTGAGGCACATGGGTTCCACAGGCCCGGGATCCTGTGGTGCTGTGACTACGGGATGTGTATTCCAAGTGTCCCAGCCCAGATACAGCAGAGGATCTTCTAGAAACTAGTGATCCTGGCAAAACGCTTTGAGCAACACTCTCCTAGGACAACGGTTATAAAGTCAGAATAAATTAATTTCAATACTAATTTGACCTTCCCTTTTCTCAAGAGCAGAAAAAGAGTAAAGGAGGGATTTTAGGTCGTTGACTATAATATACGTGGTATTCTCTTCCATCAAATAAAATTTCTATCCATTAGGACAGATACACAGTTATTAAATTTTTTGTTTTAGACAATACCTTAAAGGGGCATTCCTCTATGGTTGGTGACTCGGGGATAGAACTCTGAGCACATGTAAATAAAATTACGCATGCACGGTCACCTGGGCGCATGGGTGGCTCAGTTGGTTAGGCGTCCGACCCTTGATTTCAGTTCAGGTCATGATTTCAGTTTGTGAGATCATGAGATCTAGCCCCGAGTCGGGCTCTGCGCTGACAGCAGGGAGCCTGCTTGGGATTCTCTCTCCCCTTCTCTCTCTCTGCCTGTCCCCCATGTGCATGAGCACTCGCTTGCTCTCTCTCTCTCTCTCTCTCAAAACAAATAAATAAGCATTTTTAAAAAACAATACAAAAAACAAAAACTACTCGCGGTCAGTTCCCCCATTATGTTCAGCTCTGAGCTAAGCTAACAATGATCAACAAACTGTCAACTGAGTGGGAAAAAGCTCTTCTATTTTCCAAAGGTTTAAAACGAAAAGTCCCAAAGTCTGAATCTTTGAGAGAGTTTTGATGTATTTATTCTCTACCAAAAATAGAGGTAAAGTTTTGTCAATCTTCTTTTGCGAAGTGTGGTTAAATTTTGCAAACTGGGCCTCATTTCTTAATTTGCAGTAAATACATAGTCTTACCTCACTCCTCCGGAAGTCTCCTGTCTGGGAATCTCAGCAAGTATCCCCAGTCTGGCTAAAATTTGGAGTGTTAAGTAGGAAGAAAAGATGTTAAATGAAATGTCCTAAAACGCACACACTAGGTCATTCTTCAACTCGGTTACGTTTCAACTAAGTACTTCTATAGATCTCATTTATAGTCCCAAAGCATAAAATCATTTTTAAAATTGGAAAAGTTACATATTATTACAATCAATACAGAGAACTTCGAAATTCATAATCAGTTTTCACTTTCACAACATTGTTTTTTTCACACCAAGGAAGTAATGTGAGTCAACATTTGTACAGAAACCTTGTGATCAATCTGTGAATCAAATTTATATTTAACTCCTAGAATGATAACATCAGTGGGGACGCTAGAGTTGGTATTGCAGACAATCATTCCTTAAACATTTATTCAACCTTACTATACGTAAATGTATTTCACAGTCATTACTATTCAAGTCAGATGGATGAAACCCAATTTAAATGGCTGTAAGATAAGCCCGTGTGTTTTAGAAACAGTGCAGGAATTCTACGCACGGTAGGGGTAAGAGGGTGGGTGGGGTGCCTGGCAGTGAAATCTTGGAACAACACAGCCGCCTAATTTGGCCTGCTGCAGTCCTATATGTTGGGAGGGTAAACAGAGCGGATTACAATATTGAAAGAGCTCTGTCTGTCACTAAATAAAAACCAGGAAAATAAACCGAGGAATCATAAGAACAATGGCAAGGGGCCAGGGGCGCCTGAGTGGCTCAGTTCAGCGTCCAACTACTGGTTTTGGCTCAAGTCATGATCTCACAGTTTGTGGGCTTGAGCCCCGTGTTGGGCTCTGTGCTGGCAGTGCACAGCCTTCCTGGGATTCTCTCCCTCCCTCCCTCTCTGCCCCTCCGCCGCTCGTGCGGGCACACAAGTGCTCTCTCTCTCTCAAATAAATAAATAAATTTTAAGAAAGATAGCTAGAGGCTGGATCACCCAGCCACTGCACACTTAAAGGTAAAAGTTTCCGTTTTATTATTTAATGACTTCCATCCAGACGTAAGATGGCGATTTTCTGAGAGCTGCCAAGGGACGTCCACTTGCACTGAATTGGCTATGGTCCTTGTGTGTTAACGTACAACCTATACGGGGAAAGGAGGAGGAGACCGTGGGGCACTGAGCAGCGCTCCACACATCTCACTTAAATTTGCTTCAGCAGGGAGGCCAATCAGATCCCAGGTTCATTTCTGGAACCCTCACCATCTCCAGCCAGCGTGAAGGGTAAAGCACATGTGGTGCCTCTGGATTCTTGGGAAATGTCTTGTTTTCAGTATAAAATCAGTGCTAACTTTTATAAACGTGTTTTTCAATTGTTCTGGTGGTTGCATTTTGCTCAGATGTGAATTTCTGAAACGCCCTTAACGGAAATGCGCGTGATACTTTTATGATGGATTACTTTAGGCCGTGGCACTGGGATCAAGAAACTTCATGCCGTTGAGGCGCCTGGGTGGCTCAGTCGGTTAAGTGTCAGACTCTTGGGTTTCAGCTCAGGTCATGATCTCATGGCTAATGAGTTCAAGCCCTGCATCAGGCTCCATGCTGGCAGTGCAGAGAGACTGCTTGGGATTCTCTCTCCCTGCCCCTCCCCAACTCACTCTCAGAATAAATAAATAAACTTAAAACAAACAAACAAAAAGAAACTTCATACTGTAATTTCTGTGTAAAGAATCCAATGGGGACATTTGCCTTTCCGGAGCTGATTTCTCCAAGCTCTTTGGCTCATGAAACTGGTATCAGAGGTCAAGTTAGGCAACAGTCAATGCCCGGTAACAAAAGGACCCCACAGTTGGACACACTGGCTTCAAGAAGAGAGAAGAAAGAAAAGTGGGGGGGCGGGGGGTGGTGGAGGAGGCATTCTAATCAAAACGGACTTTGTGGCCACTCTGTGGCTATTGCGCTAACGGGGTTGTCCACGTTCTGGTTACAGCTGTGGAATTTTCTGCACCACAGCTGCCATTCAAAGCAAGAACAATTCTTTGCAGTTTTGCTGAGAACAGGCTGACACCTATTAGAACTTGTGTATGTACAGGCCCCAGGACACACATGCCTGCACGTGCTTTTATTTGAAAACAGAAAAATAAAGCTTCCACTTCCATCCGTAAAAGCTCCCAGGACAAGTTTACTGGAAAACCCAGCATCCTCGGAAGTAAGGAGCACACAAGTAAGACCCGCACACTCACAAAGCAAGTAAATATCACCCCCACATTTGCACTGACGCATACGTGCTCTGTGAATACTGCCTTGGGCAAAAATCCATTCGGCTTTATATGACAGAAGTGTTTTAAAAGGCTCTAAAAAGCCACTTTCCATTAAACAAACAACAGACAGGACCTCCACGAACATGAATAGCAGTGACGCACTCTCCATGTAACTGCTCGGCCATGCAGACGTGGGTAGAAAAAAACATCAGTTTTTCAGAAACATCCTCAGGTATTAATACTGTTCCCCTGTTACAAAGAGCACTTCCTCCCAGGCCTTTTAACTGTGCCTCCCACTGGAGATTTCTAAGTGAAGGAAGGCCTCGGGGACAGAAAGAAGTTCAGGGTTGGGATACACTAGGCTCTGCCCCGTAAGTAGCTGAGCGCCTCTGATCTAGCCCACTAGCCTCTCTGAGCCTCAGCTCCCTGGACCCTGACACAGTGCAGCCTCCTTGGGAGCTTTGAAGGCTTCCTGCTGCTCCTGGATCAGTGGCCCGGGGCTGTGCCAACCTGGCCCCTGCCTGCCTCCAACCTCAGGCTTTGGGACACCCTCCCTGTTCACTGCCATCTGGCGCCCTGGGCTGCTGACGGTCCTCAATAGCCAAGCTCTTCCCGTCCCGGGGTCTCATCTGCCCCACTCGTTCTTTCGTACCTGATCGGAGGCTTGTCCTCTTCATGAGTTCTGTGAGGGCAGGGGACATGCCTCTCACCCATTTTGGTAGCCCCCATGCCCAGCACAGTGACCAGCACAGAGCTGAATATGGAACTAAATCTCTGCGGAGTGAATGACTAACTGATTAACTGAAGGGCTATATAAAGCCAATGGCCACCTATGGTAGTAAATAAGAAGGATCTTTCTCCGTTAGTATTCGTCGCTTTCGCTGCCACTGGGGGCAGGAGTTTGTCGCCACTTTCAGAAGATGCAATCAGGACCTTGGGGTTTCAGGGTCCTGGGGTCATTGGCACGGTGTTCACCTATCCCTCAATGTCACCCCTCCCAACTTGTGACCAGCACACATAAGCTCGGAGCTGAGCCGCTGCGGAGGCTGAGCTTGCTCCTGTCCGGCCTCGGGAAGTGACAGCGGACCGGCCAGATGCGTGCTTCCTCCGGCAGCTGCTGCTGGACAGGGACACACAGGCTGTCCCGTCCCCGGCCGGAGCCCGCGGTGCTGGCAGCGGACAGCCTGTTCCCACTGGTGGCGCTGCGGTGATGGGCACCTGACTCCGCTTCCGGGGAGACGTCGGTCCTGGCCACGCCAGACCCCAAACCACGAAGGACACACACCCATCTTTGTGTTGGCCATTAAAGTCAAAGCTGGAACGCTGGAACAGGTGATTGGAAATGAGTGGGTTCCTCATCATTCTGTTTATGTTCACCAGAAGACAATGGGGAGAGGAGGTCACTGGAAAGCCCTCTCTTCCGACAGCAGTTCAATCTCGAGGGGAAGGCAGCAACAGAAGCAGGGGTACTGCTACGGTACTGCCCTTAAGTGGGTATTTATAACATCCGCCTTAACCACATAGAGCGGAGGTTGCTGGTTGTCTTTGATAAATGGGAATCATCTAGGCCTAGACGGGAGTCTTCAGGGAAATAGACAAGGTAAAACTTCTAGAGACAGTCGAGTATTTCACAACCTTTCTGGGGTTGCGTGGGGTTTTCCTGAATGGTCATTTTAGTCATGATATATATAAGAAAAAGGCTTATGGTGGACATTGGGACAAGATGTTTGAAAAGTGAGACATTAAAATCAAGTATCGTGTTTAAACATACCAAGGGGCTTTTGTGAATAAATACTTGCTGCTTTTCTTTTTCCAAATGTTTATTTATTTTGAGAGAGAGACAGAGAGAGAGAATGAGCAAGCATGAGTCGGGGAGGGGCAGAGACAGAGGGAAACAGAGAATCCCAAGCAGGCTCTCCCCTGTCAGTGCAGAGTTCAATGAGGGGCTCCATCCCATGAACTGTGAGATCATGACCTGAGCCAAAGTCAAGAGTCGGACGCTTAACCAACTGAGCCACCCAGGCATCCCAATACATGCTTTCTATGGTATTTTTATAGCACTCTGAAATATTAAGTAAGAACCATACACAAAGAGAGACATTTGCTTTTTTTGTCCCTTTATTTTGTATCCATCCCTCTATCTCTCTATAGCTATCAACCTATGGACATACACTATTCATAAAGAGTGTAATATTCTGAAAGTCAGAATTATTCATCTACCACGTAGGCAGTTCCTTTAACAAAGGTGGTGATGAGAATTCTAAGTACTCACTAAAGAGCTCCTTCATTTATTCACTCAAGAAATATCCACTGAGTGGTGTCAAGGTGACAAGGCACAGACATTGTGGGGGGCAGTGTGCAGCCGTGAAAACACAGCCCTCTGGCACGTGCATTCTAGCAGAGGGAATCCAGACAGCAAAGTTCTGGATGAGCCAGCAAACATAACGTTTCAAATAGTGGCAAGCCTGTTAGCAGCCTCTTGGAGAATAGCACCTGGACTGGACCGCTAGGTGAAGAAGATCGCTACGGTGTTTGTTAGAAAACTGAACGTCCTCTTTACAACTTAACCAACAACATTATTCTGTGCACTCCTGGTGTCAGAAGCAGGTTAGGTAACGAAAAGAGTGAAAAAGCCAAATGCATTTGGGGTCAGTTAAAAAACAGGGAATTGGATGGGGCACCTGGGTAGCTCAGTGGGTTAGGCGTCTGACTTCAGCTTAGGTCAATCTCAAGGTTCATGAGTTCAAGCCCCGCATCGGGCTCTGTGCTGACAGCTCAGAGCCTGGAGCCTGCTTTGGATTCTGTGTCTTCCTCTCCCTCTGCCCCTCTCCTGCTCACACTCTGTCTCTGTCTCTCTCTGTCTCTCAAAAATAAGTAAACATTAAAAAAAAAAAAAAAAGCAGGGAATTGGAGAATTGGCATGTGACCTTCTCCAACTTTCTCTTGCAAAGGCCCACCACGTTGATGCGTAAAACAAGGGGAAGAGTATGCTTTCCAAAATCACCGTGACATGAAAACAATGAGAGTGCCTCACACCAAGCACGGCAGAGATTACACGCAACCTAAGTCCACACTTGCTCCTGTGTCTTGCCCTCTGGACAAAGTTAGCTACCCTTTCTAGCTTTCTGTGCTCATGCTTCTTCTCTTTCCCTGCCATCCACTGGTCCTACTATGTACTGATTATTTCCCAAGTGAGTTTTTAGTGCACACGTTCAAACTGAGAACAGGGCAAGCAAAGCACTAACACCACTCCCGCTACAGGACAGACAAACAATGCTGATGATAATGATTCTAATTACTGTATTATATGGCACGCCGATCACGTCCTGGGTTACCTGCATTGCCTTCCATGCATTAAAAGCTACATCTGACCCTAACACACACTGGCTGTCTACTGAAGAATGAGAGGTCAGGCTGCCAGAGAGAAGACAGAATGGAAAGGATCCAAAGGTGAGGAAGAACATGAGTGCATGGTGGCTGGGCCAAATGTGAACTTCCTCTTCCAGCTCTAATGAGAATGACAGGGTCTGTGTGGCAGCTCTTTGGAGGCAGGGGAAAATGATCAAGCCAAGTCAGAATTTGGTACTAGATTACCTGGGCAGAGGTGAGCAGATCAAGAAGACAGAGAAGATGGGGGCAAGGGTGAGAATAAAGAAAGACAACATTGTGACCGTCAATGGACCGTATTCTAATCTGAGGCTCTTAGATGCTGGAAAAAGTCAAACTAGCTGGGCAGAGAGCCAGAAGGAGGAAAAATTAAAAAGAAGCAAGAAAAATAAATGCGTATAAGTGATTCTGGGTGAGTATCATTTGGGAATATCCTGGCATGCCATATTTCTCATACTTTGATGATATGACCTCTAGTCAAGCCACATAACAGTTACATAATTTCAGCAAATTGACATACAGCCACTGGCAGTCAAAGACGCTGTGAGTATTTGCCAGGAGTGCAGAAACAGCCAGGCTACGGTTCTGAAATGGGCACACTTCCTCAGAGCCCGACTGGGAGGGTCATGGGGGTCGCACGGCCAGACCGTGATAGCTCCTCTCCTGGACGGACCATCCAGGATCAGTTGTCCTGAGACTTTGCCAGTGGCTAAAGGTCTTCATCCTGGCACTGCAGATGCATGCCAGCGTCCGTAAAATGTGTCTTTTCCTACATAGCGGTGTCTTGTCTGTAGCTTACACATGTGAACACTGAACTTCAAAGAGCTGACAGGCAAGGAAAGTTGCAGAGCTGGGGGCAAACCTGAACTCTGACTATAGACGCGCCCAACTCTAAACCTACATCTGTGACTGTTGTGGCTAATCCTGAAGACATCCCAGGACCTCTCTGTAAGCACTGACTGCTATCATACAAGCAGAGTTACTTGCTTTTTCCTCCATGTTTCCACACTTCAATGAGCATATTAAAAGAACAAAGAAAAGCAGAAGAAAATGACATCATGTCAACACGGGGATTTACAATATTTAAACACTAACTTGTGTGCCAAGGAGCATTACTGATATTGAACAAGCAAAGAATTAAAGCTGTAATTGAGAACATTGTTGAAAAAAGAGTGGTATTCATCATTTGCTAATATGATATGTTACTAACTGCTAACCCTTTTTTTTCCAGACTGTTGGGGCTTCCCTAGTATGTATATCTAGCACGAAACACCTGTCAATTAAGAACTAAAGCTACTGTCCATTTGTAGAAACACATCTATAAACAAATCCTCACTTACTCAAAGCAAGTGGAAACAGCCTTTTTGATATGTACTTTTCAAAGCAAGGAATCATCCATGGTTTGCAAAACTCCTGTTCAAAAAGATTGCTAGTCATTGAATTCTTCAACTATGGGGGAAAAACTGAGAGGAAAGGATCACGAAAGCTGATAATCACGGTGGCATAGTGAATTAACCAGAACGTGATCTAATTCTAGGCCTGAAATAACTCTTTGGTAATGCACAGAGTTCAAACCAAGTGTAAAGACACCTACAATTCATCACCCGGCTTACTTTTATTCCCTACTTATTGACATCGGCCCAAGTTTGATCATTAGCAGTGAGAAGTATTTTATAGCAAGCATGTTTACAGAAGCCTGTGTTTGTCCCTTCATGTACAAGTACAGACACAATGTAGCACCAAAGGAAGTGTCGAAATGTTCCCGGTGTACCCCAAAGGAGGATGACGAGAAGAGATCTTTCAAATTAAGCTAAAAATACTTAACAGGAATACAGGGAAGTCCTCGTTTGCCCCATCGCCGCGGACAGGTAGGTCTTCCAATGTCATCACATTTATTTTCCATTAGATTAAAAACCCTGCTGACACCTTTCCTTTGTAGACCTTTTCTGTGTAGTGAACAGCCATGAATTACAACCACGCCTGGCCTTTTGATTTCCGCTCCTGTTCCTCCATGTGTTACACACAACCAGGTATGAAGCTGGTTTTCTCTCTAGAGAACTCGAATTAGTAAGAGGGGCTTGGATGAAAGACTGGCCATAGGCACTGCCTCTAGACAGTGGATTCCATCATAAGTGAGTAAGTCCGTATCTCCGTACAGGCTACTAACTAACGTCTGTGAAACAATATTACTGGCCCAGTAACTGGCTCTAAAATCCACTGTAGTGATACCCGACCGGCATCCCGGGTCAGGCCCAGTGTCACGTGATTGTGTTCGTCCTCAGAGGCAGTGGGTCCTGCAAATGCAGGGCCCGCCAAGCGCTGACCCTTTATCAAAGAAACACATACTGGATTCGGGGGAAATACATACCTGATTGCACTTGCAGACAAGTGACCATAGGAACCACTTGCTGAAGAGCTGCTGCGGGAATTATTGAGAATCGTGACCAAGGAGTTGGGAGATGTCCTTATCATAGTCTGAAGGTCAAAGCTGTGATCGGACAGCGGTGATATGGACAGTGTACGTTTTCGGCTCGGCCTGGCTGACAGCCTGGGGCTGGGGAATCTGGTGCCTGTTATATAAACAAAACGGAGCCCGATTACCTGCGGTTGTACTCAGTACCTATTTATCGCTACTCGCCTGGGTGGAAGAAGCTGGCAACTTGCGGTGACAAGGACCTCTCCACCCACTTGTGATCTACTGGCTACAATTGAGGAAATTAGGGAGAAATATTTATCTTCCAGGGCTTACCTCAGGGGAGCTCTGTTTATTAATGTGCAGGCAAAATGATAAATTGCTAAACAAAAGGGAAAGACTTTTATGTGTTATCCCTCTCATTTCTAGTGATTTATGAATCTGACGGCTGCTTAGATATTCCCATCATTAATTCACCACAAGCGACGAAGACAGTGGTTCCCACAGTCACACAACACCCCCCCCCATCCCAACACACACCATTTTAAGGCAATGAGCCGAAGGAGAAATGAATTAAAGCATCCTCAGATTAAAAATTCAGCTTAGTTAGGCTCTCATTTCCCCATGATTTCTATAGTTATCTGATCCATGTATACTTACAGCTTTACTAAAACTACTGATAAATACATTATCCTAAATTAATGGCTCTCAACTGGGGGCAACTATGCCCCCAGGGGACATGTGACAACATCTGGAGACGTTTTGGTTATCACAATTCATGGGGTGCTACTCGTATCTAGTGAGTAGAGGCCAAGAATGCTGCTGAACAGCCTGAGATACACAGGGCAGCCCCCCACGATGAGAAATCATCTCTCCCCACTAGTGCCTACACCGAGGAACCCTGCCTCAGTCCCCTACACTAAAGGCATGAGTCCCAATAAACATTACAAATCTCAGGATGCGGTTTGTTTGCAATTTTCCAAATCTAGAAAACACAGATTTTTTAGGGGGGAGGGGAAACCATGCAAACATTATAATGAGAGCTGATGAATCTAGTTTAATTCTCTGGACCTTGCTTCTCCAGTCAGAACTAATAGGGAATAAAGCACTTATTAATAGGAATCTCAGTTTTTATTAAGATTCCCCCGATGAAGCTCTAATCCGAAGGTCAGTAACTCCTACTTAAACGAGTGCCAACTTAATACAATGCTTTTTATCTAAAGAGTTAAAAACTGAATGCCTATTTGCCTTCAATTTGGTAGATACTAGAGGTCTGAATTTCAGGAACTAGTATCAATGTGTCCCAGAGGCCCACACTCCTGCTTTTTCTAAGGTCACATTTACATTACAGAGTCATCAAACTAAAGTTTAATGAAAGAAGGAGAACATCATCCCACTCCATAAGAGGCACATCAAACATGATTAGCTCTGAGTAACAATGGAGGGTTTCTATTTCAGAGTATGGGTATACCTGCATATGTAGGCACAGCAATTTAGTAACAGCCGAAACCCTGAAGTAGAAGGTAAGCCTTCTTTATAGAAAAAAGTCAAGGCACTTGGGTCTCTGGAAAATTCAATGGGAATATTTTCTTCATCATGGACATTGACACAAGGTAACAATCCAACATGCTTCAAGATATTTAATGAAATGAAATAGAAGAACATGAAAGATTCTATAGATAATACTATAGAGTAAAGAGATATATAGTTAGAAAAAATAAATGGCAAACCGGAGCTTAAGAGGTTAAGTCAGCATCATCCATGTATAAACCTGGAGAACCAGTGTGAAAGACGAGTATGGTACCTATTCAAATTTTTCTTTCAGAGATTCAAATTTGGGTTCTTCATTTAGATTAATTTCATTACCAGCCTGATTTAGGCCACGCTAGTAGAAATATAGCCTTCCCAACTGTGTACACATCTTTTAGTGTTTAAATCAGCATCTTACTTTTACTATGGCATCTGCCTTACACATAAATGTTTCACATTTTCTCACCAGGAGAGGCCAATTTCATCACAGTTTTCGATGAAGAAACACTTTCCACTTCCAAATGACTCCGAGGACATACCAGACTTACTGTCCACCTCCATATAATCCTCAGCAATAACCCTTCTCAATGGGTCTCAGTTGCCACTGGCAGAGTTAAGAGTGACAGGACATTCTAGACAGAGATCATCCCTGGAACACCTCTAATTTTTTAAATCACTAGATGAGGTGGCTATCTGATGCTATAAAGCGACAAAGGCCTCACACCCCCTTATATCATCCAAAGAGAGAGCCCAGAGGCCTTCCTTCATCCCTGCCATGGAAACTTTCACATTGTCCATGGCCTGGCTAGTCCAGCCCGTCTGTTTTTCCCTCCAAGATGGGCTCTTATATACGTCAGTTTCCACCAATACCAATAATACAGTTTTCAGGAGCCCTCAACTCTAGAATGTCCTTTATAGGGATTGCTTGCTCTCCTATCTTTTAAGGTCATTAATCCCAAAAAATTAGGAATTAGAGCCATAAAACAGACTGGCTTCTTCAAACATGCAGCGTAGGAGTACTCTACCTTATAAGTGGCTGAAACCCAGATATGCCCATTGCTGGCACATTAAAAAGTCAATTGCTCATTAAAACCAGTTTTTTGTGGTTTCTGCCACCTGAAGAGTCCTGAAGATCTGGTTAACAGTGGATCACAGTGACCGGCTAGATCCCGGCCAGGCTCTGCCTCTGCAGGTACACATCCCACTTAGGCATTTAATTTACAATCGTTTTGTTTCTCCACTGGAAAAGTCTCCTACGACTGAAATGCTGGGTACTCTTCTTATGTTGTGTTTAGCTAAATGCCATTTCCATTTTCTTAGCAGGAAGATAATATTTTAAGCACTTTCTAACCCTTGAATATACTCTACCTAACCCCCTAATAATCTAAAGCAAACAGAGAAAGTCAGCATTTTGGAACAGTGATTTGGAATCCTCTGTCAAGGGGAACAGCTAAAACACAAGGTGAACATTTTAAAAACAGCTGAAAGAGGGGCACCTGGGTGGCTTAGTTAAGTGTCCAACTCTTGATTTTTGGCTCAGGTCACGATCTCAGAACTCAAGAGTTCAAGCCCTGCATTGGGCTCCACGAATAACCTGCTTGGGATTCTCTCTCCCTCTCTCTGCCCCACCCTATCTCTCTCTCTCAAAATAAATAAATAAACTTAAAAAAAAAAAAAAAGCTGAAAGAGAAAGAGATGTGGCCCAGTTCTTCACTGATTATATGGATTCCTTCTGAAATATAAGCCGAGCATTCTTAGCATTCCAACACAGATATCTCTGATCTGGCTTTCTGTTAATTGTTTTGTTTCTCTGCTCTAATAAAAAATCCTGACAAAGAAAAAGGAGGTTTCTTTTTATGTGATGAATGATAGGACATCTAAATTCCTACTTAATGACAATCAATTTACCATATACTCAGGCAAATTAAAATTCCTTTAATTAGTTTTTACAAAGTAAAAGGGTAGCTTCATCCTTTATTTAGATAAAAACCGCCATTGCCTGACTAAACACATTCTCATCAAATATAGAAGGTAATATGGGCTGACCTTCCAAGGATTCTCCCCTATTTTAATTCTTTATTTGCAGATTTTTAAATAACTAATTTGCATAATAACGCTGAACTTGTTTTTTTCAACAATCCCTAATTGAAATGTGATTATGATGAATCTGAAATGTAAGCTCTTGACTCTACAAAGCCAAACAGCGAAACCCCTGCAGAAGATGTAACACGTTTCTTCTACGTTGTGTGTGGTAACGAACTCCCCAATGGAAACCATCGCCAAGTTAGGATCCTATGTGACACACTGCGTTATTTCATGGCCATCAGGAGACTAAGGCCGTAGATCTTACTCTGTGTAAGCCAATCACCCTCTCTTTACTCCAAACCCGAAGGCTGAATTACTCACCACTGCTAGTGAGCGGACCAATGTATACTTTTGTCACATAAGAGTCCAGAGAGACTGTAGATGAAAAAGCACTGCTACCGGGAAAAACACACAAAACCCAGAGCAAATGCCCAACTCAAAGCCATACAGTTGTCATATTCATAAGGGTCGTGGCTTTCGCTGACACCTCCGATGATGCTTCATGTCCTCTTTCTGGCACCTGGCAAATGGAACTTAAGGAATCTGAATAAATAAGAACTCTTGGATGTTCTGAACCATGGTATTTATAGGCTCATTTGTCTACATGTCTAGATAAGTGACCCAAAGGAATCATCAGAAGCCTTGAGGGATCCAAAAATAAAGGATATAAAAAGCATTGGGGCACCTGAGTGGCTCAGTGGTTAGGTGTCAGACTTCAGCTCAGGTCATGATCTCGTGGTTCGTGAGCTCAAGCCCCACGTCGGGCTCTGTGCTGACAGTACAGAGCCTAGAGCCTGCTTTTGATTCTTTGTCTCCCTCTCTCTCCGCCCCCTTCCCACTCATGCTCTGTCTCTTTCTCTCTCTCAAAAATAAACATTAAAAAAATTAAAAAAAAAAAAGCATCAAATGACGCCCTTATCTTCTACTGTTATGTCCTAAAAATAGCTCTGGTTTGGAAATGCTTTTTATTTTTCCTACACAAAAGGTCTTCGTGAAATATAATTTTTCATGTAAAGAAAACATGAGGCAAAATAAATCCATGGAAAAATTTCAAACCCAAGTACAGATTTAAAAACAAAATCAACTCCCAAAGCATAAAATCCAGAAAACCAAGGAGTGAACTGGGTGAAGCACATCCATGGAATCAAACACGTTCCCTGATTTTGTTATCACGACCATCAGGGCAGGAGAGCTTTTTGAACAGCTGCCAAATTACAATTGCCAGCATATTCCAGCTCATCGGTATCCCTGAGCTCTGCAAGGAGTCTCGGGATGGCCAGATCTGTGGAAGCTTCTTAGCAAACCAAGGAAAGGAGTGCACCAAATGTTCTTTCCCCTTCTCTGGTTTCAGAAGTTAGACAATCACCTCGTCTTTGCATCTTCCTCTGTAACTCACGCGTTAGCATCTGCCACCAACAGGACTACAGAAAACAGCCCCATCACTTACTGTCCATGGCGTGAAGATATTCCATGTGGATGGCCCCAGCGCCGGCAGTGGCTGCGGAGGGAATGATGTCTGCATAGGGGCTGCGCTGGCCAGCTAGCAGAGCCATCTGGTGATAGTATTCTGCTGGGCTGACCCCGGCGTGGGGGGCTAGGAGAGGAGACAAGGAAAGCGTGGTGACTAGCTGGAAGAAGGTCAACAAGAAATGCTTCTGGAGGCAACGTCCGTCTGCTAAGCCATCCACGTCAGTACTCCCTTTTATGGCTTATTCTAATAAAACGGCCGGAGCTCAAACTGTGTTTTCACTGAAGTCTGCTCTAGAGAGCTTCTATTTGAAAAATAAGACAGAAACAGGGAGGGAGGCAAACCATAAGAGACTCAAATACAGAGAACAAACTGAGGGCTGCTGGTGGGGTGTTGGGTGGGGGGATGGGCTAAATGGGTGATGGGCATTAAGGGGGGGCGCTTGTTGGGAGGAGCACTGGGTGTTCTATGTAAGTGATGAATCACTAAATTCTACTCCTGAAACCATTATTACACTATATGTTAATGAACTTGGATTTAAATAAAATTTTTTTAAAAAGGATAGAAAAAAATGAAAATAAAACTGAAAAATAGAAAAAATAAAATACATCCTAAAACCTTGTAAGCCTAGTTTAAAGAAATAACCAAGAATTCCAAATGATTAGAATGTATAGCTATTCTCCTCCCCATGTTCCCCCCGCCCCCAAGTTAAATTGTTTCTTATATGAAATCACCATAGGTTCACATTTCTTACAGTGGTAGACAACTCAGACCACTGTGATATCTTTCTGGACACACTCAAAATACTTCCCGAAGCTTCTGGCAGGGGTGACCGAGTCAGCTCTCACTACCTGGAGGGCCCAGGGCTTATAAGTGGAAAAGACAGCACAGCTTTAATAACACATGATGGGCTGGTAAGCTGCAATTTTGTGTTCCATAATTTTAGAGCTCTTTTTTTTTCCTTTTTTTCATTACAAAATCAAAAAGGAAATATACCTATCAATCTGGGGCAATTTACTGGCAAGAGTCAGCTCAGTAAGAGTGGGATAATCATGTGTTTCCACTGCCAATTTATGTGCAAAAGCGGCAAGACACTGTAGCAGTTCCGAGGGTGGTCTCCAGATTTTCCAAGAGCTGGATGCAAATCCCGACTCCTCCTCTTACTGCTGCTGCAAGGGGCTGTTGGCAACAATGATTGCAACAGCCCTTGAGAAGTGTTTACTTAGCACATAGCATTCCATCAGGAAAAGTTTGTTTTACAATTACTAGGTAGAAGCATGGGGATTCTAGCAATAGGTCTGTGTATGTTTTCCATCTGCGTGCACATACTTTCTTCGTGATAAAAATATATGTAGATATATACAAACATCTCAGACTACACGTGAGAAATATCTGTGACTTGACTTTATGTGATCGAGTATTAGTTAGCCTCTTGAGAGGCAGGAAGAGGAAGGAAGAATGACCAATCAAAGAAAGCTTTATTCAGGAGCACCTGGGTGGTTCAGTCGGTTGAGAGACCGACTTCGGCACAGGTCTCAGGTGTGTGTGGGTTCAGGCCCCGCGTAGGGCTCTGTGCTGATGGCTCGGAGCCTGGAGTCTGCTTCAGATTCTGTGGTCTCCCTCTCTCTCTGCCCCTCCCCTGCTCATGCTCTGTCTCTGTGTGTGTCTCTCTCTCAAAAATAAACATTAAAAAAAAGTTAAAGAATGCTTTATTCATACTCATCATCAAATATTATGGAAAACACATGAGAAGGCGCTTTAACTAGAGGTGCCACTTTCCACTGGCCCAATGAAATTTCTGCAAGGCAGGCATAATTCCAAGTCTGTTGTGAGCTGGTCGCCCTCACCCATCTCTCCCTCTCTTCTCCTGCACTGTCATTCCCATGAACTCCTAAGTACTCATGGAGATGGCTCTCCATTTTTTCCCCACTGTGAAATCAAATCCAAAACAGGAAAACTTAACTTGGGTCTGATTCTCTTACATTATTTATTTTTTTTTAATGTGAATCTTGTCCAAATGGCACAACTTATTCCTTAGGTACCTTACAACTCTACCCACTGCACTGAATCCAAAGGAAAGAAACGAGCCGACAGTCATTGCTGGACCACAGCTGCTCCTGGACTGTGACTGGAGAGATACTCACTGAGAAACCTCCTGCGATCCGTGCCCCGCCCTCTCCCCGCCCCCCCCCCCCCCCACTTCCTACCATGCACAGCCGCCCCGGGAAGGGTCCGCAGGGAGGACGTGGGCGGTGCAGGTTCACACCACTACTCGGTGAGATGGCCTGCGTGGCGTTCCTGTGAGCTCCTACACAAGCACCAGCTGCTGCGGGCTGCCGTAGAAAACTCACAACGCATTATTTCTAATTAATATGGCTCACCGTTCTGGACCTTAATTCAGATTCCAGCAATGGTGGACAAGTGAGTTTGCATATGTATGCACGTGATGGGAAAAGCTCTTCCTGAATCAAAGGAACGTTTCATAATTTGACAGTTATGGAATACACAGCTCCAATTAAAGAGTCTTGTGAGAAGTAATTAATTGGGAAGCTAATAGAACCAACAGGAATTTGACCCTTGAGAGTTTAAAATGAGCATCAAGTATAATAAAATTAAAGTCAAAGTCTGGTTCTTTTCCCGTACATCCCTCTTCCAGTTCTCACTGGGCATGGCCAAGGATGGAGGGCACGTGCAACAGATCTAGACCGTCATGTTCTCTAAGCCTTGCTGCTCAGAGCACGGTCCACAGACCAACAGTGCTGACGTGCCACCTGGGAGCTTTGCAGTGTGCAGAACCTCGGCAGCCCCCCAGACCCACCCCCCGCACAGAATCACATTTTATCATCCTCCCCGGGTGGTCCGCGTGCACAGTGCAATTGGAGGTGTTCTGCACGTGCAGAACAGAAAAGTCTCCATCGGAAGGTAAGCACAATGGCCGGTTACACGTGCGTGCTGTGTGCACATGGAGGGGCAGAACAGAACAGTGGATGAGAGCAAGGTCTTTGGAGTCCCTGAGTGCCGGCTGTGAGCTCCATGTGCCACTTAGTAGCCACCGGGCCATGTTGCCTGTTACATGGCCCCTCTGCCCACTGCTCTCCTCGCCTGAAAATGGAGACGGTACCCCCACCCTCATGGAGGTGTCCCAAGGCTGAAGCGAAAGCATGCTCTTAAAGCACTTAGCACAGCACCTGGCACACGGGAAACATTCAGTAAACATCAGAGCTGCTCTATACCACGCTCCAGGTGAGGCACGATGGGTGGAACAGGGGCAAAGGGCTGGTCGGGGACTGACTTACCGTCTGTGGGGCTGAGCCCCCGGGCGGCCGAGATCATGGAGAGGGACGGGCTATGAAGAGACCGGATGTAGTCCATGTAGGGATTGATGTAGGGGTGCGGAGGGCTGAAGGGGGGCTCAGAAGCTGCAGCGGGGTTCCGGTGAGGGGAGATCCTGATGAAAGGCAGGTCTGAATACGTGGGGCTACTAGATAAGGCAGAAGGCCTGGACAGAAAGAAAACCAGACACAAGAGGTGCGGGTGAGACAAATATCTCCATAGGCACAGGCTGTCTGTGAAGGAAAAGAAGAAAGATTTTTAAATGTCTTGGGGGAAAATTTATCAGCCATATACGTTTCCAGTACCATTACCTTAAAACCACGGTGACAAATGCAGGCAGAATGCTACCACGCAATTGTTTGGGCCAAGAAAATTAACCTGAGACATTTCGTGGCACTCTGAGTACAGAAAAATAAAAGTTGGCCTCTGGCTTCCCTTAGGACAAAAAATTCTACACACCAGGCACCTGAGTTGAGCACAGTTCTGTGATTCTATGTTCCATTTGACCAGAACATTAGTTTTACCACTGCAGACTTACCTCTCACCATCATGGCGTGGCACTAAAAAAGAAAGACCGAGAGAAGGAATTGCAAATTCATCCGGTCATGCACACAGCAGAGTTGTCCACAAATAAAGAACGCTAATTGCAAACGTCTGCAAGAAATGGCACAGGAGACACTCTATATCCGTGTTTGAACGCTTACTGCAGGGGTCATGCAGCTGTGAGAAAAACCAGTTTTACAGATCTGGGCTTCACTATTTGGGAGACCACTCCTCCTGTCTGTGTGAGCCAGCACTGAGAGAGCCTTTCCTCTGCCACTCATGTTTCCAGTGGTGCCCTGGTCAGCCGTGTCTAGCAATGAAGTAATGAAGGAGTACCTGGGGCTACGAAGTTGGAAAAGAATGGGGTTTTGATCAAGCGCATGCCTTGGTTATAATAAGCTGATGAAAATAGATTCTAAAACACACCTTGCTGCCACCATGGCCTGAGTCACTCCTGGGGAGTCCTTCCCCGGGGGATAGAAGTTTCTAGAATGGCCAGTTTGGGCATCCACCCCCCCTCACCGCCTGGTTTCGTCTCCAATAGGAAATGTTTTGTGTGGGTAATCCAGTGAACTGGCTACGACAGGCTGAATGCCTGTGCTCTCCGCTTCCTCATTCACAGAGGGGATGGCCCTAACAGCAAGAGGCCACGATACAGACAGATCTACTGGAAAGGGCAAATTCCTCTTGCGCCACTGTGGCTTTAGGCGTAAGATGAAAAGGAGGGGAGAAACATTTTTTCATCACGCCTCCCGAAGCAAAGGCGCCCTGTCGGCCGGGTGCTGGGCCCCATCACCCTGTCAGAACATAATCTTGGGAGAAGCCAGCTCCACCAAGTGCACAGCGAGGCACGAAATAAATGAAACCGAAGATCAGATAATGCATTTTCTCTCAGCGGAAAATAAAAGAGGGTGAAATATGGTCGGTGGGGGGGGATATTCTCATTTGCTCTTACTCTTTTTCACTTTGAACTTAAAAAAAAAATAAGGAGGCTTTTTATTTGTTATTCAGATGCTACTTTTGGTGAAAATAAAAATCCAGAGTTTTCTAAATTTACACGTGGGCAGAGGGAGAATTCACCACCTGAAAACAGCAATTTCTTTTCAAAACAACTTGAGGCTTTCTGCACCCACTCAGAAACTAGTAAAATTACTTACACTTACATAGAAATCAGCACAACCTAGGAGGCTCTCCTATTTTAGCTTTTTATGACAAAACAAGTTGGCTCTGTGTCCTTGGTTAAATCCGAAGTTCCCCCCAGACATGTTGCTACTTTAGAGCATGGGGAGCCTCCAGTTCATTAATTCCCTTTCTACTGGAAAGGAAAATCAATCTTTCCAGTTTGATTCAAAAGTAATTCCTACAAAATACAAATCTATCTATAGATTTATGATGGGAGACCAACACAGCAGAGAGGTGGAAACGCAGACATTTCAAGAAATCCACTAGGTAACAGCCTGTGATCCCCAACATACTCGGTCTCAACAGTTTGGACTAAAACTCGGTGGGGGCGGTGGCATTTCTTTTTCCTTTTAGACAAAAATTGCAACCTGTAATTTTTCTGGAATTCCAGAATTGACCAGGGTCATGAGAATATTCCTAGAGGCCTAGATTTCATTTTGAAGAATCATACACAGGAAATAAATAAATAAATAAATAAATAAATAAATAAATAAATAATCAGCATCCAGAACAACGTGAAAATTCCAGAGGCGGGGCCGGGACGGTCACCAATCCCAAGGAAGCAAGGAAGCCAGGAGACAGGTGAGGCCCACCTCCTCGTGCAAGTCCATGGAAATCTGACATCTGCACCTGCCCGCACCTGCATTTGACCCATACCCACAAGAAGACTGAAGAGAACTGCAAGGAGCAGCCAGGAACGAGGACTGGTCATGGCCTCCCCACAAGATGCCAGGGCCCCGCCCTCCCTCTGCACACCAGGAAGAAGCAATAGCAGAGAAGAGAGCCGGTTCCTCGTGGAGGCGAAGTCAGGAACCTTCACCCACTGTGGTAAATGCCACATTCACGCATGTCCCTTCCAGAGACATGATGCTGAGGAGATATGAGGTCTGATAAAGGTGGTAGGACATGCCTTCAGACAGGAATGCAAATAAGAAAGCTGTCAAGTTATTTAATTGCCCTAGGGCAACAAACCTTCTAGAATTCACAGGCCAGCTATCCCCAGGATACAAATAGGAAAATGCTCAATAAGGGTTACCCAGTGAGGGGGCCATCAGGAATTCTGGACACAGGTGAGTCAGACCACCAGAGCAGTGGTACCGTGGAAGGGCTCGGGGGCTGAGGGGAACCCATGTGTGACTTCGTATGCAATGACCACCATCTCTTAGTCCTTATGGGTAAAATGGGAAGGATTCCTACCCCCTGGGGGGTCTTGGCAACTTCATCTAAGGAAAACCTTATGCACTGAGTCTGGTATCTAATAAATGTTCAATGTGTGCATACATACACACATATATATTATACTAATTTGTTCTACTTTTAATATACATACGTATGAACAAACATGCATACATATTAGGGATGGCAAATATAGCATACTATGCGATTGTCAAACACTGAAATATTGGAACCCTCTTTTCAAAGCAATACCTGTCTGCTTCGTTCCCCAACCCGACAGAGCCCTAGAAGCGCCTCCTTGGATTTCCAAGTAAAATCGTAAAACCACACAAGGTGGTTAAAGCATGAACTCAGTAATTTTTTTTGTGTTTATTTATTTTTGAGAGTGAGAGAGACAGAGCATGAGTGGGAGAGGGGCAGAGAACGAGGGTGAAGAGAATCTGAAGCAGGCTCCCAGCTCTGAGCTGTCAGCACAGAGCCCAACAGGGGCTTCGAACTCACAGACTATGAGATCATGACCTGAGTCGAAGTCGGATGCTTAACGACTGAACCACCCAAGTGCCCCTGAACTCAGTAATTAAATGCAAGAGCTTTGAAAACACTGGACTTGAATGCAGTCTGTTACTGACTCTGTCACTGAAGGTTAAGTTCCCTTTTACACAACATGGAACAACAGCTCCCTCCTGGGAGGGGCTCCATAAATGCTAAAAAAGCCCTGGGCACTCATTAAATGGTGGTGGTCGCTGATGTTCTTGGTGGTCCTAAGAACCACCCAACAAAACTGGTGTGTGTGACTCTGAACTCAGCAAACAAGTGTCCAAATAGCAAGACTTTTGGACACTCCTTTCCAATTTCCCTGCTGTTCCAAATTCTTGGCAGCAAGATCATCTGACAGTTATTTTGTTTTAAACTGTAAAGCAAATCTGAGAGGGCAGGTTGAGGTCTTTAAATGTAACAGGTAGATGTGTTCAATGCTTGTATAGAAGCACCATTCAAGATTACAACCAGACGGATGGATTCTTAAAGGAGGAGAAGGTGGGAGGTGTGGAGGAGGCACCCACAAAAATCTTCCCTATAAATGACATATATTCTTTCACAAATTATCATAAACTTGACCTGGTAAATATCTGCCAAGCTTACTAAAAGTCTGCACTGGGGATTACAATACCACCAGGAAAAGAAACTACAGCCATCTCCTTCTTGGTTTATATTTTTAGTAGATACACAGAAATGGAATTGAAGATTACCGTTGTCTTTCTCTGCCTTTATAGCTCTCTGTTCTCTCCCTGTTCTGGGGCTGTACGTGGCTTGCTCACCGAAGGCGGCAAAAACCATGGAGAGAAAAACCCAAACAACAAACAAACATTCTAGGAAGAACACGGACACTTAGAACCTGCTCCAAGAACAGAGATTCTGTGCTATTTATGTTGTCGCCAAAGAGTATAGAAGTATGCCTGGGACCCTCCAAACTAAATCATACAAAATGCTGTCTGGGAAGCAGAGGCCCAAACCACAGAGGGTTGTCAGGGCGCAGCTGATGTCCCGTTACCCCTCCAAGGTGGCTCACGTGAACGAGGCCTGGCATGCCCAGGAATGACACCCCATACTCCGCTTCCAGTTCTTCCAAGGCCACAAAAACCCAGTGAAGGGCTGTCGTGTGGTTTCCACATTGCCCAACAGGTAGACGAAGTACAGTTTCAGATCAGAAAGAAGGTGGGGATCATTTTGGTGTTCTCCCAAAAAGACAATAAAGCAATATAAAGTTGTGTTTGTGGAGACAACTTGACCTCGGATTAGGTTCTTCACAAGGTCATGAAAATAGACTACGATGAAAAGAATAGTGGATTCTTATTAGAGCATTTTTTAACGGCAATACTATGATAAACTAAAAACAAAAACACGTATTGCAGAGGATAACTGGACTTCTTAGTTAGAATGAAATAGCATTATATAATCTAATTTGTTACTGCCTTTTCATCTATCTTATTGGGTTACTGAAATGCCAAGATTAAAATCACAGTATTTAATCACCTGCATTACCCATTATGAGAGCATTAAACCAGGTTTATATGCTGGATTATTACAATGGCTTTCACATCGCTTGGGACACTGGAAACGTACGCATACTTCTTGCACCTTTGCATGAAGGCTCCAACTACCAGAAGAATGAAGTGTTGGGGTTTTTTACCTAACAAGTTTATCTTTTGTTTAATTCTGTTCCTTGTATAACCAGTAGATACTCTTCATATTCAAGAAGTGGCCTACCAGAGAACAAAGGGGAGTTATCCCTTATAATGTATTTTTAACCAACTAATTAATTATTCAATAAGCATGATTTTAATAAATCAAACTTTATAATAAAAATTAGCTTTCCATTCAGTGAAGGAAACAAATAACACAAACGTCCATGGCTAATACGCTAGACGCCCGTCAGAAATTTGTACAATCCTGGACTTCACCTTTTCCTCCATTCAGGGTGAGCTTCCAGATAACCTCCCTCTGTCCCAGGAGCATCGTGTGACCCTGAAGTGTACAGACGGCTGTGTCGATTACTCTCTATTTGCCAGCCTTACCCCTGGAGCCACTGCATGCCCAGGAAGGCTGGTCTGTACAGACTCCCTTGATGGGCTGACTTTCCCTCTGGATTCTACTAACGAGATGCACTGGCAAGAGCTGGTGCTAGAGGAAAGAGTCAAGGTATTTATTCCCCTCACTTGCTCTCACTGGCTGGAGTTTCACTGGTGGTGTTCCAATCCCAGGCCACAACTCCAGAAGTGTAATCCCATCCGAGGCTCTAGCCCCCACTGAATCACTTTTCCCTCCAATCTGCACCTTCAGATTAGGGTTGGCAACTGCTTCCAACTTCTGCTAGTCCTGGAGGCTTTCCTATCACTTTGGGGGCCTTTAAACTTGTCCACCCCTGTGTAAATACCTGCTCTGTTAAACTGCCACAGCCTTGGGGTGTCTGGGTGGCTCAACTGGTTAAGCATCTGACTCTTGGTTTCAGCTCAGGTCGTGATCTCACAGTTCATGGGTTCAAGCCTTGCGTCAGGCTCTGCACTGACAATGTGGAGCCTGCTTGGGGTTCTCTCTCCCCCTTCTCTGCCTCTCTCTCTCTCAAAAATAAATAAATAAACATTAAAAAAACAGCTGCTACAGCCCTAGCTGATAGCATGGATCCGTTTCAGATCCCAATGCCATCACCTTTAGAGCTAAAGAGTATTTCCCAGGAGTGTGTAACTGACTTCAGGCTTTTACAAACTTACCATGTTGGATTTCAGTTTTTAAAAACTACATGCATAACTACATAGATGAATATTTTCAATGATATGTTCATTTATATACATTTTATGGAAAAGCCACTTACTAAGAATCCATTATGATTTCACCACTTGGAGGAATTTCAGGAAACAAAATACATGATCATTTGGTCCCTGCTTTCAAAGAGTTTATAGCCACATAGGATGAACAGCATATACAGGTGAATGTCTAACCAGCAAGTGCTGAGCGAGTGTTATCTGTTGAGTCAGAAAGCACCAACAGGAAGCTTCCAGGATGCATGTTGGTTACAAAATATATGGAACGTGAACTGCACTACAAAATGAAGATATGATTTGAATAGAAGTGGCCTTTGAAGATGAAGGTGAGTATATTGCTTGTTGTACACATTAGTGCTAGGGTGCTGAATATTATCTTATATAAAATTCAAGGGCTATGGTTAAGTTCTTTAACAAATAAAACAGAAATACTTGTTTTAATGGTAAAACATTATTTCAAAGGATTTTCCCAAATGATTTTCTTATTTGTGTTTCCTATTTACGTCTGAGTATAAAAGCAGTTTGTATCCATAAATGAAAAAGTTGAGATTATTTCAAATCAGCATTAAAAAAGTTACTCCCTGGGGTGCCTGGGTGGCTCAGTCGGTTAGACAACCAACTTCGGCTCAGGTCATGACTTTTTGGTTCATGGGTTTGAGCCCCGCATTGGGCTCTGTGCTAAGGGTTCGGAGCCTGGAGCCTGCTTCAGATTCTCTGTCTCCGTGTCTCTCTGCCCCTCCTTGACTCCTCCACTAGCACTCGCTCCCTCTCTCTCTCCCTTTCAAATATAATTAAACATTAAAAAAAATTTTTTTTAAGTTACTCCCTATGTCCAAGCTATCCGGATCTAACCAAAATCAGTATTTTAACATATTTAGTACCAGCACTTTTTTCAGGTATTATGTACTTTTTAAATACTCATATTTTAAATTATACTTTTTCCCTCAATATTAAAAGGTTCCTTTAATATCTTTTACCAGACTGCACATCAACATCATCAATAAGTGCAGTGCAGGGTAAAGCCATCATGAGTCATCAGTACACATCCACAGAGTTGGCTAAAATTAAAAAGAGGGACAGTGGCAAGTGTTGATGAGAATCTGGGGCAACAGGAACTCTCAAACAATGTGCATATATAAGCTGGCACGACATCTTTGGAAAACAGCTGGGTATTATGTACTCGAATAAATGCACACCCTATGGTCCAGCCATTCCTTTCCTTGATACATCCACAACAGTAATGTGTGCACGTGTGCCACAATGTCCTAGACCATTCAGAGCAGCGTTATTCATGTTAAAATCAGAAACATCCAAATATCCATCAACACCAGAATGGTGGGGCGCCTGGCTGGCTCGGTCAGTGGAGCATGAGACTCTCGCTTTTGGGGTTTTGAGTTTGAGCCCCACACTGGTTGTACAGATTACTTAAACAAATAAAATCTTTAGGAAAAAAAAAAAAACAGTACAATGGGTAAATAATTCATACAATGAAACAGGGAACAGCTATGAAAAATTACCAACCACAATGTGGAAAACCTCACAATGTTGAATGGAAGAAGCCCGGTTACAAAAAGGGTATAATATACTGTATGAGCCCATTTATATAAAGTTCAATAACAGACAGATCTGAACGCTAGCGTTAGGATAGTCAGGCTAATGTTTACCTTTGGGTGTGTGGGCTTCCAGGGTGCTGGTGTTCTATTTCTAGATTTGGCTAGTGGTCAGAGGTTCTTACTTTGTGATAACTCATTACAATTCATTGAGCTATATGTGTATGTTTTATGTTTTATGTTTTTTTAAAAAGGAGACACACATCTATATGTGCCACAGTGGTTTCAACCATTTCCATTAAATTCAGACAGTCAAATAGATATATATGTATAGCTCTTGAAATTTACAAATTATTGATGCATAAAAAATACCATAAATAATAACATTTACTGCTGTTAAACAGACAATGTAGTTGCACATGAGTGTAAATTCGAAGTAAACCATGGAGGACAGGCTTCTGTATGTTAATTCTGGGGGAGGAAAGGTCCTGCTAATAAGCCAATCAAAGGGAAAGGCCACGTGAATATCCCAAACCCTTGTCAGTCACCTCCTCTGTCAACTGAACCAACGCTATATAGCTATCACACGGATAATGCAATTGTTTGTGGCTGAATTTGACTTGATTCCTTCCTGAGAAGGCTGCAAAGAATAACTTGACAAAATTTACCTCCCTTCTGTACTGTAAATATAATTCTGTGTTAACAGATTGAGATTTCAAGGTCAGGAAAACAGTCAAAGAATTTTTAAAAGAAAGGCCATTCAGAAGGTACAATACAGGGGAATGTAGGTAATGGTACTATAATGGCACTGTAGGTGCCAGAGGGTGGCCACGCCTGTGGTGAGCACAGCAACGTGTACAGAGTTGTCCACACACGACCATGCGCACCCAAAACTAATGTAATATTGTGTGTCGGCTATACTCAAATAATAATAATAATAGTAAAATAAATAACAAAGTCCATTCAGGTAACCACAATGTGCAATGTGCTGTTATCAAAAAGAGTTCTTAACAAACACTATTGGTTCAAATAAACCCCTAGAGCTAAATGACCACCTCCCACGGCGTAAGTCTTCTTTCTGCCCCAACTCTTGGATAGAAGAAGCCTGATCAATGCGTGTCTGTAACACGTCACAAACGAGGGCAGAAGACAGAGAACCAGTGGGGAAAGCAGGATCCTTGACCCAAGTGGCAGCTGATCAAACAGTTTCTAAATAACCTGTCATTGGTTTTGAATATTTCAGTTCCATGAAGGCATATATATTTTTTTAGCAGCCTCTTTTGTTATCCTAATGGACCCCAAATACTCCATATGACAGTATGCTTCTTTTTCCGATGTGTAATAAATATATGAGAAATCATCTTCCTTACCTTCAGTCACTACCCAATCACTGTATAGTTTGTGAGAAAAACAGAACCATTAAAAAAAGTTAACAGTATGCAGTTTTTAGAATTATTAATAGAATATATAATTACATATCTTAATATATAACTTATGTGTTATTTATGAACAGATTAAAAAATAGAACTATAATGTATTAATAATAATTAACGTATTTATAATGTACTGTAAATGTAAATATAAGGACTAATTATTAGAAGAACTAATATGTTGCCTTGTCACAAAGTCCACAGAGATACCACTTTGACAAGGAAACCACTCTGACTCCCTAGTGCAGAAGTCCAGACGTCCATCTATGATTCTTTTGCTAACCTGATGCCTGGCACATGGAGGGGCATAGAGCTGTTCTCAGTGGTAAGATTCTGGAACACTGAATGGGGCCCTGTTTTCTAGAGAGCTTCCCATCCCGTTTGTGGTAACACAGCAAATGAACCCTGTCCTTTTCTCCTTTCCTCCTCTAAGACCACAGGCTGTCCTTTGGAATAGTTACCTTCGCCTGTGAATGCTCTCTCTTTCCCCCTGGGCAGGCCACGGGGGAGGCCAATCCCGCCAGGCCCACGGGGCCTCCGGACTCACTCCCCTCCGTTTCTCCCTGTGGAGGGTAGTTCTCACACAGGTCAACGTTACAAGCCCTGAGACAGATTTGGTGCTGAGTGACCAGATCTTTAATTTTTTTTTTTTCTTTAACGTCTATTTGAGAGACAGAGAGAGACAGAGCATGAGCGAGAGAGGGGCAGCAGAGAGAGGAGGCCCAGAAGCCAAAGCAGGCTCCAGGTTCTGGGCTGTCCGCACAGAGCCCAACGCGGGGCCTGAATCCACGAATTGTGGGATCACGACCTGAGCCAAAGTCGGCGCTCAACCAACTGAGCCACCCAGGTGGCCTCTGAGTGACCAGATCTTTAGAAGTCTGCTCTGCTGCAAGCTCTTTAGGCCTGGATGGAAATGAAGTAGTGTTGTACTGTTTAAGCATTAACGAGAAAGAAGGCATAAGGCATTCAGCCTGGCACCTGTCCCATGGTAAGTTCTCAGCAAACACTGGTCCCTACAACCAACACCCTCCTTGCCGCTGCTATTTTCTAGAGCTCTGGGTTGGTTAAGGCCAAAGTCACCCAGCTTTCATGGGCTCCCTGTTCAGTGACTTCCCGGGACCCCCCAGGGATGGAGCTGTTCTGCAGCCAGGATGAGTCATCTATTTGACAGCCTTAGGAGCACCCCACCTGGCCTCACCTCACACAGCAGATAAATGAGCGACTTGACTTGACCTTAGTAAAGCGAACAGGATTTCTTTCCTCCCAAAGTAAATTCAAGGGCATGGTTATTCTTGGTTTTATTTCAAAAATTCATTGCCATGAGAAAAGAAAAAAATGGGGGGAGGGGAGTTTTGACAAAAACTTCGAAGTCTGATTTCTCTGACATTCCTGCCAACTTTCCATTCATTCTAACAGACCTTATTTTTTGGAATTTAATGAATTACCAATTCTATCCAAAAGCAGCACTCAAAGTGGCAGGGCAGTGTTCTTTTCCAAAAAGAAAATGCACAGCAAAACAGAAAGATACAGGAACACAATAGTGTGGGGTGACTTGGCACAGACCTAAGCCCCGTGAGCTAACTAAGAGTATCTAGAAAAACCCTGGGCAATGTGACATATGTTCGTCCAGGTGTTAGGCTTTCTGATCATGTAGAGTTCTATCAACCATGACGTCCTTCAGCGGGGGAACTTTTGGATCTGAACCGTGATACCCACCAGGTGCAAAGAAAAAGGACCATAAAGTACATACAAGAGATTCGATTAGAACTGCTGGATTCCTGGGTGGCTCAGTCGGTTAAGCGTCCAAACTTTAGCTCAGGTCATGATCTCACAGTTCATGAGTTCGAGCCCCCATCAGGCTCTGTGCTGACAGTTAGCTCCAAGCCTGGAGCCTGCTTCCTCTCTCTCTGCCCCTCCCCTGCTCACACTCTGTCTCAAAAAAAAAAAAAAAAAAAAAAAAAAGAACTGCTGGATTTAAAGGCACCTGGTGCCTAGTCAGTTAAGTGTCCAACTCTTGATTTAAGCTCAGGTCATGATCTCATGGTTCATGGGATTGAGCCTCATGTGGGGCTCTGTGCTGATAGTACAGAGCCTACTTGGGATTCTTTCTCCTTCTCTCTGCCCCTTCCCAACTCATGCTCTCTCACACTCACTCTCACTCTCTCTCAAAATAAATAAACTTACTGCTGGAGTTAACCAACTCAACACACAAGTCTGTGTGAATTTACCTGGAAATTTCAACAATTTAAGGTAAAGAGATATTTTAAAAATCTTGAGAGCCCCCACACCAGGATCTGTTATTTCACTGAGAGATCACTTAGCAGGAGGCTTCAGATATTGGGTGCAAATAATTAATTAGAAACAGGAAGTTAGGTTCCAACAGTAAATCCTTGCTTCACGTTGAACCCTTATGCAGGTGGTATGGGGAATATTCATGCCAAAGACAAGGGTGCATCTGGAATTCTGAGCCCAGATGAGTATGAGTCTTCTGTGTTAATTTCTATTTTGAGAGGTTATTTCAAGAATCAGCCAGAGTACCCTTTCTCAGCAGCAATCTGGCATGCCGAGCACAGGTCTGTCTTCCACCAGCCGGTGTCGACTTTCTCTATACTCCATCACTATGACAATCCTCATAATAATTATTATTACTATTAACTACTGACTAGGTTGTTTTCAGGGTTGTCTCTTATGATCCTTGGCAAAATATATCTGACTCACACTTTCTCTCCTTCTTTAAGTTATCCTTACTTTAAGGGATAATAGGGAAGTTCATCAAGGAACTATTATTAATTACCTAAATGGCTCTCCTCCAGAATAAAATCCCCAAGATTCGCTAGGTGCCTCCGGCCTAGTAAAGGTAAAATGAGTGGGCCTGTTTGATTTGGCAGGCTATTTAGACTTCACTGGCTATAGACCTCTAGGACTCTACTATGTGCTAAGACTTTATGCCCCAGTATACCTATCAACGTTCCAGAATTTTCACCCTTGGGAAGGTATCAGACTTTTCAAAAATAAATTAAATACGGGACCAGAGTATATCTAATGTACCAGGGAATAATTTGTCTATATCACTCAACAGAAAGGAAGCATTAGCTTCCATGTAAGGGGATGAGAATTTCCGTAGGGTCGTGACTATCCTGGCTTCAGAAAGCTTTGCCCTGGCCACAGGGAGGAACATCCCTGTGGAAAAGAGACAAGGAGCCTGGCCACTGGAAAAGGACCCACCAGGTGTACTAACTACTATCCCCTTCTCCACAGCGAAAGCCAGGATTCTGATGCCACAGCAGGGGCAGATTTAAGCACATGGAAATGTCTAAATGGTGTGCTGGAATTCCTAGCTTGATCCTATGACCCTTAGAGAATGTGTGCCTAGGACCACACGCTTACTGCAAATGGCTCTTTGGGCTTTACGTGGCTCATTTGTAAAATGTGAGTCTTTGGCAGAGAGGATTTCCATTCGACCCACCAGGCTTAAAGTCTCTCTGGTCCTAAAATCGCATAATTTTTCTATGGTTCAAATCTTTTGTCCCTGTCTGCCATTGATGAGCTCCGACACCTCATGTGATGAAGTCTGTTACTTAAATAAAGTTTGGTTGAAAATTTAGGGACTCTTTTCTTGAGTGTCCTACAAATGGGATCTCATTTCCTTTCCTTTCTCTCTTGAATGGCATTTTCCATCAGCACAGCGACTAATGTCCCCCCTGGGCCACTCTGGACTTCAACTTTGATATTATTCCCAGGAGAAATGAAAGGGTCTGGTTTTATGCTGATTGGATTTGGATGGTGATTGATTAGAAAAAAGTGGGACCACGTAGCCACGCCAAAGGCTCAGTACTGAGCCACGGCTTAAACACTAAAGGAGCTTTTTACCAGTGAGTTCACAGCTATTAGATATTTTTATATTAACAACACTTTTCCCATCCAGGTTTGTGCATTTTATCTTTATTCTTTCAAATCCTGAAATTGCCTGGATAAGAGGGAGGGTTTATATATTATACACACACAGACACACACACACACAGACACACAGACACACACACATTTCTAAGAGCAGCCTGAACTTTTAGGGGAAATTGAAGAGGCTTTGTGTCAAGTACAGCTAAATCCAGCCTTTCCATATCAAACCTCTGCTAGAAAATTACTGTGCAGATGATAAGGCAGAAAGATATAATAAAAAGTGACTCTACTCAATTTACACTGCAATATTGGTATGACTGAATATTTTTCATTCAGGTGCCTGATAAAATCGCTAAACTGTATTGCAGATAAATAAAGGAGGCTTCTGTCAAGAATAAACACCATTAATCATGAAGTCTTACCCTCCGAGAGCCTGTGCTATGCATCTGCACAAATATGCCAACACAACCTGCACACAACACATGCTTCCCTCCTCTACAGTGTTCCAGGCTAAAGCCGTCCTCCCCTTCATCCTGGAGGGTTTAGGCAGCAACAGCATTTCCCAAACATTGTCTATACTTTAACTTTACATTCCTGCAACTAGGCACATTATTATAACACTTGGGAAAAACTGGCTGTGCTCTTGGGGTAAAAAAACTTGACAATGAAAGACTTTTTTTTTTTTTTTTTTTGCTGATTACATACCTACAGACACAATATATATGTGTTACATATGCTATATACTGTATCCCATCAAAGGCAAGATGCTATTGAGCTAAATAAAGATGCAGCATTATGTTAGGTACCACTCAGAATGACAATACTTATCACTTTCAATTCTCGCTTTATACTTACCAAAAGAGGTCTTTTAGACTTATTCACACATAGATTTTATCATGGATCACTCCAGTACTTGCACAAAAAGGGAAATATAAGGAGAAATAATTTTGTTATGGATACCTGAAACTTCCTCACCGCTACCACGTCACCAACAGTGATCATGAAGCGCTATAGGTTGTAAGTCACGTTCCAATTTCAGAGACGGGGACAGGTGGAAAAAGGACGCACAACTTAGACTAGACTCAAATACGGTAATATGATGGATACGTATTAGGTAATTCTGCCATTTGTCAAATACCTGTGACCCGACAGATGCAGGTGTTAAGTGCTATCTATATGCTCCTTCACTGAGTTCTTGATGGAAAATGGGATTGGATAATGAAATTGGGCTTCCATAGGACAAATACCTAACTACCTAAATACCTAAGCTGGATTCAAACCCAGTCTATGATTTTCTTTTTTTTTTTTTTTTTTTTTTTTTTTTTTAAATTTTTTAAGGTTTTTTATTTATTTTTGAGACAGAGAGAGACAGAGCATGAACGGGGGAGGGGCAGAGAGAGGGAGACACAGAATCGGAAGCAGGCTCCAGGCTCTGAGCCGTCAGCCCAGAGCCCGACGCGGGGCTCTAACTCACGGACCGCGAGATCGTGACCTGAGCTGAAGTCGGACGCTTAACCGACTGAGCCACCCAGGCGCCCCCAGTCTATGATTTTCAACACAAAGGAAAACTACCCCAAACCAAACACAAATATGGGCATATATGCTTCCATACACCTATATTTTAACATGATTAAGGCTCTTTATTTTTTTTTTAATGTTTTCTTTATTTTTGAGAGACAGAGACAGACTGACAGAGCAGGAGCAGGGGAGGGGCAGAGAGAGGGAGACACAGAATTGGAAGCAGGCTCCAGGCTCTGAGCTGTCAGCACAGAGCCCGACGCGGGGCTCGAACTCACAGACCGCGAGATTGTGACCTAAGCCAAAGTTGGATGCTCAACCAACTGAGCCACCCAGGTGCCCCAACATTATTAAGGCTCTTAATAGAACAGATGGTATGGCTTTCCAGTTACCTTTTTACTCCAAAGGCAACCTGTTTGAATATTGATATTTAAATGGCTCTCTGTGCTGGCAGCAGAGGGATGTGCAAAGCATCACTTGGAGAACATGAGGAAGAATGAGGGAGACATGCTCTGGGTGTGGGCAAGACTCTCCCCGCAGACCTTCACAGAAGGAAAGAGGGGCAGGAGACAAAAATGACATGAGCGCCACAATATTTTCATATTCTATTCCTATTCTAAGTGCCCCACACAAAGGGGAACAATGAACAAATCAAAACTTGCCCATAACGGTGGGATGTTAAGGATCTTACAGATCATTTACTCCAACTACTCTATTTCATAGATAAAACCAAGGAGGCTCAGTGAGGTCAGGGACAGTGTTCAAGGATCCGGTTAATTTGTGACAGAGCAGAGAATGGAACTTAACTGAGGGCCACATTTATTTTGGAAAATAACGTAGAAACTGGTTTTAAGAAGATGATCATCACAAGCCATATGCCAGCAGAGTTATAGTTGAATTTTCTGAAATCACACTTTGAAACCCAAGAAAAGAGTATTATCATGGGCTAAGATAACCAACTTTATACTGGGGTGTGCTCAGAGATGATTACTGAGCAAAACTGTAATCTGGTACAGGAAGTGTCATGGCAGCTGTGTTTCAGCTCATTGGGGGATCTGTTTTCAGAGCCCATTCCAACAAGAAAGCGCCCGTCTAGCCAAAAGAGGTTTAACTGCCACCTTCCAGACAAATCCTCCCTGGGTGAAGAACTGTGATCCCGCAGAGTGAATGCATTTATTTGCCAAAGAGAAGACTGGCGAGGGCCCCTCCACAGAAAGTCTGTGCCCCACAGTTTATGGCCATTCCAGGGCTCACAAAGATCAGGCACCAGGAGCCCAGTTCAAACCAGGCCCAGCAAAAAAAGGAGAGGACCCCAAGGAATCAGGGCCATGCCCTGGCCGTACTGTTTGGGGCCTCCCCCAGGTCATGAAGGAAGAGCTTCTATGTATAAATAGGTATTTATACTGCGTACAATTCTCATGACAGATTATGTGATCAATCACTTTGAGCAAATTCCTGGGTCTTCATTTGGGAAGTTCCAAGTCAAAACTACTTGCAGGCACTCAATCAAGAAATGCAGGTTCCCAGGAAGGTACCACATACCCCACCTGCTTATTAGAGTCTAGGCGCTCAGGCGTAAAAGGATGGGTTCTTCCAGAACCCATGTTCACCCAGAAGGTGAACAGATCTCTGACAGAACTTTGTTATTAAGACAGCTGTTTTTTTTTTTCAGTGGTAGCACAGTGTTTTACCAATACCTGTAATGAAGGTAGACCTCATTACCCAAATGTTTAATCTTTATTAACAGAGGTTTAAAAAGCATTAATTCATAAGCCTGGTAATTGCTCATCTCTGTCTCAGTCATTAACCATACTTCAGAAAATAACATATATGCACAAGAAAATATCACGGCTAGGATTAAGGTATCTGAATAATTTTTATGACCGTTGCTCATTATTTCTAAACACACAGAAATGCATTTTATGAAAACAAATATGAAATTCCTTCAAAATGCAGATTCAACTTAAATGGAGCTAATGGGCTCCCCCCAACCCCCTCCCTCCACTCCCTGCCCAGGATGATTTATGCTACTGAACTGGGCATGGGTGTCATACCCTGAACTGCCTGAACTACCCTCCTCCAACAGCCTTATTCACATGGAAAGGAAACCAAATGACTAGGATCACCCTTCAGCGACTTTAAAGCTCATGATGCTTCAACAGCAGCTGTGTTGCAAAACTGGAATGGAGTGCCACCCTCTCACTAATGAGGCTACCAAGTGTCTTTAGGTCTCCATGTTAGAGGCACTTAGTAAGCACCCTGCTTGGCAGGGACCCACGGCAGGTCGAAGCGATGGACTAATCACACAGGCTGGAATCAAATGGGCTGGAAGAATCTGGAGACTTGTGGCCCGGAGGAATGTAATTCATGCAGAAAAGCGTTGTCAGAGCAAGGCCAGGGAACCTCGTGGGAAGAAAGCAAAATAAACAGTTCAACAAAGAAAACAAAGAAGGGCCAATAGCCTTTTCTAAAGCTTGAGTACACTGAGCCTTCAGTGGGGCCCTGGGACAAAGGCCTCATCAAAGAACGCCCTTGCAAAGCAAACAGACCAAGAAGGATGTTTCTTTCTGATACACTTGGGGGGGAAGGGGTAGACTCCACTTTTCATTCCTCGCAATTCAGTGTTCACATACCTCCCTCCTCCCAACAAACAGAGAAACAGCATACAACAATAACCAAAATAACTGCAAAGTCCTATGTCTGCCTGGGTCAAAAGACGGGGCAAGGCGGGAAGGTTAACCCAGATTACGTAGGGCGTAATGTATCTTCTGACTGTTCTTCAGATCACAGGAAGGCCTTGGCAAGTGCACGAACTGCCCAGGTCAGACCCACATAGCCTGCAAGCCACATTCTAGAGAATGGGGCCAGACCCACGAAATGCTCAAGGACTCCATGTAGAAAATCCTCTCATGCAAATAGCATATGACATTCGTGCAAATAGCATATGACATTCACAGGGAGGGTAACTATCTGACTTGGAGAGAAGCCCTCCATGGGCTTAGCGCTGTCTTTTACAGGAAGTTGGACCCCTTTTTTCAGCCCCCACACCCACAATTCCTGATTTCCAGTGGAACGTTGACTTAGATCATCCGTCTCTGAATACACATAACTACATGTATCGCTGTGTCCTGAAATCCAAAGACTGAGGTGACCCGATTTTGGTCATTAAAACAAGATTAAAATACTTTAGACTGACCTTCTTGTCCCCTCTTGACTACTTCCATTAAGAAGGAAGATCATGTGTACTAATCCCAAGGACAAACTGAAATTACCACACAGAAAATGGACAGAAGTGAGCTCTGTGTGGATGCATAGAATACATAATATATGTAGTCAAATAATGAAGATACAGAGAATACTTACTTTAAATTTTAAAAATCCAATAAACATATTAGGTACATAAATAATATATTCCAATATACAGCTGACCTTGAACAAAATACAGGTTTGAAATGTGCAGATTCACTTACCTACAGATTTTTTTCAATAAAACAGCATATTACAGTCAATGTGTTTTCCCTTTTGTGATTTTCTTAACATTTTCTTTTCACTAGCTTACTTTATTGTAAGAATACAGTATATAACACATACAACATAAAAAATATGTATTAAAGAACTGTCGCCGTTACTGTTAAGGCTTCTGGTCGACAGCAGGCCGGTTAGCAATTAGGGTTTTCAGGGAGTCAACAGTTATACCCAGCTTTTCAACTGCACTGGGGGGTTGGTGCCCCTAATCCCCACATTGTTCAAAGGTCAACCGTAGTTCTAACATTAATCTGTAATACCCCAGGCAAATATGATGTAAGAAACCTTTTAAAATCAGACTCCCTCTCAGAGCTCTGATAGTCTTTGTAACTGATTGACAATTTTGAATTTGTTTCTGAAAACTTTTACTGGTGTGCACCACTTATGTGGCAAACGTGTAGGCTAGGAATATGGGAATTTTGTTCTAAGGGGGAGCCAGAGAGTACTTTGAATAGAGGCAAGAGGCATTTTAGTAAGCCCGGAATGCTTTCTTTGGACTCTGTCTTAAAATGTAAATCATATTCAAGCAACATGGTTTGGTGATTTGTTTTGCAAATGAGGCAGATCATTTAACTGCTAGTGCCTCTCTCTCCTGCTCCCTCCCACCCCTCCACCCACCCTGGCCCCATGTAATAGAGATGCTGTTCATTTCTGATGAACTTGGCGATATTTGGGTACTATTTGAATGTCCCGAGAAGAAGAGTATTGGTGGTTCCCTGGCTAGACCCTAACTCATTCCCAGGCAGCGGGAGACGCACATTAGCCGTGCAAGGCCCTGGGGATCACTTAACCTGCAAGGACTTAAGGTAACTCCTTCAGGCAGAGCTCTGACTACCAGGGGGTGACGGGGCCTGGGGAGGATGGGGCTCCTTAGGAACTATTCACAGGTATAACTACTGCCCAGTGCCACAGGGCTCTCAGAGGTGAATCTATAAAACCCCCTTTAACTGTGATTCTATACAATAATGCATTTTGGTATTAGTTTAGATTTTCAGATTGAGGCTAAACTTCCAATTCCCTTAGAGCAGTCCCAATGGAGAACTTTTTAATGAATCTGTAATCTCTCTGAGGCTGTATAATTAAGTTTTAAATATCTATAACTTATAAACATGTGAAATGCTGCATAAACCAGAATATTAAGTGACTGGATTTTAGAATATCTGTGGTGTTAGATTACAGGCCTTTATTTTTTTTTTTTCTTTACTGGGAATGCACTCTCATGCCCTAAAGGCAGTTTCTGCCACTTCTTAGCTATTCCTGTACATTCTTTTCTTCCTGTGTGTGTGTGTGTGTGTGTGTGTGTGTGTGCGTGGAGGGAGACAGAGACAGAAAGGAGGGGAGAGGCAGCAGCAAAGGGTAGAGATCTAGCATTGCACTTGATGTATTTCCATACCAGAATTTCGAAAACCATGTGAGCTGGGTTAGCTCAGGAAGCAAACATGGGACCAATAAACCATGGGACCAAGGTGTGGATTTTTACCCAACTGCAATGTAATGATACCCATTACTATTCTGATATGTCTTTAACAAAGATTACACCAAAACTACAAATGGTCAAGATTTTTTTTTTCAATGTTCTTTTCAATACAGTTATCTAATGAATGTTCTGCCAAAACACCCCCCTAACTTTAGGACTCAGAGAATGTGTTTCAAAACTGACCTTTTCCCCGATGCTTCCTTTCCGTATGCCCAGGTCCGTGGTATCACCAAAGATGCAAAGATCTTGCTCATGTGTTACTTGAGATTCAGAAAGTTAGCAAGGGCAGGTTTCTGGAAACAAATCTGCGACCATTTTATTTTCTGACATATGAATATGGTTGGGGGCAGGGATAGGGATGCGAGAGTAACAAAAAAGAAATGAGTGACAGGCAGTCCTGTGTCATAGGCCTTTGTTCTCCTGGGGAAAGGTCTGAAATGAACTCAGCCTGCTGTGCCGCTATAGGAAATGGCATGTCTTTGTTTAGGTGGAAAAATCGGGTTCTGTTACCTAAGAGAAGGAGAGAGGGCCACAGCGGGCAGGGCAGCTTTGGTCCGGGTGGTATTCATCACAGGGAACTCACCTGAAAGTGTCTTTCTTCCCTTTGGGACAAACCCCGTTCAAGTTCCATTTTCTCAAACGCATATTTTGAAAAATAAATACAACCATGGCAGTAAATTTCTGTTTTCTTTGAAGCCAGGCTTAACATGAGTGGAAGCATTGTACTCAAAGAAAAAAGTCTGTTACAGTCCAGTAGCCCCCAGGCCCCCTGCAACAGGTTTGACAGCAGGCTCTATAGAGCCGGCGGCTTCCGGTTCAGTGACCGTGAATACCTCCAGTCAATATCTGCTCCCAGACCTGACCGCTGAGCGCAGCACAAAGAACACAGGAATTTTATCCAAGAAGCTGCCGCTCAGACTCTGTGAATGTGCGCTATAATTAGGGCCTGCTTTCTCTGCAACCGATGACCGAATTCAATATTTCAGTCATTAGAAATACTGCAAAACAGAAAGAAGTGCTATGCCCTTGGAGTATACGTTTATTTGTTTCGTGTTCATTTCTTGATGCAGAATAAGAAACGTGTACTGGTTGGTCTAAACTTAGGCCACCGGGCTCACTCAAATGTCTAAAGTTTCAGGATTGAAACTCGCCCACCTTCTCATACTTACACAAGGAACTTTGCATGAAGGTGGTCTAAAGTCGTTCTTAAAAGTTAGGCAGGCTTTCCATTTTTTCCGTTAATCATGAGAAATGATAACCAAACAATAAGAGCTATTTGCTTTTTTAAAGTGACATGACAGGCAATGAAAAAGGGTTGGGATTAGCAGTATGAAAGTCTAAAAGAAGAAAATACTGTGCACGTGTTCACTGATTAAAAAGAAAGAAAAATATAGGGCACCTGGGTGGCTCAGTTACTTGAGCATCCGACTCCTGATTTCAGCTCAGGTCATGATCTTACAGTTCATGGGATCGAGCCCAGCATCGAGGCTCTGCTAGAGTCTGCTTGGGATTCTCTCTCCCCCACCACCACCACCCCATCCCTCCCTCACTTGTTCATTTTCCCTCTGTCTCTCTCTCTCTCTCTCTCTCTCTCCCTCCCTCTCTCAAAATAAAGAAACTTTAAAAAAAGAAAGATAAAGCAGAAAAAGGGGACAAAGGGTAGGGCTGAAAAGGGGGTGTTATTTTTGATTGGGGTTGGCAAAGTATCTTTTAGGCTTTGCAGGCCATATTCTCTCTGTCTCAGGTACTCAACTAGGCCCTTGATTGCTAAAGCCACCACAGACAACAGTAAACAAGTGGCAGTCGCTGTGTTCCCAAAAAACTTTATTCACAAAACCAGGCCATGGGCCTGTACTGGGCTTACAGGGCAGTTTGACAAACTGCTCAGTTGATGGTCTTCAAAGACGACCTCTCAGATAAGGAGACATCACTGCAGACAAATGTACGACATGAGGGAGCAAGCCATGGGTATCTGAGGGAAGACGGTCCCAGGAAGACACATGTGGTGACCTAGTCCAACATGGCTTACGTTCTATACAGCACACCGTTATAATCGCTGACCATTATTTACCCATGTTTTAATACGGTCTTCTCAAGTGTAAAATTGTTAGGCTTTGCCCAATAGGCTACCAATTGACGAATCACAATTTACCAGCCCACCCCCTATGGCTGGATATGTAAACTTGCCAGTTGTTTGGTGTCCCAAATTCTACAGCCGCAAACATTGATGTGTATCTGATTTTTCCAGCCATTGATAGGCTTATTGGGTCAAAAGGCTTTTTAAGGCTCTTCACGCTGCCGTATTTCCTACCTTAGAAATCTGCATAAGACACTGACAGCCAGTGACACTGAAAACTTCCTATCGGGTACTGTTACAACTATTTTGTGCTCATCGAGGAAGCATAGACTAGACCAGCAAAATCTGCAGTGTTGATTTTCACAAGCAGAGGAAAATAGTCAAGTATAAAGGGGGTCATAACATCTGATGCACTACTTACTCCCAAGCCTTGTAATCTCTCTGGGTCAAGGCCTCTGTATCTTTACAATAAGGTTGGTAGTATCCACCCCAACATAGCATTGCTCTAAGAATTATAGGAGATAATTATGTCAAGTGTCTATAAAATTGCACCTCGCCCATAGTTAATTAGGCAAAAATGTCATATAACAGCTATGGCCATTATATATTTTCTCACGTTGTATTATCTATTCATTTCTTCCCCCCCCCCCTTCTTTTTGGAAGTGTGCTATCCTTTATAGGTTTTCCATTTAAGATTGTTAATTTCATTAACTTTATTTCCATATGAAGGGCCGGGGAAGCAGCAATAAATGTATATTAAATAGTACCCAGTCACATTAGGTGACTATGGACTTTTACCACCAGTAAATGATTTAGTACCAGGGAATGCATTGCACTAAGGAGCATCACATCATTATAGGTGCTCCTAATATAATCTTAATATTAATTAAGCTTTTGATTTTGAGTTCTAAGTGTGCTAGCCTTGTTGGCATAAAGGTGATACACTCTAACAATAGTAAACAAACAAAAACAGGAGAAAGACGTTGGCAGTGATCCTCCAGTGGCCTAAGA
This sequence comes from Panthera leo, assembly GCF_018350215.1. Classification (NCBI taxonomy): domain Eukaryota; kingdom Metazoa; phylum Chordata; class Mammalia; order Carnivora; family Felidae; genus Panthera; species Panthera leo. Next base: position 71,075,318 of record NC_056680.1, on the reverse strand, counting down.
CAAATAGCCCATCATCATTCCTGAAAAGAATATTTATGCATAAGGTGTGGATCTGGCCCAGCAAATGCAAAGAAACACACAGATAGTCTTTGTACTCCAGAGATGTAATTATAATCAAGTTCATTTCTTCTTCTTCTTTTTTTTTTTTTTTTTTTTTTGGCAGAGCGAGTGGGTGTTACACAATATTTGCTATAGCTATTTGATGGAATCTGTCATTGTACTTTACCAGTCCTAATAATGTTTACGGTAGAGCACTGAATGGAAAAAAAGGACTTTCCTTTGTTTATCTTACTTATTATTTTTTTAGAGAGAGAGAGTGTCCACAAGCAGGGGAGGGTCAGAGGGGGAAAGAGGGAGAGGTGGGGGAGGGAATCTCAAGCAGGTCTGTGCTCAGTGCAGAGCCTGACAGGGGGCTCAATCTCATGACTGACCATGAGATCATGACCTGAGCCAAATCAAGAGTCGGACGCTTAACTCACTGAGCCACCCAAGCACCCCTACTTTGTTCATTTTAATTCTTTTTTTTTTAAGTTTATTTATTTTGAGAGAGAGTGTACTTGAGTGGGGGAAGGGCAGAGAGAGAGCAAGAGGAAAAAATCCCAAGCAGGCTCCAAGGCTGTCAGCTGAAGCCCAACACAAGGCTCCATCCCATGAACTGTGAGATCATGACCTGAGCCGAAACCAAGATTCAGACACTCAACTGACTGGGCCACCCAGGCACCCCTACTTTGTTAATTTTAAATTGTACTATTCAAACAGTCCAAACTGGTTATGCCCCCAAATACAAATACAAGGTTCTGCTCAATCTCTGTACTTTACTGGAGGGAACAGAAAGAAAAAAACCACTATCATGTGTATGGGCCCATCACAAAATTTTAAGTAAGTGGCCAGACTGAAGGCTGCTTTGAACAACTTACATGCGCTCGTGATAGGGACAGGACCTAGGAAGACAAGCCAGGTGCTGATTTCAGGGAGGGCGGGAAGAAAAGAGGGACGGGAACTGAGTAGCAGCACCAGCCACCTCCTTACTCCTCCTTTGTCTAAGCTTTTACCATAATGATGCATCTTTTCTTTGACCTTTCTCTCCCTGGAAAGAAATGTATTTATTCATGCTCCAACCTTGCTACTCATCTTCCTGCTCTCCTCCCTAAAAGGCAGTCACAATCATGGGGCAAAGCCTTACTTATTTCCAGGGCACTCGATGTCACAGCTAATATTAATGATCGGCTGTGCACGGAGTCCTCTCCCCAGGCGCCAGGCTGCGGACCACTTTCAGTAGGAGGGACACCTCTTCTTGCTTAGGTGGAATAATTCCAGTGAGTCGGGCAGCCCCGGGAAGAGCCACATTGACTCAAGCGAGAGAATAAAGAGCCGCCGAATAAAACGGAACATGAGCGCTCATTTCTCCAAAGAAGAGGGAAGATGAAACTGGCTTGCTGAAATGAATGAGTGACGTGGATGGTGATATGGGGTAGCCTATGTGGCTGCAGGCTTGGGCACAGTGTGGCACACACCCACAGCTCCAGACAAGGGCAGCTCTAGGCTCAACTGGCAAGCTCTGTGGGGCTTCGATTATTGTAATGGGTTAGTCACTAAGGACCCCGCTTAGGAAAATGAATTGCAGAGTTCAGTATGAAGCAAATGGACTGTCTGAAATTCAATTCATATTGGTCCATAAATGAGACAACTCTGGGTCAAAAAAAAAATTTATGTAAAAGACAGACATTTCTCCCAAGTAAAAATCCAGAATAAACGTGGAATTTAAAACTTTATAATTTGGGTTTCTATTAATACACTATGTCTAGTTTATTTTTATCTTTATTTTTTTAGAGAAAGAGAGAGAGCACCTGCACCTGCAAGTAGGGGGGAGGGGCGGATGAAGGGAGGGAGAGGCAGAGGGAGAGAGAGAGAAAATCTTAAGTAGGCTCCATGCTCAGCCTGGAGCCCGACCCTGGGATCATGACCTGAACCAAAATCAAGACTCGGATGCTCAACCTACTGAACCATTCAGGCGCCTCTAGTTTTTAAAAGGGAGCGTGCTTAAATGAATTCTAACTCTAATTAAAAAAAAAAACAAAAACAAAAAACATGCACTCAAAATGCAAGAGAAAGAGTACTTTCTTCATTGAAGCAAGGTAAGTCACTTAAACATACCACTGTATTCTGGGGGAGAGGAGCGTTAATATTGCGATTGTCTAAATTTCCAAGTGAAATCTGAAAATACAATAATGTTTGGCCAAGAGAGCATCACCCACCCCCACAGATTACAATAGGCCTCCTGGAGTTATGCAAGGCTGCAGCCCTGATAACCACGCAAGGCATGGAATACACAGAAGACCAGGAAGGAAAAATCTGCTTGATTCTGGATATACATTCAGGTTCTGTCATTAATGCTCCAAAAAATCTCAGTAATATAATAAGATGCATTCACTGGTATTTTTCCAGAACATTACACTTTTCTCGATTTATCTACTGGGCACAAGTCCTGGTAAAGTCAGTGGAGAATAACTTTCAGAAGAAAAGGGGAAATCCCCCACCTCCAATGTTTCTTAATTTCCAAACTACTTCAATTAAGTAAACACAAAGCAGGAATCATATATTTTATATGACAACCTTTCTGCGACAACTCAAAGAAAGATGATGTCTACATTCCATGTCCCACTTGTAAGTCCATGAATTTAAAATCATGATTCTGAGTTAAGAAAGGAAATACTAGAAAATTCTACGATTATTTCCAGGACACTCGAAACAATGTGAGTTTCTAGACTCTGGTCTACACTGCCTAACAGTACACTGTGGACAATGCCCTGAGAGTTAAGTAGGGTAAGCTAAAGGCATAGCATTTAACAAGCTGGGTTCTAAGGGACGCATTTCAGTACATATTTATAAGGCTTGGTGGTTATTATTAGGCTGTAATTGTAGTTGTTCTAACACCTAATAAGCCATGGTTGGAAAAACAAAGGCAGGTTAATTTGTGATTTCCTCTACTCATTCAGAGGCAAATTAAGTGTCAAACAGCTAATACAGAACATATTTCATTTTATGAGATTTTAATTTAATTCTGCACCATATCGTTGATGCCTTAATATAGGGTGGTTTATCTAAAAAGAGAAGCAATTTATAAACCTCTTTCAATAGAATCTTTAATGATAGGATATGATAGCATAATTATCACAGTGCCTGCCATCCTTCTAAACAGAGATCTGTCAGTATTTCCATCATCAACACAAATCCTGTTTTCGAGAGACTTATAATTTAATTTTTAAAGCTGGCACCAGAAGGACAATTATGTGTACAAAATAATGAGAATATCCTCAAATTCTGTCTTCTTATAATTAAACACGTTTATTCTAAAAACTTTGTAAGCTCACTTGGCCTCATTTTCTATGAGAAAATTATATAGCAAGCATGTTGGAACTCACTTTCTAGATGAAAGCATTTTACTTTTCCAGGATACTGCTTTACCCCTAAGCATAGATGTGCTTTTTTTTTTTTCTTTTTAAATTTTTTTAATGTTTATTTCTTTTTGAGACAGAGAGAGCACGTGCACAAGTGGGAGAGGGGCAGAGAGAGGGAGACAGAGGACCGAAGCAGCTCCATGCTGGCAGCAGAGAGCCTGATGTGGGGCTCAAACTCACGAACCATGAGATCGTGACCCGAGCTGAAGTTGGATCCCCAACTGACTGAGCCACCCAGGCACCCCCAGAGGTGTTTTAAGATTCTAGCAACCAAGCCATACTTGCCTAGATTACTCTCCGCTCTTAAAATGATCACAGGCGTCTACTATAATTATAGCACCTCAGAAGGTGCAAAGGCAAGAAGGGGTTCATGACTGAGCGAAGCGAGTGTTTCTGAGGCCCCCACTTCCTGGAATGCTAACCCCCAACATTTGTTTAGAGCTCTATGCTCTTAAAAGCGTTCACATGAACATGACTTCATTGAACTCTTCCTGCAATCTAGGAGAGTCGGGTAAGGCAGAAAACCTCATTTCCAGGGGATGAAACCAATCCACTCGAGGGTAGGTTACCAGAGTTCCCAGCACAGGTGAGTGTGACTAAAGAAAGAGTGGGGGATTAGAGCTCATCACGACTCCCGGATGGGCCACCTGAGTGTTACTGAGTACCTTTTTCGCAAGGTACCGGGCAAAATGAGGAACAGCCTCGGGGGATAGCCAGTAGGGGTGATACCTGAATTAGAACTTGAGGATGAGGAGTTTTAAGCAGGAGTCTGCCACCCGGCGAGGGAAGGCCACTGAGGGCAATGCATAATGCATAAGGAAGATTCTGTTACAAAGGCACATGGGATCTGAGATGTCCCCTAGCCTTCTGGAGCCAACTGCATAAGCTCATTGTCCCCACCCAGATCCCTGCTAAGGACTAGCAGTCCCAGGAGGGCACAGACCCACCTTCTCACTATGCTCTGCACACAGCAATGGCACTCCTCTCAGAGCTCTCTGGGGCTCCTCTGTGGGCCTCAGGATTATCTACTGGCCCTATATTATGAATTTTGATAACTATCTGTTTAGGCAGCTAGCAAACAATTTAGTCCATTGCTGTGAAAGCATCCTAAGGCTTGGCTGGAACACCAGGAAGTCCTGAAATCTATAAAAATCCCAGCTCAGCAGTCATACCTGAGATGCAACCCCCAACCCCAGGACTTTCCAAACTTGACCTGCCTCATCTTGTGGTGTTTTTAATCACAGGTGAGCTAAAACTGAAGGTACAGCAATCAGGGTCTAGAACACAAGGTGTGGGCAACATGAGGGCTTGCTATTGCATTCTGCCAAAGAACCAAGGCTTGGGATTTTTATCGGTAAACTCATATTTGAATTTAATAACAAGGCGAACTATAATGAACCCATAGGAATTAGTTCATTCAGTCATATAAACTCATTCTGGTGGGGGTTGGGGGGGGGGGGGGGATTGCTCCATAACAGGGTTTTTGAAAGAGTGAACAATTCTGAAATCCCACAAAAATCTGATTTAAGTCACCACATCACAGAGACTGGAGTCTGGGAGGAATCTGACATCTGCATCACCAAGGCTGATCTGGCCCTCGCTGGCTCCGCACCACGGGGCAGGGCCTCGTCGGAGACCTTTGTGGTCCCATCTGCCCCACAAAACCTCCCTACAACGGGGTGAGTTACATGGCGGGTTTCAGCCTGAATTTGGAATTTCCTTCCCTTTCTATAGGAGCTTTTAATTGGCCTCATGGTTTTATTTCAGTATATTTTTAGCAGGCTTCAGAACCCTGTAAATACTCACTCGTGTTCCAGTGAAAAGTCAAAGAGTAAGTCACGAGTCTCCGTATTCTCTCTCTATAAATACCCACTTCTCCGTTAATGCTTATGGAAGTCTGCACCACAGATTTATTACTTACCTCCAGGCAAATCTGCTCTGAAATTACAATTCAATAATGGGGGATGGATCCAAAAAACTGTTGGTAAAATATTATATGTGTACTTGGGCATGTAGTTACGGCTGTTAATATCAATTAATTCTGTTCACAGAGGAGGACTTGTTTTAAAACAACTTCATTTTTCTTTGGCATATACGTAATTACACAGTTTAACTAATAGCCACGGAGATGCAATCTACCATCTAAATAACCAGCATTATTCTTCAAAGTATTATTTGTGCTTTTCTAACTTTACTGTCTCAGAATGAAGGGTGATTACCAGATCTAACTAGATGTATATATCAAGGCCATTAGTAAGGGAGAGCCCCTCCCAGACCGCAGCTCCAGTAATTACGGTATCTGACAATGTTTCTGGACATGACTACCAAAAAAATAGCATTGCAGTTTGCAAGCCGAATACTCTTTTTACCCCTAACCTGAGTAAGGTAATATTTATTTCCACAAAATGTTCTGCTTTCTTCTCTAATGTATGTTATCAAAGTCATGCTTTCCTCTTATCTTTGTGTAAATGGTGTGAGCGATCGCACGTGCCATTTTGTTTGAGAGACATTCCCATCCGTCAAGTCACTGTTGGTGGACGCACCATGGGGCGCTATGAAAATTTACCACAGCATTTTCATTACAATTCATTGGCGAGCCCTGGGACAGGACTTCCAGGTTTTAGCGGGAAAAACTTCAAACCCAATCTCTCCTAGATCCATATTCTGAGTAGTAACTTCCCATTAGGGCCCTACTTTTTTAATTTAGTATTTACAGCCCACAGAACACACGTCAGCAAAATATATAGTGAATACTTGCCAGCCACCTAGTGTGATAGGCATTCTTCAGGAAGCAACGGGGATTTGCTTCAGTGCATCCAGGAACAGATAGGCTTGCCGTATTTCAAAAGTAAATCTTACACTTCTATTACACCTTCAAAGCCCAGCAGCTGCGCTGTTGACAAAAAGTCGTGAGACAGAAAAAGCTAGTATCCCGTGCTGCTTCATTAAAGGGTAAAGTTTTATTACTTACACATGCAATGGAGGAATCGGAGACGGGTCATAATGGTAACGCCCCTCATGATGTCTCGCATCAATCGGCACAGGAGGGTGGAATGCAGGAAAGAGATGAGAAGGGTCTGAAAAAGAACGAAAATCCAACATGGGTAAGAGGAACACCCTGAAACAGAATCCCAGCCCACGACACAACACCGTTATACTGTCTTGACAACTTGGGTGGAGTCCACTTTAAGAATTTGTGGAAGAACTCTTTAAAGTGCATTATGAGGCTACGGGTACTACGGAAGTATGACCGAGCGCACGGCACCTGAGAAGGTGGAGGCTAGGAATGCAGTAAACCCAGACAGGAAAGTAAGAACAGGGAGTAATGTGTGTTCCACCCTGGGAGAAAGCCCAGAGAAGCACAAGGGCTGGAGGGAGCCACAAAACCAAAAGGAACGGTCGACAAGACTCTTACTTTCTTTTAAATTGTACCGTCAAGTGAAATTTGGACAACGATGTAATACACATACTAGCTTCACTTCTCCCATATCCCTGATGCTTTTTAAAGGAAGCAGTATTTTCTAAAGTCCCTGCTTGAATGCATGGGTCTACATACACGCTATGTCTACACTTACATATAAGTGTATGATACACACACTATTTTAAAGTTTAAATGCATGCTCTCCTCCTTCCCGTCCTGGGCCAGACCTCCACAGTCCCACACAAGGGCAAGGGCAGCCAATCTATAGGCTAGCCAGAGAAATGCTACAGGGCCTGGCCGGAAGAGGTGAGCTGACCCCTCTCAGACTGACAAAGAGAGGCTGGGAGCAAACAGAGGAATGCTTCCCCCACAGCTCTGACATTCACCTTGGACCCCGACCAGCCTCCCTCCTGCTTAGGCTGGTGTTTAGAGTTTCCTGGGTTCCTGTGTGTGCACTTACTTCCAGCCGCTCCTCTACTTCACTATAGTAACGTAAGCACACGGTCTCCTACAAATCTCATCAAGGGCTTTTTTTTTTTTTTTTTTTTTTTTCCTAAATAGTGATTCACTGCAAAAGCTGAAGAGAATTTTGCCACATTTTATTCTTAGAAGCACGGCTGATACTCGAGTTTTCCCTGAGTTTCAAGAAACAAAGTGACGGAGCGAAGATGCGTCTCCACGGTGATGAGCCTTGCGTTACGGCAAATACGCCAAAGCCTCTCTTCAAATATTATCTCCCACACGTGTCTGTCCTGGCAGCCTGCACAGAGCCATCCTGCTGCTACTGCCCCAAATCTTCCCTGGGAATTGATGTGCACACCAGAGGTGCCCCGGGAGGGCTTCAAGCATTTTCTAAACATCTGAAGGTTTTGCCTAAACCTGAGGTAGCAGGTGGCCAGAGGATCCCAAGGGAGGCGCTGTGAACAGGTTCTGAGTGGTGGCTGGAAGAAGTGACACAGAACCTCTAAGTGGGGAATGGGGGGCTGTGCCAAACACAGACCGGCACCCACACTGTGGATTTGCATTAAGTCCCCATATCCGAGTATTAGGTGCGCATGGGGTGACTTTAGGTGTTTTTTCATTTTCCTCCCTATGCATTTCTCTTTTTTCTAGATTTTCTTCAACAAGCATCTCTTAGAATGTAAACATAATAAACTCTTTTAATTTTTATGTTTATTTATTTTTGAGAGAGACAGAGAGTGAGCAGGGGAAGGGTGGAGAGAAAGGGAGACACAAAATCCAAAGCAGGTTCCAGGCTCTGAGGTGTTAGCACAGAGCCCGAACCTACAAACCCGTGAGATCATGAACTGAGCCAAGATGCTTAACGGACTGAGCCACCCAGGAGCCCTATAATGAGGTTTAAAAAAAAATTATGAAGGGGCGCCTGGGTGGCTTGGTCGGTTAAGCGTCCGACTTCGGCTCAGGTCATGATCTCATGGTCCGTGAGTTCGAGCCCCGCGTCGGGCTCTGTGCTGACAGCTCAGAGCCTGGAGCCTGTTTCAGATTCTGTGTCTCCCTCTCTCTCTGCTCCTCCCCTGTTCATGCTCTGTCTCTCTCTGTCTCAAAAATAAATAAACGTTAAAAAAAATTAAAACAAAAAAAATTATGAAATCTTACTTCCCTTGTGTTGAACTTTGCCCTGGCTGCCTTCCTTTGAGAATCTACAAGTATGGTTATGAGGAAAAAATATAGTAAGAGTGAAAAACCATTGACGCAGTGTTGACCGAACCAAGGAGGTGCCCAAAGCTATGGCTCCACCAGATTTGGAACATTTCTTAGAAAACTTGTGGGATTGGAAGAGGAATATTGTAACAGAAAGGTCAATTACTGACTGCATCCTGTGCTCCTTGTAAGATGAAGGTGGGAGGAGTGGCAAATAGGGAGAGGAGGCATCATCCTGGTATGGTCAGGGCACTGCCACTGTGATACCACAAAGTGTAAGACACTGTATAAATTCCACATGAAAAATCAATAATATATACAATTTTTAAATTGAGAAAGAGAGCACGAGCAAGCTGGGGGTGGGGGGGAGGGGCAGAGGGAGAGAAAGAAAATGATAAGCAGGCTCCATGCTTGGCATGGAGCCCAACTCAGGACTTGAACCCACCACCTCATGACCTGAGCCGAAATTAAGAGTCGGACACTCAATCCACTGAGCCACCCAGGCACCCTGAAAAATCAATTATATTTTAAGTGCACCACTTAGGACTTAAATCTAAAGGATGTGGGAGTTGCTCTTTTGTAATGCAAATCTTGGTAGCTGGAATGCTAAGTGGGAAAGTTTACCCCACACTGTTGTCACATTCAGTGTGCCACGTAAGTCAGTCATCCTGCAGAGCCAAAATGTCCGACCTCACATAACCATTTTCCATGAAAATTAATCCATCCTTCTGCAAACAACATACAATCGACTGCAGCAATCTTTCTCACTAGCTTGAAGGTCTGACGCACATTCAGTAAAATATTTCCTGGTTTTAAATTCTGAAACAGGCCTAAATGAGTCAGATTCCAGTCAGATAAAGCAGTTGGCCACCAGACATGGGGGCGGCTCTTCTTTCTCTTCTCCTCTTAGGGGTCGCTGCTCCTGCAAACGTGCTGGCCTCCAGCAGACTTCAAACTCGGCACACCGTCATCAGCTCTTAGCAATCAGAGAAACAAACCCCCTAGCACTGTGTTTAAGTCAAGCATTCACAGAGTCTGACCCTCCTCCTAAGACTTTCTCCTACACATTTTCCATGGCCGTGGTGAGGGACGTTGTGACAAACACATCAGAGCTGGAGGATCTTTTCACTTCTCTCCTTGTTGGCTCTTGGCCGTGGACTGCGTGATTAAATTCTCTCCACCAGATAAGTGGGTGTCGACCGTATCTGATTTTCTCTATGTGGGTTCAGCGATGAATTACGACAGGGCGCAAATCCACATTTTTCATATACGCGGGGCTCGAAACGTGTGGATTTATTCCACATTCGGTATCTGCCTCAGACATCCAGGAAGTGTAACACTCCTTATCGTTTGAGTATTGATAATGAAGTGCAGTGATTATGTGCACACAGGCGAAGACCAACCTGTTAATCCTATAAAATCAAGGGTGTACCCAAGCAGCATAAAAATCTCCTCCCCAAGAAAACCTGGAAGGGCTATTGTGGACATCTGAAAGGCACTGCCACTTTTTCACTTTCAAGAAGTTAGTGTGTCTAACAAGATTGTAATTCACTCTTATTCTCTCCCTCCCTCCTTCTTTCAGAACCGAAGAGCAAACGGCCCAGCGCCGCAAAACTATTTTGAGAGGAAAACAGAAGACACAATTATTGGGGCATTTTATAGTCATTTCTCACTGTTGAGTTTGGTGTTTGGTGAGCTTAAAAATTTAATTCTGACTGAAAGTATGTGATTGTTTATGTCCTAAGGAAATCTGCGAACTGTGCGTTCTGGAATTAGGGTAAATAAAGAACAAAAATTAATGGATCTCATCGGACTTGAGCAAAGACATCTGGCCTCAGTTTAAGTATTTTACAGTTTCTATTTGTTTCCCTTTTGATTTAGTCTAAAATAACTTCTCCTGGACTAACGAACATCTGTGCAAACAATTACACTTTGTGGGTCGCTTATCTGTGGAGACCACACCTCGGAAGCTACTTTCTGGGAAACTGCAATGGAACATCCCTCTTCCAGCTCGACACATGCTTGAGCACAGCTGCACGGTACTGACGAAGGAAAAAAAGGGTTCGATCCTGTGCTGTAACACCCGTGGCATCACGTGACATCGACCCTAACACATTTCTCAAAAATAAAAAAGTTCCCGAATCCTCCAACGCTGGGTGCTCTCCTTGCCTCTTGGCTCGTCGCCTCTGCGCGGACGATCGGCAGCGTATTCCATCACGGGCCCAAGAAGCTGTCCAAGAAAACCCACGCGACAAGCACAGGCCCGTGTCGCCAGCAGCCACCATAATTATCCCCCTCACGGGTTATTATTTACACATGAGCAGCGCAGCTGTGCACATCATAACTCAAGTGTATGTGCAATAAGTCACCGCACCGCGGCCATCTCCTGTTCTGGCCCTTGACAAAACACCACATGATGACTTTTCCAAAGTCAGGGGAAAACTGCTGGAGCAGAAGGAAGTGCCACTAAACCTGGCTGCCTCCTATTTATCATACAATTTCCTGACTGATGGTTCCACAAACCCGCTGCTAAGTGCTGTGTACTCTACTGTCAGCAAACTAACGGGCTAAATGGAAGACAGGGAGAGTAATGTGCAGAACTGGTGGAATCAATTTTACTGAGGGAATTAAAATTCTACCAGGTGGGGGTGAGTCTGCGGAGCCGCGGTAAGCAGTCAACTGTACATGCTTATGGTTGCAAAGATGATTTATTGCATGCTTGCAAGAGGCTTGACTATTAGACTAAAATTCCTCTTCTACTAAACCGAGACTTGAAGAGTGTGTGTTATCCGAGGCTCCAGTGCAATAGTCTTTAAACCCCATAAATATGTAATTGGCTTGACACGCGTTTAAATGGAAATGCATAGTAAAAATATTTGTGCTGGGTATCGTCGTCGGTATTCGGTTTCGTGCTGCCTGTCATCATACTGCGCATTAAGGATCTCATTAGGAATGAGAGGCATTGATTTTTAGGTCTCTGCACAACAGCCTGGGTTGATCATAAAACCTGTAGCCAGAGAAAGACACTTGGAGATTTATCTTCAGTTGCATCTTTCTCCCCAGAAAATAGTTTTAGTATCCTCAGGCTGGAAGATCTCTTAGATGCCATTCTGGAAAACTGCCTTTTAAGGCTTGAAATTTCCATATAAAAATCGTAGATTAAAAAAGAGAGATCAAAGTAGGCTCACTTCGTGCCCTAAAGGAGATGATTCACCAGATGGCACTTGAGTGGCCGAAAGTACCCAGGAAATAGCACAGGGCCCACAAGAGCAAAGTGCCCAAGTTCTCCTGGCTTATTTAAATACTGAAAGCGTTTGCACATTGACTTCGGAAGTTATTCGAGAACGGAACTAGAGATTATTTTTCCTGTCATTAGGGTAAACCCTGCCCGTAGGAATGTCCAGTCCCCCCAGATTCACTCATTTGCCTATCATCAGCAAAAATATCATTAAAACCCCACGTGGCCAACATCCACTATACCAGAACCAAAATAATCACCCAGTGACTACCAAATGAGAGGTCTCAAGGAGGACAGAGAGAGAGAGAAAGAGAGAGAGAGAGAGAGAGAGAGAGACCCTTCCTCCTCCAGTGAGATGGTGAAGAGTTACCAGGGCCTTGTCTCCCCCTCTTCTGCTTTGGGCATCTCCAACCATCACATAGACGCCTGCAAGACCTTTGCCTGGGCTCAGTGGCCTGAAGGAGGCATCACCCAGTGAACGGACTTTAACACCCAGGCTCCTTCACACAAAAATCCCTGTATTCCCGCCCATGGGCAGGAACATGCTTATGAACAACATGGCACCAGAAAGGAGATGATCTAGCCCCTGGGGACACCCCAGGGACACCTGACCAGGAATGTGCAGAACAACAAGGCAGTCTATGGTTCTCCTAGTCTGCAATGAGTGGAATCTTAAGAGTGGCATCCCACAGGGATCAGCTGTGAACCTGCTGAAAACTCGCCCAGTGGACTCACCCCATGGAGCAAGAGGAATCTTCTTTCTGGTCTTACATGAATGTGAAATGGAACCAGAAACATCTCCAGTGTCATTAGTGTGTATCATCTTGTTTATAAGGCCTTCCGGAGCGTGGTGCAAGTTCTAAGAAGTTGGTTCTAATACAATCTAGAAATCCACAGAGATGTCTTGCACTTAAAAAAATTTTAAAAAGATTATTTTGTCACTTTATACCATGGCAAGAGCCTTAACTTGGAAAGAATATGCTATGGGAGGGATCTGCTAACTACTGTGTGTGGGCCAGCTTTTGCAAATAAAGTTTTTATTAGAATACACGTATGCTCTTTTGCTTACAAATTGCTTATTTCTGCTTTCACACTACAATGGCAGAGTTGACTAGTTATGACAGAGAACACATGTTACCTATGTGGCCTTTTACAAAAAATTGTTTGACGGACCCTGTCCTAGAATACCACAACAAAGTAATTTTCTGAGATTCTTACTTTTCGGAAAAACCGCCCGCCAATTTTTCTCTCCTATCCATGTAGTTTTGGAGTGACAACACTATATATGTGAAGTACTTATATGTCACTTTGTGTCACTTAAAAACATCTTTATAGTAGGAGTTTCCATGCTAATAATTATTTTGAAAAGGGATACTTATCCAGTGATTTTAGCAAAACCTATGCTAAATAAATTCTAAGATAAGCACGATGATGGATGAAATTGACTATAAATCTAGCAAGTAGCAGCAATAATCATTTACACTTGCAAACTTGTTTCCTTATAAACTAAGTAACATATGCACAAAATTTCATAGAAAGCTAATAAACAACAAAAACTAGACTATTTCTAAAACCCAATCAATTTTATTTTTGGCAACTATCCAACATTCCTGAACCCTCTTGTATCAGTTTCTATGGGTATTCCCCACTACTCAAATAGCAATCTTTCTGTCATTTCTTCCATGCAAGCACATAGGCATATTACTTAATATTTTAGACCTCGATGCTACCCAGCACTACACTCCGGTCATACCATAATCCATCCACACCATGCTTCCAAACAAACGTAATCATGTATTTCCACGAGAAAATGACAAATAGCCCTCTGCCTTTACCACCTCAAACGTGTCCTGGGTAATGAACAAATAAAATGGCTGATTTCTCTCCTTTTTAGTTCCTTCTGACTTCCTTCATCAGCAAGCCTTTGCACATTTCTCAGCCACAAATCTTATCCACTAGATTCCCAATGGCGGAAACAGACCACATCTACCTACTGGCCAACCAATGGAATCCTTCCATCCACCCTCTGGAATGTGTCTTGCCTATCTATGATCCCATATATGTGCATCCATGACATTGTTGTTTCTCGCTTTCCTGCCAGGATAGGAGAGAAAAAATAAACAGAAGAAAAAGCAGCACAGAGAAATGAGAGATGGTTCACAGCCATCATGCCTAAATGGAATTCTCTGAGGGAAATCATGTGACAACATACAAGGAATCATTAAAAGTGACATTAAAAGTGACAAATCCATTTACTTTGAAATACGCTAACAGTGTATTTCCAGTGACGATCAGTAAGCCTGGAAATTAAAAGGTGGTAATTGATTACTAATAACAAAGTCTTCTATCAATGACCATTTATTTGTGCAGCACAATTCAAAAGCCAAATTCATAGCTCCAAAAATGTACAGTAGGATTTAATGCCAATAAAATGAAAGCAGAGGATGAAATGTTTGCAGGAAAAATGTTTGGTATCTCAGATCTAACTACAGAGGCCTTGGAGACACAATGGACTCAAAAAGTTGCCTGGTTTAGTTAGCAAGCCAACAATTAATCAACAAAGGTAAGGTCTAGAAGTTGTATCCTATCCAAAATCAATCTACTCAAAAACTCCACTTTTTGACTGTTGCAAAATTAGCAGAAGCAGGTAGTGAAATGTGATAGCAAAGGAATACATTGCTTTATATTTTATAAAACTTATACACATTTCCTCATGGGATGCTCTTGGCAACCCTAAGAATCATTTCCAAAGCTTTATTATTATTCCCCTCAGTCTTGTTTCGCTTTATTCCCTATTATCATGATAATCCCGAGAATTAAGAAGGAAAACTTCCATTATCTGCCCAGAAAATTAGAAGACCTACCCAACGCTGCATAAAACTAAGGCCTTGTGATCCAAGTTCATGCTCTTTTTTTTTTTTTAGGTTTATTTATTTATTCTCAGGAGGGGGGAGGGTCAGACAAAGAGAGAGAGAGAGAGGGAGAGAGAGAATCCCAAGCAGGCTCCACACTGTCAGTGTAGAGGACGGTACGGAGCTCGAACTCACGAACCCGCGATTATCATGATCTGAGCTGAAATCAAGAGTCAGATGCTTAACCAACTGAACCACCCAGGCACCCTGTTGGTGCTCTTTCAATTTCCCTGGCAGAGCACACTGGAGGTGGCAGAATTCCAGGCACTATGAAGCCCCAACTGGAGTGTCAATCCTGCTTCTAGAGTAGGAAACTCGAGGAGCTCTCTGGCACACAAACCCAGTCCCTCCTGGGAGGAGAAGGGGGGCCGACGTTCGGAGCATCAGGGAGTTTACCTGTGTCTTCCGTGTCCCACAGCACAGGACGATGCCACTAATCCAAGAGGGCCACCCATCCGAGTCCACTTGAGAAATATTTTGATGGCAATGGAAAACCAGGAGTGACCTCAAGGGTGGGCTGGATGGCGTCTTTGTAGCCAATAAGAAATAAATGCAGCACATATTCAGCTCAGTATCAGACAAGAAACTGTTGAAGAGTAGATTATTGATTCTCCCCTCCCCCCGACTTTAAAGTCCACTATCCACCCCATTTCTAGTTCCCATCAACCAATCCCCAAAGGTCTTCCAAAGTTTTCCCCCATGAACGGTGATTACTAATAATGAAACCAATCGCAAGTGTAAGTACAATTCACTGAACACCTGAATACGTGTCAGGTGCTGTACTAAGTCGGACTCACGACCTCGTTTCTGCCTTCCTAAGACCCTGGAGAGCAGGTATGAAGAATATGCCCATTCTTCCAGACAAGGGAGATGGTTACGGGTCTTGTCCAGGCAAACGCAGGAGAGCATGACATAGCCAGTGTCTTTTTCGCTCCAAAGCCAGAGCTCTGAGACTCTACTGACACTGTCAAGAGTTCAAGCTTTTTATCATTTCTTATCTAAACTAACGTCTCCAGACTTATATCCTTAAAACCTACAGTGGCCATGTCCCTCCCTCCCCCCAAAGTCTGCAGTGACCCAGGAGAACCTTCCTGATCCAATACAACCTCCCAGGGGCAGTCAAGGCCCCCAGTAACCTGGCTGCATCCAGAGACTCCCCCATGCTAGTGCTCCCGTGCGCAGCCATCCATTGTTTCTGACGCTGTCCCCTCACTCGAGAACAAACGCCCTCTTGCTCAACTCCTACTCTGTCTTCAAGACTCATGCAAATGCCACCTGCTTAGTGAAGCTTCCCTAGGGACCCTCATACGGAATATTTGCTCCTTCTTCCCTTCTCCGGCATGCAGGTGGGGTGGAACCACCTGTGCAGTTCTGTCTGCACCTGCTCGTGCTCGGTCATTGCCTCTCCCACCAGACTCTAAGCTCTCAGACGGCCCTTGTGCCCCTACGCAAGCGGTCTCCCTTGCACAAGTACGGGACCACTCAAGACTGAGCTGTAGGCATGGCTGTGGGAGATAACCGCTCCCAAAAAAGACAAGCGCTTACTCTGTCCCACTACCATGCCAGGAGACAAGGAAATGAGTCCCTGTCCTGGCAGGCACACTGTCAGATCAGGATTGTCCGCTTTCCACCCCAGGCTATCTGGTCATGGGGCCAGGTGGGGTGTCGGAACCCCATAAATATTTATTATAAGAAAGGTAAAGGAGGCAGGGAAGACAAGGAAGGAAACTGAGGCCACGCAATGGCAGCGGTGGACCAGGCCAGTCTCCCACGTGGGGGCTGCAGATTGCTCCATCACCGCACAGGCCTTCCCACAAAAGCAGGGGAACCCAGAGACGCACCTGCCATCTCTTTGCAATCCTCCCTGTGCAGGATTCCAGGTGCTGCCCACGTTCAGAACATGCACAGGGCCACCTCCTGAGGGATGCCTGCATGCCCTGGGCAACGTCATCTTGGCCCTGCAGGGCTGCCTGCCGCACAGCCAGTCACTTCATGTGGGCACTCAAAGCCCCCATCCAAACCCACCCCGCTGCAGGCTGCACGGACAATGGCGGATGCTCAGAAATCAATGCCCTCCCCACGTTGGGCCTTTTCCAAGATGCCGAATGTCCTTTTCCCGCCAAGAAAATGTTGATGCTTCAGTGAATTCAGGATACTTGAGAGGGCTAACACCCATATGGAAAAAGCTCTTTGACACAAAAGGTTGGAGGTCAAAAGTTTAAAAGCTCAGGACAGAAAATGACAGGGGCCCCTTTGCCCACACTCTCCCTCTTTTTGTCAATAACATCAAAGGCGCTGGCCAGCTCTTAATGCTATTATTGTTACGCCTTTGGAATCCATTGAAATTCCAGCACATTTATTGCACACTGGGAACACTGAAAGGCTCTACTTTCCTGAAACTCTGAATCCTCACTGTCTATGAAGCCTCGTGAAGCAGGAGCACACAAAGCATTTAGGCAAAGAGTTTATTTTAAGTGCTTCTTTCGCCATGATTGTAAAATAATAAAGCACACAAAGTGATCCCCTTGCAGGGATGAGCAAGGAAATGAGAGAGAAGGGGGAGAATCTACCGCCGATAGGGTAAAAAAAAAAAAAAAATCTCCTTCACATTTTTTGGCTCCTAGGAATGCAAGAACTGAAACGTTCTTCATTTTTCTTATATTACTACTTCCTCCACAATCCTAGAAGAGCTATTAGGCACATATTTTGCACATGCGTACAAAGACATTGGCCACGTTACCATATATCAAATGGCATCACTTGAGGGAAACATCTTTCTGCTTAAGAACAGTGCTCTATTAACATGGCATTGACCGCCATGGCATCCCCATCATTAATGATGGAGGTGACCAAAGTGTGGAAACGCTCAATGCCTGAGACTTTCCCTGGTCCATGAATAAAGCTGAGCTTATCAACTCATCACACAGATAGTAGGGACCCAGGAAGGATGAAATTCAAAGGAAAAAAAATCAAAATCTATTTAAGGTCATCATAACCTCATGCCTGAACTCTCTCTCCACCCCTCCTGGAACAGTGGCCATCTGGCAGTGTGTCCTGTCAGCCCCTGACGAGCAGGGTCACTCACCTTACCTCTCACCTGCCTCGTCCACTGTCCGTGCACGGCCCCCACGCTGAGGGCATAACAGAAGGGAATGCCCTCAAAGGTCCATCGTGTATACCGTTGCTGTCCATTCTGGGTGTGCAGATAAAAACCCCCAGAGCTGCCCGCATGTGGATTCAGAACAACTCCGAGGTCCACTCACCAAAATTCACAGTGGGACTTCCTCTCTTGTAGGCTGCCCTTCCTTGGCCACCATCTCATCTGACTTCCTATTTATTGATTATTAGCCTACTTCCTTTGGGGCTGCTAAATAAATTTCAGATTATCTCCGATTTGTTGTCTCTAGAAGTACCTGCTCTCACAGTGATGTCCTTGGATGTCTAAACTGTACTGCAGGCAAGAGGCACCTCGCACCCCAAACTTCTGGTACAACTCCTCATCATGTCTATAGAGAACAGAGGCCACTCGCTTCCCTCATCTCCTCCATGTTTCCTACTGTCCAGACAAGTGAAACTGCCCAAAAACGTCCACCAGGAATTCGAATTGCCACCATTCTGCTTTACGACTGAGGTAATGGTAGATAAATGGGGGTGTCAACAAACCTTCAAGTCTATTCAGCTGGGCACTGTCTGGGACCCTTGATTTAAAAATTTTTTTAAGTTTATTTTGAGAGAGACAGAGACGGCACAAGACAGGGAGGGGCAGACAGGGAGGGAGAGAGAGAAAATCCCAAGCAGGCTCCGCACTGTCAGCACAGAGCCCAACACAGGGCTCGAACTCATGAAACTGTGAGATCATGATCTGGGCCGAAACCAAGAGTCGGATGCTTAACCCACGGAGCCACTCAGGCACCCCAGGGACACCTCTTTCCAGAGAGGCCAATGGTCTTAAGACTACTTTCACTGAGCAGGGCCTTTGAGATTGCTGCCTGCATCTCTCTCCCTGAGGCCCAAGCTCACCTGGTCACTTCTCCAACTGCTGCCAAGGCTGCCTATGGCCCACCGGCCTGCATCCTACCTCGAACCTCTGCATTGATCCTGGAGAGATGCACTTCCTCAGGAGGTGATCTAACTGGCCGGTTCTTCCCTGGGCCCTCCATCAGGACGTGGCAGCTGTCACCTTGTCTAAAAAGGCCCAGGCTCTCAATGTGATCTCCTCCTGGGTCCTCTCTTCCCTCTCTCCAAAGTAACCCTGGCTTCTAGACCAATTGCATGGGACCCAGCCTTTACAAACTACACTTAGTAGGTGTCTAAATTCAATGATGTCCATTTCTTCTTCCCCTCTGAGGGCAGAGAACATGATCTACTTCTGGAGTCAATATCAACACCTGGTATACCTGCGTACCCCAAAACCCCAGGGACTATGGCCTCAATACATAGACATGCATCACCCCTGGTAATGGTGGACACACCCTTCCAAAGATGACTGTATCCTACACTTTTGTCAGTGAGTTTCCACTTGCCAGAGAGGAGTCTAGACACATTTCCAGACAGCAAGGCTGCTTCTCACCCTTTGCTGTTTGTAAGTATTAATAAAGACCCCAAGAACGATAATTTGAGAATCTCGATGTATTTAAAACAAACCATGGGTTTATTTAAAAAAAAAAATCTTTTTTTTTTTTCATGAACCGTGAGATCATGACCCGGGTTGAAGTCAAATGCTTAACTGACTGAGCCACCCAGGCGCCCCCAAAGCATGGGTTTAAAAACGGATTCCACGAAATAGACCAAGTTGATGGTAACCTACTGGTCATCTTGGAGCTAATGTCTAGTTGCACAAAATTTATCACCCATCCCGTAGGAGATTTTAGAAAAGCCATGCTTCCCACTCAGTTTCCCCTTGTCCAAAATCAGAAGGCCAAACATTTAGCACACTGAATAATGAATGCATGTGGCGGCCTTTATAGGGCAGTACCTACAAGGTACACCATCCCCACAATAAATGGCTGCTCTCCCTCTGTCCACACAGCTAAAAATGCTTCCCACTTTAAACCATATTTTATAGATTTACATAGAAACAAATGACAGTAATGACTATAATCGTATTTTTTTTTACCCACATAAAAAAGCCAGTAAGACCCGGCCCTATTTACTCCACAATGTTGTCCAAGGGCCAAGTGACACAGGGGAAGGTGGTTCATAACTCCTAAAGTACTCACATTTAAGGCATTAGTGTTGATCCTAAGTGCTTCTTCTTCAATACCAACATCCAAATAAACATGGAGAGTCAACACCTTTACACAGATACTTTCAACTTCAGACCTCATCTGATTGTTCAGCCCAAGTTTCCCCCTACACTCAAGCCTTCACTGGTCACAAGCCACATGAAGGGTTCTCCATGCCTTTCTCAGTGAGCTCTGTAGCAAAGACCCAACTCTGTCCCCTGAATTCCAGATTAGCCACACAAGGTTGTCAGCTCAACCATTAGGGGAGAAAAAAGAAAAGAAAAAAAAAAACAAAAAAACAACCACAGAACATTCAAATAGCTATCATTCACTGAGGACTTACTGTGTGCTAAGGATTACCCTAAACACTTTTCACATAGTTTTAAAGTCTTTTTTAAGTTTATTTATTTTGAGGGGTGGTGGGAGGGAAAGGGGAAGAGAAGGAGCAGGGGGGCAGAGAGAGAGAAAGAGAGAGAGACAGAGAGAGAGAGAGAGAGACAGAGACAGAGAATCCCAAGCAGGTTCCCCACTGTCGGCGCAGAGCCCGATGCAGGGCTTGAACTCACAAACCCTGAGATCATGACCTACACCGAAAACAAGAGTGAGACGCCTAACCCACTGAGCCACCCACGTGCCCCACTTTTCACACAGTTGCAAAATTGTATTACACAACTACTCGGTGAAGTAGGTGATTGCTCTGTGAATTTCACAAATGAGAGAACAGGGGTGGGAGAAGACAGGAGGTTAAGGGCATTCAGGTAGGAACTGGCAAAAGCTTGGCCTCAGGTACAGAGAGCCCTTCCTTGAGCTACAAGCGTGAGCCAGGCCCCCACTCAGGGGGCCCACGCTTGCTTTAATGTTCCGCCACTGCCATTTTGAAATTCTTAACAATTTTTGAGCAGGGGCCCGCCATTTTTCTTTTGGCAGTAGGCCCCACAAATCACCTAGCTCACCTTGAGTACAGCAATAATTCCCCTCACAGGTATCCTGCCGCTTCAGCAGCTCAAAGGCCTCCTCATCCATCCACGCAGTTATCCCTAGGAGCCCACTTCCACCCCGGCCTGAGGCGGGAATGGCGCGGGCCTTCCTCCTGGGGGGCCCTTATTTCAGCCACACAACCTCTGGTCCAGTGGCCCCAGCGCCTCAGACACTTCTCCCAGACCTCAGGGACCCAGCTCAGCAGGCTGCAGGTCCACAACATGTCTGGCCCTGGAGGATGCAGGCGGTCCCCACTGAGACCCTCTCTGGCTAGCCAGCCTCCCCTACTGCTAACAGAGTCACCCCACCATCCGCCAGCCATCCTGAGGGCTAATTGGCTGGTTTTAATCAAGACTGAATGAAGCAGAAGTCCCTCTCCACATAAATAAATCACAATTACTAACTGCAAGACTTGAACGGCTTTCTCCTCCCCTGTGGCCTCGGCAGAGGAATTCCCAGGCCCGCCAGGGCAAGCACAAAGCCCCAGCCCGGCCCCGCAATATCCGCTCGCTGGGCTCCGTTTATCATTTCAACAGTTCCTTAACGACTCTTCCCGGAGGGGAGCGAGGCCAGACTGTTTTCCTTCCCTTCACAAAGCAGATATGCATGGCTTATTTGAATGTCTCCAACGTTTACTTTAGTCCCGGTTAAATACCTTCCACGGCAGAGTCAAACAAACAGTTCACTTCATTAGAAAGGCAAACAATTTAGCGAGAGAATACCAGCACTTGAGGGGGACCGAGCTGGGCCGGGAAACCCTCCGCCCAGGAAACGGGGGGCCTGGCGCTCAAGCCCGGGCAGCAGCGCGTGGAACTCACTTCAAAAGCCCTTTCACAAATACTTCACACATTCACTGGTAATTAACAGATAACCCCAAAGAGATTATCTGCCCCGAGGCTGAGGGCCCTAGAGGATTATCCACAGGGCTGCTCGGGAGAAGGCAGAGCGGGGAGGGCACACCTTTTTTCTAGAAGTTCAAGTCAATAAAATCATCTGGGAAAACACCAAAGTGAGCAGCTACCCCTGGTTTAAAACAATGAAGTAACATCCCATTGAAACAATATTCATTTTACCAACAGCTGCAGTGCTGTGCCTGGGAAAGACACGCGTTCCCGGGCAACAAGTGGGTGCACCGACAGACAGAAAGTTCGGGACAGGGACCAGGACAGGAGTGTGTTCGAAGATCCCAGCTCTGGGCCCTCCCAGCACACACCTGGGGCACACGGTAAGGCCTGCGGGAAGGATCATGAGCAGATTAGAGCCAGTGCCTCTCTGGCAGCTGTGAGGGACCCCACAGCGGAGAGGGTCAGTGGCCCTTGAAACCTGAAGCCACCTGTGGGACAGCAGGCAAGCCCCCACTGCTCCAGCCAGATGCCTCAGCCTGGCCTCAGAACCCCTTTGCAGATGGAGACAGAGCCCCACGCCTGTCACCAGCTTCCCCCACGCCAGTGTACCTCAGGGCCTCACATCACACCCTCCCACCCACCCAGAGCAAGAGCACAGGAAGTCATTTGGGGCGCATATTAAAAAAACAGAAGGACTCCACTCTCTTTCTTCTTCAAGAACACACATATACCCCCGGCCCCACCCCACGACCGCCCCCCACATATACACATATCATAACAGGAAACTGTAACATCAAACGAAAACGGTCTGGACGGTGCAGGCATCATCTTATTACACTTGAATCTGGGGTTTCGCCCATGTTGTGGTTGTGCTGGACAGGGTCAGATTAAGCAATTCTGGTACTCATGGCTTTTAAGAAGTTGGTAAACCTCAAATGCCAACTGCAATAAATCATACAAGTCTCTATTAAAACTATAAATCACTCATGAAATTTAATACTGTCATGAAGAGTAATTAAGCGCTAATGTAATAAATCTACAAGAGAAAAAAGAAACACAATAACACAGAATCTTAAGAGTAAGGGATTGCTCATGGATTAGAGCTTTATGACAAATCTCTGTGCCCCCTAAATAAAGCCTGCGTGTTTTCCTATCCAAAGCCAGAGGTCCTCAATGGAGTTAAAAAAAAAAAAAGAAAAAGAAAAAGAGAAAGAGAAAGAAAAAGAAAAAGAGAAAGAGAAAGAAAAAGAAAAAGAGAAAGAGAAAGAAAAAGAAAAAGAGAAAGAGAAAGAAAAAGAAAAAGAAAGAAAAAGAAAAAGAAAAAGAAAAAAAGAAAAAAGAAAAAGAGAAAGAAAAAGAAAAAGAAAGAAAGAAAAAATCATGGAAGGGCCACATTCTCGAATAAACTCGGGACCAAGAGCCAAACATAATGCCCTTCTTTTCTATAGGAAAACACCTCCAAAACTTTACTTCCATCTCATCCTATTGAGGAAAACGGAAAGGAATGAAGAAGTAAAGCGGAAAACGAGAACAGATAGCCCAAGAGGCATCTGGGTTTGAAAGGAAGTTTTAGGAGCAAGTCACAATAGTTTTTCACGATGTTCCCATTTCACGTATACACCCTTCACATAACTGCTTCGTCGCCGAGGCACAATTTTTTTCTCACTTCTTCAATTACTCTGAATCCCCAAATTTTAGATAGGATAATGAGAACCAGGAATTGTTCTGGACTGCTTCAGTCACACACCGCCTCAGGACTCCAGAACCGGCTGGTAGAAGGCGAACCAGTAAAAATCGATTCCTGGCACCGCTGTTTCCCAGGGGCTGTGTGGGCCCTGTGGACAGGAAGAGCCTGACAGGCCTTCCGCCCAAGAGGAGCACAGGGACCCATGTGTCACAAGGATCCCAGCTCAAAGTCCTGGAGAAAAGATGGCACTTAGGTGAGCAGTGGGTAGCGGGGTGGAGAGGAAGGAAAAGGGTCAGAGAAGCCTTTTCTCCTTCAAGAAAAGCCTTGTTACAGAGGTGAGTGGGTCGGGGCCCCTGGGTAGCTCATTCAGTTAAGCATCAACTCTTGGTTTCGGTTCAGTCAGGATTTCGTAGCTTCTTGAGTTCGAGTCCCACATCGGGCTCTGCACTGGCAATGTGGAACCTGCTTGGGTTTCTCTCTCCCTCTCTCTGCCCCCCCCCCCCCACCTTGTGTTCTTTCTTTCTCTCTCTCTCTCTCTCAAAAATAAATAAAAAGTAAAAAAAAAAAAAAAAAAAAAAAAGGTGAGTGGGAGCCTGGGGAGGGGACCTGCAGAACAGGGGACACAGAGCAGCAGGCTGAGCTTGGGGACCTATAAGGATCTTGGGGGTTGTTTCACAGCAGGGTCTTCCAACTTCAGTGTGGCTCCAAACACGTGGCTGTTTTGTTAAAATTCCAGTTACTGGGCCCACCCTCAGAGCTGCAGATTCAGTAGGGGGGCGGGGGGCAGGGCGGGCTTGCAGGTCTAACAAGTTCCCAGGTGGTGCTGATGCTGCTGGTCAGGGGACCCACTTTGAGAACCACTGCCCCAGAGCCGCGTGGAAGAAAATGAGACCGTGCCTGTGTCCCTGGAGAGACGGAACTGACCGACGGGCACTTGGGAAGTACTGGCTAGGTGGTAAGGGAGACTGGGTTGCAGCAGGATGAATTCGGTGAGGAGTAAGAGATTGACAGGCTCATTGGGGGTGGGGATGAGTGGGCAGAGGATGGATAGATAAGAAGGATGACAGGGCACAGGCATGAGGGACAAGGGTGGACGGATGGCAGATTCCTAAGGTCTCTCTTCCATGGCACTGGGGGTGAGGGGCGGCCAAGAGGAAAGGCAGGCAGGGGCCCCAAAGAGAGGCAGGTGGAGAACGGTTCCATCTGGGACGGGTGGGGTTTGAGGAAACCAAGGCATCCAGGCTCCAGCTAGATGACTGGATTGAGGTGGGTCCACGTCTGGAATTCCGGAGCCAAGTCCAGCCTGGAGACCGGAGGTACACCCACAGGGCAGCCGATAACCATCAGAGGGAGTGAAACTGGCCAGGAGAGGGTACAGAAGGACAGGAGGACACCTGGGGGAAGGCCAATCATTAGAGACGAACAGAGGAGGACAAAGCAGGGCTGTGTGAGGAGGAAATATCAGAGACCCAGGAAAACCAGCAGTGAGTGGTTTGGAAGAGCCCAAGGGAGGAAGCAGATTCAAGCAAAATGCACAGAGGCCAGGCTGCCTGGGATGCAGGGGGGTTGTGCACCACACCGCAGGAGTGAGGGAGGTTGAGAGAGCAGAAGAGATAGAGTCGCCCTCCCACACCCTCAGAAACGTGGCCCCTGAGAGAGAAGAGAGGGTAAGAGACCAGACAGTGGCTAAAGGACATCCAGGGAAGAGCTGCCTGTGGGTGTTTTCACTTTGTTTACAGATGGGAGGCACCTGACTGAGTGCTAAGTGGAGGGGATGGCACCTGTCACCAGGCCAGAACAGGAAGCAGGTTAGCCCCATTCATTCCCCAGAAAGGGAGGGAAGGGGCTGACTTTGAGCTGTTGGGTCAAGGACCTGATCTGTTCCCATCCCTGGCTCACTTGAGAAATGTCAGACCCAGCAGCATGGCTGAGTCAGAGGCGCCTCTTTTAAAATTGAGGCCATATGGGGTGCCTGGGTAGCTCAGTCAGTTAAGCGATCTTTCAGCTCAGGTCATGATCTCACGGTTGGTGAGTTCGAGCCCCGTATCAGGGGTTTGGAATTCTTTCTCTGCCCCTCCCACGCTCACTCTCTCAAAATAAGTAAAATAAACTTAAAAATAAAATTGAGATCATAGTTTGTTTGTTTTTAAGGTAGGGACTAGGCCCTTGCTTTCAGGAGTTTTGACTTGAAGGATGCCTTCAGAATAGTGACGCTCCTTGCTTCCTTCCCACTGGCAAAAGGAATTGCTGAAATCAGCCAGGAGCCTGTGCTCCTGGGTCCCTCTGGACCCCTGGCCCACAACTGTACCTCCTTTCCCCCCTGAGATGCTCTCAGCCTGCAGAGAAAGGAGGCGGGGATTTGAGGAGCCAGATCAGAGCCAGGGAGAGCAAACAGAATGAAACAGAAATCTACAGTAGAAATCCACTGTCAAACCAGATTCTAGCCAAGCACCGGGTGCCCCCCAGAGACAGCTGTCTAAAAGCCGGACGTGAGCCCAGAGACAGGGAACTGCACCCAGGAGTGGGGCAGAGGCAGGTGGGGGTGCTGGGTGCTGGCTGCAGGGGCCAGAGGCCCAGCGGGTTTTACCAAGGGGCAGCAGCGGGGGCTTCTCTGAGCCCGGCAGAAGGGACGTTTAATAAAAGCTGTGGACAATTTCATCCCTTTCACGGCCCTGAGTTCGGTCTTTTTATTTACGGTCCCGGACACGCTGTGGGAGATCAGAGGAGCTGGGAAAGGAGCGGGAAGACACAGAGGCAGAAAGAGTTAATAGGCAACAGCTTTTAGAGGGTAAAGCGTTTCGGAAACAGAGAATTCACTGGCACTCCCTGCTGCTTTTATTGCTTTCGCTCAACAGCTGGAGAAAATGTTTGATCAAAATATTTGTATTATTGTGTTTAAGTGAAATGACATATGACAGCTCATTATCCCAAACTCCGAATTCCCACAGCATCTGTCACAGCCACCCTACTAGAGACAGTCACTCGCCCCGGAAGATGGAGAGGCGTGGGGGGGGGGGGGGGAGATGTGAGGCATCAGCAGGCATCAGACCCCAGACGTTCCCAGTCCCACAAGCCCCAGACTCCCAGTAAAGGGGCCGGTCACTGCTGGAGGGACAGACCAGCCCCTCCCGGGGCATCAGCAGCCCTCCTTCCTCTCCTCGGCCAGGAGCTTGGGGATAACACCCCAGGCTTCAGTGGCCGAGGACATGGTCAGCCAGGATCTCCCCTCTCAGACATTATTTGGCAAGATTATTTGGCAAGCTCCATTTATTAATCTGAATTCTAACAAAATGTCTCTCCCAGGCCTTCTGCCTCCAGGGAGATTTGAAATTCGAAGAAAATATAACTTTTTAAAAATCATCATGCCATTTTCTGCACCCTGAAGTGAATAATTATGTGATGGCACAGAACTCGTCTTTGTAAGCCTAACGCCCTTTTCCATGACAACCTCTGAGTAAAGAAAGGGTCCCCGTGCTGCTCCTGCCATGTTCTCCCAGGATACCCTGCGGAACCCGATGGAACAGAGATGTCTGATACGCTCTACGCCAGACACTCAAGGGAAGCAAGTTCATCTGTCGAGCACTTACTGCGTGCCCAGCCCATTTCTGACAATTTGATTGACCCTGTTCAATTCCCACAACAATCCCAGGAAACACGTGGTATTATTTTCTCTTCCCAGATCAGGAGATTCGTCCTCAGAGAGGCTAAGCACAGGCCCACGGTCTCGGTGCCCATGTGGACGAGAAAGCGCAAGAGTGAGGCTCTGAACCCAGAAGGTCGGGCTCTAAGGCACCTCTGTTTCCCACTGCCTCCTGGTGCCACCCACAGAGAA
This sequence comes from Panthera leo, assembly GCF_018350215.1. Classification (NCBI taxonomy): domain Eukaryota; kingdom Metazoa; phylum Chordata; class Mammalia; order Carnivora; family Felidae; genus Panthera; species Panthera leo. The sequence continues at coordinate 71,048,060 of NC_056680.1, read as the reverse complement.
GTGATGAGACTGCTGGATGCCCTTCTGAACGCTGGGCTGGAATGCACACAAATATGCCTGCATCTGCCTTCTTCAGCACTCATTTAACCAATCCAAATGCTTGGACAGAAAAGTGCATGTCCCCTCATCTCTGCGCCCCTGCGCAATATACTGCAGAGACGTCCATCCTAATGGCTCTAAGTTTTAGCTCCATTGCAGCAACTTACCAGTGCAGACCTCTGGAGCCCTCCCTCTTGAGACTTCTGAGCCCCAATTTCCTCACCTACAGAATCAGGAAGGTGAACCATTGCTGCTTCGTGGCATACCAATGCCACGTGTGGCAAAGAGCCCTGAGGACATCCCCTGGGATCAGCCATTTCTCTGAACATCCATTTTCTCGGGGATAAAACCTGCCGCACCCACCCACAGGCCATTTCAGGGATCCTAAGCAAAATGAGATAATGTATATAAAAGTGTTCTATGACCTGAAAATGCTATATCCGTTTCCATCCTGCCATTTGGAACTATCGTAATGCCTCGTCTGTAACGGTGCTTTTGACTCAAAAATTAACATGTCCCTAATGCCGTCATGGGCCCAACTGCTCAGCTACCCCAAGAGAAAGCAAAATTAGCACCGTGCCCAAGACGAGGATGGTGCAGGACTCTCTCCATCCTGCCTGGCTCCAGAAATGGATGAACCACGATTGTCATAGCCAATTCCTACTCAGTCTTGTTACACGTTTTGAGGCTGGGACACTTAAGCTTGGGTGAACACAAGGTGCATACTCCTGAACTCTAATGGTGGACACTTATGAAAATAATGCACTCCCTCCTGGGACTAAAGCCACCACCCCACCTGGAGAGGATGGTGATGTCCGGAGCACCGGTGGCAGAGGCTGAGAAAGCTTTGCCCCAGAAGACCAGCCTTCACCAGCTTCCAAATGGCCCACACTGGGAATCCCCGGGACATGCCATTTTCAGAAAAACCAGTTGCTGTGTCAACAGTAACTTCGTGTTTCATACGGTGAATGCCAAAAATTAGGGGTAGGAGGTACAAATGCAAACCAAGATTTCACTCTCATCACAACACTAACCTTGAATGATTACTTCCTCTGAATTCAATGGCAACCAGTAATCCACCAACCAATAAATGACTCAATAAATAAATCCACCAACCAATGAATGACTCAGTACATAAAACAGGGCACAATGAATAGTTTTTTAGGTTAATTGTAACAATGATTTTTAGTAGGTTTCTTTCCCTCCATAACGTCAAATTTTTCTACAAATAAACATACAGTATTTGAAAAGTTAAAACAGAAAAACCACTTTCAAAACAGAGCCCGATATTCTAGGAGCTTCTGTGGAAAGCATGCTCATGCCAGGATACCTTCTCTGCATGGGCACGATTCCCCACCTTCGTGCTAATCCACTTTTTTCTTTGTAACCGGCATCAACATGTCTTTGTAATGAAGAACTCCTCATTCAATTACGGGTTAAAGTCTGTGTCATTCTCACACACTATTCCACTGAGCCTAAACGCAGGCAGCTTTCTCAAAGCAAGTGGGTAGTTAACACACCAAGTCAATCAAAACCCACTGGACACCGCGCCGCAAGTGTTTTCTTAGGAAGCTAAAAGCCAGGCTTTCCGGAGCTGTCCAGTACAGCCAGAGCACCTGAGAAGACCCTTGGTGGCTGTAACTATCCAGCAGCGTGTGTCCAGCCTCTATGCTGCAGAATTATTAGAAGGTTATAAGTCACCTGTTGTCATGGGTTTAATTGTGTCCCCTGAAGAGATACGTCAAAGCTCTCACCCGTGGAATATGTGAATGGGATCTTATACTGAAATGCAACTATTTATAAAAGTAATCAGGTCACTAGGGAGGGCCCTAAACCAGCAGGACTAGTGTCCTTCAAAGATGAGGGCGCAGACAGGTCGAGGGCCACGGGAAGGCAGGAGGAGACACGGGAGTAATGCGGCCATTGCCAAGAAACAGCTGGGGTACTGGAAGCTGAAGACGAGACAAGGAAGGCGAGGTTTCCGAGGGACTGGGGACCCTGATTTGGGGCTCCGAGCCTCCAGAACTGTAAGAGAGTAAACATCTGTGTTTTAAGCCACCCTGTGTGTGGTACTTTGTCATGGCAGTCTTTGGAAATGCTGTGGTTTTGAAGAGAAGTCCTCATTCTGTTCTCTTCCTGGGCAGAAGCAATGATGAATATTGACGAGAAACAAGATAAAAATTCTCAGAAAATCTGAGGAGAGCAAAGCACATACAGTAGGCTTCTGTCATAGTTTTGGCTGTGGAGCATCCATTTCTTCTTCCCAAAGAACTCTGATTTCCTTTGGGGAAGGACTCCTCTATGGTAGGTGGGCTTTCTAGGAGCCTCACCCTCAGGACAGCGAGGGCTCCGGGCCCTGACAGCCGAGGTCTCTTCTGGGAACCTCAGACTTGGGTGAAGGGAGGGGGGAAGGAGAAGTGGCCACAGTTCATCACCCACAAGAGACTATCCCTCCTCAGGGCCCAGCTGACCATTCCTGGCCACTAACGCCACCTGCTTCACTAGATTTTTGGACCGTTTTTGGCTTCTGACGTCATCCCAGAAACTCCTGTTGGTGCAAGAATTGGGATCAGTTTTTGGTGCCAGTAATCAAACAACCCTGGCTGAGGTGAGAAGAAAACCACCCAGTCCAACCGCTGAGGGGCCAGAGCGGCTTGGGCGAATCACTTCAGGGACTCCTCAGGAAAGTCAGGAGACTACTCTTTATCTGGCTGAAGGCAGGCTCTGGGTCAGGTAACCCCAAATTCTCATCCAATGCCTATGATTAGGTTGTCTACGATTCTAAATGTTTCTGCTGAGGAGGTGAGTTAGGGAAGGTTGGGACATGGGCCTGTGAACTGCAAGTATAGGCCAGTCCTGCTCTGGCTTGCCCAAGTCAGGCAGGGCCTTCCCAAAGCCTAGTCCTAAAAACTCCCTAGTTACAGGTACACGGAGTGCCGTCTCCACGACCGACCACACCGGTGCCGTGATGCTTAACTGAGGCATAGCGCAGCACACGCCAAATTCCAAACCCGAAAGGCTTCAAAAGCTCCATCCTGCAGATTAGACCCTGCATTAATTATACGCTGCAGCAAAAACCAGATCTCTTCACGCTCAACCAGCCTAAACCAGCAAACACCTACTGTCTCACGACTTCGGTGGGAAAGGAACGTGGGGGTGGCTGAGCTGGGAGGCTCAGGCTCAGGCGCGCTCATGAGGCCGTGGTCAAGCCGTCCACCTGGGCCACGGTCACCCCGGGGCCTGACTGGGGATGAGGTGCTTCCTCGCTCACTTGTGGAGCTGCCAGCAGGCCAGGTTCCTGCGTCTGTCCAGGTCTTTCCACAGGCAGCCTAAGTGACCTCAGGACAGGCAGGGCGGCTGTGTGCCCCAGAGAGAACGAGCCAAGAAAGTGCACGAGAGCCACCCTGGAAGAAAGCCATCATCCTTGAGTAACCTAATGTCAGAAATGACCTCCCCTCACTCCCGCCTGCTCCATTTGCTAGAACAGTCATTAAGTCCATCCCCCTACTTGAGGAGGAGGGATTAGCCCCACTTCTTGAAGCAGGACAATCAAAACTCTGTGGACATATCCGTACAACCACATGGTGCCATAAATAGCTGAATTTCTTATCTAATCTCCAGTAGATTCAGTGAAATAATTCAAAGATCAAATGTATCCTATTAAAAAGGAAGCAGGGCTAGGGGCCAAACATTGTGGCTTTGATCCAAGTTCCGACAGTCGCTCCGTGTGACCCAAGATAATTGGCAAACCTCTCTGTGACTCTTTTCTCAGCCGTTACGCTCTGGCCAAGCACTGTGCTAAGTGCTCTACCCATACTATCTCGTTGGATCCTTTTATCATTGCAGTGAAGTGGATATTTGAACCTTCATTTTGCAGCTGCAGACACTGAGTCACAAAGAGGTCAGAGAACTTACCCAAGGTTACACAAGAGCCAGGCTGGACCCCTAAATCTGCCTCTTCGGAGAGAAAATGACACATGAAAAGGTCCAGAAAAGAGCAAAAAGTAGAAATAAAAGCATACCATTTTTGAAAAGGCGTTACCATTAACCATAAAAGACAGCAAAACTGATAAAAGAAGAGATAATAATCGTGATGACTATGGGTTTGCTCTAGGATGGTGTGCTAGGTGAGCGGTCAAATAAACTGTTAGCATTTATTGTATTCCTTCTTGTTCACTGTAACTCCCGTGAGGACCCCATATGCCATGCGCACAAGAATGCTTATTACTTCCACTGGAGGAAGACAAAAGCATCACGCAGTAAAATGCTGCCTGACAGGCTACTAGTTAAGATTCTTTTGGGGCATCTGGGTGGCTCAGTCAGCTGAGTACCCGACTTTGGCTTGGGTCATGATCTTATGGTTTCATGAATTTCAGCCCAGGATCGGGCTCTGTGCTGACAGCTCAGAGACTGGAGCCTGCTTCAGATTCTGTGTCTCCCGCTCCTCTGCCCCTCCCTGCTTACGCTCTGTCTGTCCCTCTGTCAAAACTAAATAAACATTAAAAGAATTAAAAACATTCTATCACACTCGCCAAAATCTTGAACTTAACTTCTTTGTCTGTCAATATTACATCCAGATCAAAGGCCATTAGGAAAGGCAATTACGTAGCACATACAACTTACCCTGAGACATTCAGGACCCAACATCCTACAATACCCAGCCAAGATGCCTGCTGCTTTACAAAGCCTGCCCTGACTTCCCACTCTTAAGCACCAGTTCTAGAAGTTCCCACTTCCTCTTATTACAATGGGAAAAAAGACAGCAGGAAAAGGATGTCTTACTAACTTTTGAATCCAAAAACCCAATGGAATCTAGCACAAAGGCCTTTCCAAATATTTACGGAGTTAGCAAACCATCCCGAGATTAACACGTGTAGTGGGTACGACATTATGAAGCCATCATTTAATAAACACACATTTCTGAGGTTCAGATTCCTGGCTTCCGAATGCTTAAAGATGGATGGATCAAGGAACCATATAAAGTTACAAGATAACGCCAGCACTATGGACCCAAAATCCATGTGCTGAAACACTCACTCCAAGTGGAGGCCCCAAGGTAGAGCCTTTGGGAAGTCATGAAGTCAAGAAGGTGGAGCCGTCATGAATGGGATTAACGCCCAGAGAGCTAGCTAGCCTTTCTTTCTACCGTGTGAGGACTCAGAGAGAAGATGACCATCTAGGAAACAGGAAGCCAACCTTCCCAGACGCCCAACCTACCAGCGCTCTGATCTTGGACTTCCCACACTTCAGAACTTTGAAAAAGAAAAACCCGTTGTTTAGAAGTCACGCAGCCCACAGTCACTTGTTGCAGCAGCTTAAGGGACTAAGACAGCCAGGAACATTACCAACTATGATGTGGATTTACTTAAAGAAACAGACCACGAAATTCTGCCTTCATTTTACAGGTAAGAAAACAGAGGTCTGGACAGGATACATAACTTGCCCCAGGTCTGTCAGAGCCAGGCATGAAACTATGTGTCCTTAACTCCGGGTCTGGCCATGTGTCTCTCAGGTAGGTACCCTGAATTCAGGTGGGCAGCCTGAATTTTCCTGTCAGCACATCGATAACCAGGCTCAAAACGCTTATTTCCTTTTTCTGCTTAGTATTTTATATCTACATACAGAACTGGATTAGAACGTTAACCCCCCCCCTCTATTTTGCAGAAAGCATCTTGGTTCTGAGAAGCATAAATTCAGCTTCAAATTTGTATAAAAATTACAGGAAGGCGAAACTCTATGGGAAAAAAGAATTATTGGCAAAGAGAAAGAGAAGTGGGAAACACAAAAGAAAGGTGTTGGGTGGGGGGGAAAGGCAGGGCGGTGGGGAAGGAGAAGGAAAAGAAAAAGATTAAGGAGGAGATCCTATGTACTTCAGTAAATGGGAGATGATAGAAAATCTTTTCAGGCAAACGTGTGTCTGAAATAAAACGCAGCATTCCCTAGTTCCTCTTCAGCAAGCAAACAGCGGAATCTGCGGGGCTGGAATCCTTCCAGGGAGGTCTGGGCCTGCCCGATGATGGAGCCGGCTCTTAATTCACATCTGCCGAATGGAAATGAATTTTCCTCAAGCCGGCAGGAAGCTCTCTGCCTCACGGGGTATGTGAGCGCCTCCCCGGCCGGCCTCACTCCCAGGAGAGCGATTTTAATGCGCAAGGTGTGAGGTGACACCCAAGATGCTTCAGTCTGAGCGGCCCAGACCCTCCCACCAGGAAATCAAATTTCTCATCGCTTCTCGGCCTTTTGGCTAAGATCAAGTGTAGGAAATCAAATTTCTCAGGACATCCCTAAACTTGGAGCCCTTCTTCCAGTCCCGAACGGTTTCTCTTATCCTTTCTGTGTTTGGTTTTCTGCCACAAGGGCCAAACTGTTGAACAGCCCAGCGGGGCTGGGTGGGAGCCTGTGTGTCTCTGGCCCCCACCCCGTGGCGGTTCTGATGTGTTCTGCAATGGAGCAGGTGCACCTCACTGCCCAGCAAGCACCTCCTTGGTCTGGCCCGCAGGCTCCACACTGCTAACTGTAAATACTTGACATGCACACCCTCTCTGGGAGAGAAAAGCCCAGAGGCTGAGCGCCAGGCTGACCCTCAGTGCTGGGAGGGATGCCTCTAAGGCGTGGGGACTTCCCCACCCAACCCTTTAACCTGCGCTGGCAAACGGTGCCATGCTGCATGCTGTCGATGGTCTCCCAGGGTCCCTTGAGCTGCTAGCCCTGTAGCCACAGCAGCAAAGCCAATAGGATCCCCAGTGACCAGCAGGTGTCAGGGTTAGAGCGCTGGGGGAGGGGGACTGGGGATGAAGGACCTCCTATCACTTCGGGTTTTATGGCCACATGAGCAAGGATGGGCCCTGGCCAAGGTGGCTTCCTGCCTCCAGAAAGGGGCGCTTTGCACTTACTCTGCTGCTGGAGGCTCATTCTCTTAGATTCCTTTGCGGCAGCGGCCTCGGAATACTGGCTGGAAATCTAAAAGCATGCTGGGTGGAGAGAACGTGAATGCGAAGACAGGCTAGAAGGTGGCAAGCATTCACGCAGCCGACGTTCTTTTCAAAAGAATGTCTTCTGCTCGATAATGTGTTTTTCTGACCTCATGGTGTGAAAGTAGCCTTTTTGTTTGGAACTGATGGCAACAGCAGATGATGTTTTTGTTATTGTTTTATGTGTGTTCCGGCATCCCAAGCCACCCCAGCCCTCGTGTCCTTATTTGGACAAGTAAGTCCTTGGCATCCCCGCGCTGGTCTCTCCCACAGTATTGTGTTTTTCAAACTTCGGTGCTCAAAATCGGGGGACTCCCGACGTGTGGTAATTAAGGAACAGTGAAGAGTCTTGAAGACGGAACGGAAATGCAAAAGCATCGGGATGGCTGAAAAGCAAGGGCGGCGAGTCATGTGTGAACGTGCACATGAGCACAGCGTGTATGAAGTTCAGGAGACGGAGTGTGTTTGGCATGAGAAAGAGGTCACGGTACAACAGTCACAGGGCTAAAGCAGCAGGCGAAGCCAAGCCCGAGCTCCTCACTTGTTGCAGCCTGAGAAAGGCACAGGGGCTGGGGGACGGGGACAGGGAGCTGGCAGAGGAGAACAGTGGAGGCCAGGTGGCTCTCTTCCAGGGTTTTTGTGAATGGGTGGGTGTGGAGTGCTCATTTCCTGAGCATTCCAGAGGAGGGAGGAGCAGTCACCACTGAGGGGGGAGGCAGGCTGAAGGAATCCGTCCCTGGGGACAGCTGACATCTCTGGACGTTTGTTCAAAGAACCGCTGTCCAGGATTAGCGACCCGAGGGGGGGTTGGTTTCCATTTTGTTTGTTGCTGTTGTTACTTTATGAAATAACCAAGCTTGCCTGGGGGACGTTGGATTCTTTGCTGTTCCTCCCCATCACAGGCACACTGACAAGTTGGGTTGGGCCAAGTCTGAGAACCCGAGGTTTTATGTGCCTGGCATCCAGAAATCATCGACTGCTTTTTGACCAAAGCCGTTGCTCAGCAGGGTTGGTGGTCAGTGGAAGAGTCAAGGGAACTCCTGGACTCAGGGTAATGCACAGGGCGGTGTTACCACAACGCCCAACAACCAGAAGGAAAGTGAAACATGCAGCCGGTTCTTCTTGGAAGAACTTGAATGCTTGGTGAGTTGGCAAAAATATCTGGATACTTAAGGTAACTTCTCACTATCGGTGGCCATGTTTAGCACTGTGCTTAGTTCAGCCCACCAATAAAATTAAAGGTGTGTCTAGGCTTAACTTTGCTAATCCTGATGAGCCAAGAATGAAACATGTGTTATATCTCCCTCCAGAGTCATGACTAGCTGCGTGGACCTTATCTGCACAAAGATTAGAAAACTATGCCTCCTGAGGGGAGACCCAGCTCTTCTGGCACTCAGCTTGATGAGAAGGGTGGATCTTCTTGCAAATTACAAAGAGGGACCTTTCCTCTGGGTAGACACACAGGTACAAAAAGCTCAGCTTTCTTTGTTGATTCCTTTGTGCAGTGAACAACCTGTACAACTGTACTCAGAGGCGCTGCCTCCCTCCGTAGTGTCCAAACATAACTCACCGAGAAGTATAACCATTTCAAAGCAAGAGGCTAGGATATGGTCCAGAATAAGACTTCTTCGACTTCAACTGCAAAAAGAAATCTACAGTCCCTGCTCCGTGAAATGAAGAAAAGAAAAATAAAAAGAAAGAAGGAAAAGAAAGAAGAGAAACTGCCCCAAAGTAACTGTCCTTGTATAAATAAAACCATGGGATTGCAGAGCTGGAAGTCACTTTAAGAGTTATCTAATTATCTACCTACTGCAATCCAGCCTTACAAGAATCCCTCACACTGTGCCCACCACCCACCCCAGTGTCTGAGACCTCTGTGCCTAAAGAAGCCATTCACACAACTCTATGTATGATCCAGAAATCACCTACATTGGGGGGCCTGGGTGGCTCAGCCAGTTGAGTGTCCGATTTCAGTTCAGTTCATGATCTCACAGTTTGTGAGTTTGAGCCCTGCATTGGGCTCACTGCTGTCAGCGCAGAACCTGCTTCAGATCCTCTGTCCCCCTCTCTCTCTGCCTCTCCCCCACTTATGCTCTCTCTTTCAAAAATGAATAAACATTTTTTTTAATTTTTTTTTAACGTTTATTTATTTTTGAGACAGAGGGAGACAGAGCATGAACAGGGGAGGGGCAGAGAGAGAGGGAGACACAGAATCTGAAACAGGCTCCAGGCTCTGAGCTGTCAGCACAGAGCCCGACGCGAGGCTCGAACTCACGGACCGTGAGATCATGACCTGAGCCGAAGTCGGACGCTTAACCGACCAAGCCACCCAGGCGCCCCAAAATGAATAAACATTTATTAAAAAACAAAAAAAACAAAAAGAAACCACCTATATTAAGCACAACTGTTTTTTACTAGTGGTGACTCTTTAGGTATTGAAGACACCTAACCATGACTCCCCAAATCTTTTCTTTGCAAGCTACATAAAAGTGCCTTGCTTGAACCCCAGCCCTGTGCCCACACTATAGCAACTGACAGTGTGCAGAGGCATATCTGTGGTTTGTCCCAGGAACTGCAGAGCAGCTGAGAGCCAGGTGAGGAACAACCTTGTTTCCAGGGACAGGCAATCCCGTGTTCTACGAAAAAGAATTTCTGGAAGTTGGGAACCTCGGAAATTTAAGAAGCCCATGAGCCCGCTGGGTTGTGATAAGACAGAGCTCACGTTCTGGCTGATACACTCCAGAAAGTCACGAGAGGGGCTGGAGACCGTAAGGAGTAACAGCACGATGTGTTGCACCGGAAGCCCAAAAATTAAAAACTAAGGGGACGACAGACAAACCAAGGGGCCGCTGGCGTTCCCCCATTGAGCTTTCTGAGCTGACAACGCAAGAACCAACAGAACACAGCAGGTTCATCCCAAGAAACCTGTTTCCTGGCACCGAAGCTAACACTCCTGGACAAGAAGCTTCAGAACAATGAAGAATCAGCAAGTAAGATGAAGAGATGCCCCCTGATGAAGGTGCACGTCCCGTGTCCTGGAACTAGATGGGCTACCGGAGGCAAGGAGCTGCAGAGCCAGCAGTCATTGTGAACAGCTTTTCCACCCGAAAACGAAAGATTTAACTTCACCGTCAGATGCAAGAACACTGACCATGAAAACAGTGAATTAGGAATACCTACTATAGGATGCTGGCTATTCCTATGTGAAATAGTTTATTACAAGAAACCAAGTATTCCTTTGCTAAGACTGGGATTAAATGTGAGGCATATGCACATCTTCCCTATGCACGACCTTTATTGGAACAGCAAGATCATGTCTGATGTCTAAAGGTGGCTGCAGAGACTGCCAAGGAAATACAAAGCGCCAAACAAGAATCTCGCAAAAAAACGTATGCAACAAAAAGAGGACCTGATCTCCACCTTACTTCTTTCTTCAAATGTTTCCAAAGTTTACCGGAAGTTTCTCCATCTGAGAAAATACATTTTGTTTTATAATATAATTTGACGGCAAAAAAAAAAAAAAAAAAAAAAAAATTCCTCTTACAACCAACTTCTTTGTAAACCCTGCCTGGGATACCAGAATGAAGGTGCCCCACCAATCGGGCCGCCTGGGTGGCTCAGTCGGTTAAGTGTCCAACTTCGGCTCAGGTCATGATCCCGCGGTTCGTGGGTTTGAGCCCTGCATCAGGCTCTGTGCTGACAGCTTGGAGCCTGGAGCCTGCTTCAGATTCTGTCTCCCTCTCCCTCTCTGCCCCTTCCCACTCATGCTCTGTCTCTTTCTGTCTCTCAGAAATAAATAAATGTTAAAAAAAAATTTTTTTAAATAAATAAATTTTTTAAAAAGTTGCCCCACCATTCATTCATTCATTCATTCATTCACACTTCAACAAATAGGTAATCCCTACTGTGTGCCAGGCACTGGGCTGGGCACTTACGACCTGGCTTCAGCAGCACAGACGTGGCCTTTGTCCTCGTGCAGGATAATGGGAAACATGTTATTTCATCAAAAAAACAATTACATAATTAAAAACTGCTAAGTCCAGGGAAAGCAAAGCCCAAAGTGTGAAGAGAAAGCCAAAGTAAACCAGGTAATTTAGAACAAAGTCATGTCAAAAATGCTTACCCTTATGGTATCTACAAAACATCTGAAACGGATCATCAGTTTTATAACTACTAGTGTTGCCAATTACCTTAAGATGTTAAAACTATAATGAAAAAATATTTTTATTTAAAGTAAGTCATTTACCAACTTTAAGTGATGGAGAGAAGGAAGGGGGCTTGCAATGAAATAACTAATAGCACAGATAGGTTTTGTTTCTTTTAGCGGATGTGTTCCTACAGAGAGATGTCTGTTTATCTGCTGAATTTTTTTTTTTTTTTTTTTTTTTTTTTTTAGTGTTTACTTATATTTAAGAGAGAGAGACAGAATGCGAGTAGGGAAGGGGCAGACAGAGAAGGAGACACAGAATCCAAGGCAGGCTCCAGGCTCTGAGCTGTCAGCACAGAGCCTGACACGGGGCTTGAACTCATGAACTATGAGGTCATGACCTGAGCCAATGTCAGATGCTTAACCTGACTAAACCACGCAGGCTCCCCTCGCGGGGTATTTATTAGAGGACAGCAGGACTCCTGGGGCATCTTCCTGACAAATCAGATCCAGTTCTGGCTGGTGGCAAAGCAAGCCTGGCGTGGCATGGGAAGCAGAGTCCAGAACAATGAAAGGGAGTAATAAAGATTACTGAAGAGGGGCACCTGGGTGGCTTGGTCGGTTAAGCGTCCGACTTGGGCTCAGGTCATGATCTCACGGTCCGTGAGTTCGAGCCTCGCATCGGGATCTGTGCTGACAGCTCAGAGCCTGGAGCCTGTTTCAGATTCTGTGTCTCCCTCTCTCTCTGCCCCTCCCCTGTTCATGCTCTGTCTCTCTCTGTCTCAAAAATAAATAAATGGTAAAAAAAAATTTTTTTTAAAGATTACTGAAGACTGACCACACACTTGGCAGAAATAAATAACGGATTGGTAACAACTTGAGTGGTCTATCTGCCATTCTCCAAAACACGCTTTGCAGGAAAGGCACCGAGGCAGATAACACTGGACTGAGGCCCAAACAAGGGCAGGGTGTCCACATGAGGGTCCGAGATCAGAGGGCGTCCCAATGTGGATGACTGCAGATCTAGGGCAAGCCGAACGGCCCGATTAAGGCAGAGCATTCTCACGGGTGCCCGGGGGCAGGCAGTCAAAAGTCAGATCAAGGGGTCTGGGTGATGCTGTCAATGGGAGCCACAGCCATCAAGGAGGAGGGTAACACACTCCTGGGGCATTTAGAGAAGATTAATGAGGCTGTGACAGGGGGGACAGACTGAGGTGAGAAAGCCTGAAGGCCACTGTAACAGTACAAGCGTGAATAGTCCATGTGTCGGGGGGCAGAATGGAAGTGATAACTTCATGACACGTGATCGTTTTCCAAGGGAGAAATGGGAGGGAGGGAGGCCTTGGGAAGGTAGAAGATGTCTGGAACGGTCAGTGTCAGGTGCAAGAAAAGTAGTACCAGAGCGCCTGTGAGTATCCATGCGGTTACGTACCATTTCTACTGGGCCATTTGGTTCTGCTGTCGGTTCACGCTCTGTGGTCCAGGAAAGCACACAGAAAGCAGGTAGCAAGGGTTTTGAGTTTGAGCACCGTCCACAGTGTGACTGCAAGCATTCTGGGCAAACTGGGTGAGCTGGACGCACTCGCTCAAGATGGCCCCATACGCAGTGCACCAATATGGAGAAAGTAATGGCGGGGCCCACAGAGTGGCCATCCTCACACCCAGCTCCAGTATAATGTCCTGGAGATCAAAGACATACGAGCCTGAGGGGAACAATGGAATACGCAGCCACCAAGGATGAGAGCAGAGCCCGTAAAGGAGACGTGTTCCAGCTGACGACACCCACAAACACTGACTGTGGAAACCTTACCCCCTTCTGCACGACAGATATTTATTTTGCCGGGGTCTGGGAAGTCACAGATCCCATAAAGCTGTTCAGAAAACAAGCCTTTATTCTCCAAATGGATGACGCTTCCCTGTGCACAGTGCTCCCACTGTCACAGGCAAGGGAGCCAACCAAGGGACCTCAATTGTTGAGGGACAGTGTGGCTTCCATTCCTTGGTGACCCAGTTAGCTTTATGTGGTTACACAACCTAATAATTCCAACCATCTAACATTCTTCCAACAAACGGTAATGAAGAATGATGATGCCTGACATTAGGTTGAATGCCGGAAAAGTCGAAGGGCTAGAAAGATGTTAACCCTACGAAGAAGATACTACCGGCATCCCAGTTGGACAGATGAAGGAAATGAGGTCGTGCCTAGATGGGTGAGAGGAGATAACCAGGAAAACATGGAGCCTGAGGAATGGAGGGTGCACAGCACGATGTGAAAGTACCAGACGTGCTTCCGTCAGAGCAAGGATGTGTGGAGGACTGAGTTGCTCATTAGGGCCAAGAGGCCTGAGGAAGAAGGAGGCATCCCTCTGCCTTCTCTAGGTGGACACAGCTGTACCGTGACGTGAAGGGCCCAAGGGCCCTACCGCCATGTTTCAGCCAGAGGCCCCTGCCCGGACAGTATTAATTCTGTCAGAAATCTGTCCGTGTAGACATGCACGTGGACGAATGCTGGGAGGGACATAATTTAAGAAAACAACACAGGATTTTCAAAAATGAAGAAATAAAGGAGAAAGGGAACAAAAAATGGGTAGGAGAAAAATGCAAGGCCCTTTTCTCAAATGGGTCCCAAATCCTTTTCCCACAGTTTTGCAAAACTCAAACCGTACCCTACATTTTCATTTCTCCAAAGGAAATGCTATACAAATCACCTCTCTTCTCCTCCACGCACCTGACAGCCCAGATGACTAGGACATTGCATGAACTCCATCAGGCCTCCAGGGTGCCACGGAGCATATGTGACACGGACGGCCTATAGCCGGCTCCCCACAGGAAGTGTCCCAGGGGGCCAACCTGGCAAGTTGGGGGGGCCAGACAGCAGGGCCAGTAGGCTACGAAGTTGCGTGGGTGAAAAAACAAAATTCCCTCTCCAAGAGAGGTCATTTTGTGGTGGTCAAAAGTATATATAAGAAGTTTTATGTCCTGGGGCGTCTGGATGGCTCAGTAGGGTAAGCGCCCGACTCTTCGGCTCAGGTCATGATCTCCTGGTTCACGAGTTCGAGTCCTGCACTGGGCTCTGCACTGACTGGGCAGAGCCTGTTTGGGACTCTCTCACTCCCTCTCTCTCTCTCTCTCTTTGCCCCACCCCTGCTTTCTCTCTCTCACTCTCTTTCTCTCAAAATAAATAAAGAAAACTTAAAAAAAAAAAGAAGTTTTATGTCCTGCTATTTCTTGTCACAGCTGACAGTGGGAAGGAGTTGGCACAGACATTTTTTCATAGCACATTGTATAATTTTGGGTGGGTAGCAAGTACTAACATCTGTCACACCTACCCACAACTATGGTAAAGACAGGACTGAACTGGAGACTGTGGTAGGCTACCTTGGGTTTTCCCTCGAAAATCCCGAGGAAGGAAGTGCCATCAATTGGCAGCCTTCAGTGGACAGCATGGCCCCAGCACAGTGGTGACCTCTGCACATGCTTTCCCAGTGCTGAAGAGCTGTTTTGAAATCTTTCTAAGGCCACAAGGTGGAAGCTTTAGAGTCACATACACTTCTGCAAAACCTGCCCAGACAACAAGTATCGGGTCCCAAACACATCACACGAAAGCAAAATTCAAGTGAGGCGGAACACAGCTTCTATGTGACCAACCTTCAGGTGCAGGTTTCCTACGGAGGTGCTCAATTAAAACCTCTAAAATTTTGTGTCCTTTTTTTTTTTAATGTTTGTTTATTTTTGAGAGAGAGGGAGCGCATGAGCAGGGAAGGGGCAGGGAGAAAGGGACAGAGGATCTGCAACCAGCTCTCTGACCGCAGACAGCCTGATGTGGGGCTCGAACGCACAAACGTTCAGATCGTGACCTGAGCTGAAGTTGGATGCTTAACTGACTGAGCCACCCAGGTGCCCCGTAAACCTCTAAAATTTTGTTAAACAGCAACACAGGAGCTTCTGAGGATTCCTGTGGTGTGATCAAACATGGGTGCTGGTTAAAATGCGTGGAGGAAACAGAGGGAGGGGCAAGATGAACAGCCTGGAAACTTCACTGACACCAAGAACTTCTGAGCCTTTGAAACTGGATGAATAAATAACTGAGGAGCAGGCCTGAGTTGGAGCCCTACAAAAAAATGAATTAAATTGAAATTTTTCTAACCCCTCTTTAAATATGCAGGAAACCTTTTGAAGTCATTCACGAAACTTACCCATGTGCTTTTATTGTGACAGGAACAATGTATAAAACACTGGACAGATGTCCTTTTGAGGGGATGGGGAGGCCAACACGGGCCACTGGACTCTCCAGACCACATGAGGTTTCTAACTAGTCATGCTGAGTTGGGGGGCGGGGGGGACCTGATGACATGGGGAAGAGTGACACAGAATGCCAACAGATTCCACAAGCACAGACAGCCAAAGCCACATCCCTTCCACCATCCCATAACTTAGTGGGAGTTCAGGCCACGGTATTGCAATACGAGTGCCTCATTTGAAGGTCCCTCCGTCACAGAACCTTCCAGCAATTCTCCCCAGTCTATAAAGGTATCCAGGGGCCCCCTGACTGCCATAAAGGTCACCCACAGACAGATGTCACCTATGAACTGAAAGTGTTTTTCGTCTCGAGGGTGGAACTCAGGAGGCTCCAACGTGGAGAGCGCACTTTCAATCAGGGGTGAATGTTCAACCCTCCAACCAGAGTTCTCTATTTTGTTGGGATTCCCAGGTCTCTAATCCAATACTGATTTTGGGGGTGCTGGCATTTAAAACCCACTATGTTAAGGCATGTGGATTGCTCAACTTTCATTCAATATGGTGGTCAGAAGGACGCGAGACAGGAGAGAGAAGAAGAGAAGAAACCCAAGGAAGGAGAGGCCAGTAACCAATGGAAGTGCCTTCCCATTCGAGGGATGCCTCTTCAAGCAATGCCTTCACCTTCACCACCTGGGTGCCCCCTTCCATGACTCGAGTCCTTCACTTGGGATGCCGTCGGCAATCTGACAGGCAGTTTTTCCATCGTGCGGTAACGCACACAAAAACGCCCATCGGAAACATTGTGAGAACAAGGCACTTTTAAACACTAATGGCTGCAACTCAGTTTTAAGAAAACGGAAAAACTGAGCACTCGGAATGGGGAAGCTGTCTCATCTACGGGGCACCACTGGGCTCCGTCAAATGGGTGCAGGAGAGGCAACGTCTGAAACTCAAGCTTTCAATGAAAGACCAGGGCTCAGGGAGGAAAATAGTTCTGACTTGTTTGAAGCCTGCTTTTGCTGACGAACAGAACAAACGATGGTTCAGGCTGGAGCTGCCCGCTTACATGAGAGAATTTCTGGAAAAGGGTACTATCTCAGAGGCCACGCGTGTTAACTGACAGTAGAGTTTATTTTTACTTTTTTTTTAATTTTTTAAAAATTTATTTGAGAGGGAGAGCAAGTAGGGGAGGGGCAGAGAGAAAGGGAGAGAGAGAGAATCCCAAAGCAGGCTCCACGCTGTCAGCACAGAGCCCGGTGCGGGGCATGATTTCACAAACCCTGAGATCATGACCTGAGCCGAAACCAAAAGTCGGATGCTTAACTGACTGAGCCACCCAGGTGCCCCTACAGTAGAGTTTAGATTAAAGTAATGGCTGTGGATCTGGTGTAGACTCATATGCCATTAAAATTTTTTTTTTTTATAATGCTTATTTTGTATTTCTAAGGTGGGGGGGGGGGGGGGGGAGGGGCAGAGAGAGAGGGAGACAGAAAATCCGAAGCAGGCTCCAGGCTCTGAGCTGTCAGCACAGAGCCCGAGGTGGGACTCGAACCCACAAACTGCGAGATCATGGCCTGAGCTGAAGTCGGACGCTTGACCGACTCAGCCACCCAGGCGCCCCACTCATATGCCATCTGAAAAGAAAACCAAGTTGGGGCTTTCCTGTCCCCCACACCACGGTGGATTCGGTGGGCCGCAGTGGGCTCCGAGGCACGTGGTTTGTTAAATGCTCCCTGGAACATCAACGCCTGCTATCTCGGGCTGCGAGTGCAGCTACATAGGCTAGTGCGTCAGAAGGTCCTTCCACACACAAAACACAGGGAAGGATGAGCTGATCTTTAACATGGATATTTTTTAATAAAATAACAGAGCTCAAAAGACCAGCCTCAGATTTGCAAATATTCTCATTCCCTCTAAAGCTTAATAACCATGAGATACATCCACAGGGATTTTCACCTATCAATGTGTGTTTTCAAGTGTTGTTTTTTTTTTTTTTAAACAAATGAGCTCTGAAATAGCTACCACTGCCTGTAATGTTGAGTTGTGGAGCACCGTGGGCTGGTGGGGCGGGGTGGGGGGGGAGTTCAGATGAGCCCGTCTGCCTCCTCACAACAGGTCTGGGAAGGCAACATCTTCTCCCCCGTTTCCAGGTGTTGAACCTGAGGTTTTGAGGAGACCAAACGGCCCAAGGTCACAGAGCCAGGAAGCCGCAAAGCCATGACTAAGCATGAGCCATCGAATACCCCCGAGTCTTTGGCAGGTGTTTAAGTGCTATTACGGGCACCAGTCGCAGCTGCCTTCTGAGTTCCGCAGCTAAGTTACCTCCAGTTTAACTCACTTGCCCGATACGGTTAACATAGGATGACAGACTGTCAGGACAGTTTAAGAGCCCCTCAAGGAAGGGGGGCGGACGTGGTTCCAAACAAGCTCAGTGACTACTGTTTGGACGTAGAAACTGCAAAACCAGCGTTTTGAAAGAGTCCCCAAACTCTGAAAGGCAGAATAACACCAAAGCCAACGTGTGATCCTTTTCCTGGTATAGCAGAGGCCTTCAATCTGCCCTCTTAGGTCAAGTGTCCATGTTGTGTGGTCGGCAGGGCGGGTGTCAACCTCCCTCTGGAACAAAGGATGGGCTCAGAGAGAGGGAGGGAGGGAGGGTGTGGCCCTCACACCAGCCTGCCAAGTCAAGAAGCGGCTTTGAACCCTGGTCTTCCAAGTTCTGTGAAGAGTCTTGCCTTCATACTTTTGTTAGGAAAAGAGGCCTTGTGGATGAATCTGTCCAATGCCTACATTTCTATGTAATCAAAAGAAAACCAGGAAGAATATTTGAGGAAAACCATTTTTAAGTCAGGAAGAGTCCAAACTCGTGTTTTTCTCAGACTAGTTCCTGATTCACATGAAGAACCTTAAGAGTTTCTGTGGGACCGTTGACTTGTAGTTTCTTTTCACAAAAATAAAACTCAGAACTCTGAACCAGGTGAGCCACAGTGACCAGCATAGCATCCGTGGTGGTTCCACAAGGCCAAGGACGTGGGCCATCTCGGATGGCCAGTATGAGGTCAGCGTAATGGCCGCTCTCTTCTGGAATTCACTACAGGGGTTTGGGAGCTTCTTCCCAAGGGCTCGGTGGCTTCAGAATGCCTATCAGTTTCCACCTAACCGTGGGTCTCTTTGCTGCATTAAAGCACAAAGCACTGAAATAGGATGGATGTAAAACTAACATGGCTTCCAATATCTCACATTTCCCACCTAAAAATCTGGTCGCTTCTCTACGAATTCCATAAGGGTGTGGTTTGGCACTAGTATCTCTTACCATCAGCAGAAATCTAGGAAATCTTTCCAAAAAGGCCAACTCTAAATAATGTTCCACAGCGACACGGGGGCCTGAT
Organism: Panthera leo; assembly: GCF_018350215.1. Classification (NCBI taxonomy): domain Eukaryota; kingdom Metazoa; phylum Chordata; class Mammalia; order Carnivora; family Felidae; genus Panthera; species Panthera leo. The sequence continues at coordinate 71,029,275 of NC_056680.1, read as the reverse complement.
TTTGATTTCTAAACAATTTGACTAGGAGCATATAAAGTCACAACAACCTTAAGCGGAGTAACTTTCTAGCCCCTTTTTGGTTCCCAATATGAAATCTGCTGAAATAAAAATGGACAGCCCAAAGCTTCCTGGGATGTGTTCCAGATGAACTGGGTCATACACACTCACACACACACACACACACACACACACACACACACACACACCCTGAACCACCACACTGACAGAGGGAGTTGTTTCCATCTGTGTCCCTCAACTGAGGGCAGTGGGTCCAAAGCTGAGGACTGCTCATGAACTCAACTTTAAATTTAATTTGGGGGGATGCTAATTGTGGAGCGGTGGAAAACGCTGGCGACATTTTGACTTTAGCAGCCCCACTGCCCTGATTAAAAAATATCAGCTTTCCATCTGCAAGACATTTCTAAGGTGGACTCCTTACAAATTGTCAAGGTGCAATTTGTGCACAGTTAGTTCTTTGTTTAATCGAGAAATCTGCCCGAACCCTGATTGGGCTGATTTCCCTAAGGCCGGGAGTGAAGGTTATTTCCTTATGCCTTTTGGGAGCAGCAATCTCTCTAATACGTTTCTGAATTATTCCAGACCGTGCTGAGGCTGAACATGAGAACAAAGCCCTGGTTCCACAGCAGAAAGACTAACCGAACTCCCAGCTGGGAAGGTTTAGGCAGAGATTTATAAGTACAAACACTGAAGAAATTTGCAAGTAATTGCATGTATTTGCTTTCCGTTGTGGGATGCAGTAAACCAGTATTTATTAAAATATATCAGCAAGGTACTGTTTATTACCCCCTCTCCTTGATGCCTTACAGAGAGGAATAAAGTGTTTGGCTTTTCTCATTTCTTTAAATTAAGAGGCCAAAACAGTTATTTCAAAAAGTGTCAAAAAGAAACTGAAATTGGACACGTACTCTCGGTGGCTATGGCCCCATACTTAACTTGGCGCTGAAGCGCAAAAATGCCTCTCGACCGTTGTTCTGATTTTATCTGTAAATCTTCACTTTCTTTTTAATTCATAAGTTTCCATGAATCCAACAGTGGGGGAGCAACCAGTAACGATTTTCGCCTACGGAATTTCTGTTCTTGCTCTGGCACGGTAGCCTGCAAACCCGACTGCTCCAGACGTACACGTTCCAAAGAGATAAAAACAACAGGCTCAGAGGATCATACATTAAGAAGGGAAGGACTTAAGCAACAAAAAAAGATACTCTGCGCACTGCCTCCGGTCTCTGATTCTCCCTCCGACCAGTTACTTTGGGCTTTAATGTGGCAGCGAGGGAAAGTCGGAAGACACCAGACGGGGCACATTCCCTCCCCCTCCCCACTTTGATGGCAGCTTGTCACCTGCTTCAGGGTCCCTGTACTAATGATGGGCCCAGAACATACTCGAACACGATGGTCTTCACTGACGCATCAGCCTCATCCGGAGAACGTGTTAAAATAGATCTTTGGGCCTCAGACCCAGAGCTTCTGACTGAGCAGGTCTGAGGCGGGGCCCCACAATCTGCATTTCTAACAAGTTCCCTGGAAGCTGTTGGTCCTGGGACCACACCTGGAGAACTGCTGGTCTGGCAGGTAGACGGGCAGGAAGTTCAGAGCAATAAAGGCAGGACGGACAGAAAAACCCCAGCAAACAGTGGCAACCAGATTGCATCTCATCCTCTTCCCTCACACAGAAATGAAACACCAGTGTATGCGAGTTTAGCCAACAAATGTCAGTCGCCACGCACTTGTACATGTGGTGGAAGATACTGCCTCCATCTGGGATTTCCCGAGGCCCCTCCTGCCTTTCCTTCTGTCTGAAGCCCCCTAAGGATGTGGATGGCAGCGAGACTTCCAGTCTGCAGGTTTACTCCCTGAAGGGGTGCGCGGTACTCAGTTCCCCACCTCCTCTATCAACACACCCACAGAAGGTGGGTGTGAGCCCCTGGACAGGGCCTAGTACGTTGGCAACAGGCACTCACTGAATACTAGCTGCAGCCCTTTTAAAAGTCTAGTCACCAGGGTAAAACCAGAACCCAAAAACAGAAGCAGGAGAGCACCTCTTCCCTCCCCCAGAGGCTGAAAACTCTGCAGGGCATCTTGGATTTTCTTCAATTTAACATTTGCAATTAATACGTCCCAGATCTTAAAATAAAAAAAGTTCCAAGCGGCCACGTGACCGCCACCCCCCCACCCCCGCATCTTTATACCCGACCACAGAGAAGTCCTCACTAAGGTCGTCACAGGGAGACCAATGAGTAACCAAAGAGGAATATCGAAATGCAAACTGTGATTACTTACCCAGGCAAGAAAATCAGACAGTGTCTTTTTTTTTTTTCTTAACTTAAAATGTTTTATCGAGAAGATGCTGGCTTTTACATAGTTTCCCCAATTATAAAACCATCACCTCTGGTCATGTAAAATCAGATTTTCTATGATTTTTACTTGAGAAGAATGACAAGGTCTCTATACGCTGAAATTGGCCAAAAATGATACCACCGCAGCCAGAAACACCTGCTCTGTGCCAAGAGTGCTCTTTTTTTTTTCCAGTTTAACTGAAATATAACAGACTTATAGCTCTGATAAGTTTAAGCTGCACAGCATAATAAGCTGACATACAAATGCGGCAAAGTGATCACCAGCATAGGTTTAGTTAATGTCTGCCTCTTCACATAGTTCCAAAAAAATTTTTTTTCCTTGTGATGAGAACTTTTAGGATCCACTGTCTTAGCAACTTTCAAATATACCAAACAGCAGTGTTAACGCTAACCTTCATGTGGTCCTAACTTAACTCCCTTAGGAGAGGTAGATGCTTCACACTGATGAGGTGTCCCATAAACAGGGACCCATCTTGTGCCCATGTCTGCGCTTCAAAGACCTGCTCCGTCCCTCAGGACAAGCCTCGGAAGAGCTGAGCAAATCCAGGCTCTCTAATCCCCTCTGCACCAAGTGACGAATCAGAAAAGACGTCACACTTTTTGATGATCGGGTTTCCCTAGAACCTGCAGCAGGGTGAGAAATGATTGAATGGGGAATGATTTTTACTAGAACAAACAAGTGGCTTTTAGACCTTACAAACAAAATGGACAGAAGGATAAATTTGGCTATTAAATACTGAACTACTCCAAACGTTTTATTTTATCTCACGCCTCTACTGTTTCATAGTGTTTATTACAGATGTTAACAAAACATTAGCATTCATATCAAGGAAAGTCTAATGGCAAGCCCATTATGGCATTTATTTTATATATGGATGTCTGAAATTTGTGTTGATCAGCTCTTCAATTAACAGTTTCCACTCTGATGGATTATTGGACAGACCAGGCCAACTTTTGTTTTGTTTTGTTTTGTTTTGTTTTGTTTTGTTTTACCAGTCATGGCTATATTTTCCCATTTCTGGAGATAATCAAGACCAATCAACATCTCTATATCCTGAATCTGATAATCTCAGTAATAAAACCTCACTTTAAAGTTTATTTGTTTATTCTGAGAGACAGAGAGAGAGAGAGAGAGAGAGAGCGAGAGAGGAAGAGAGAGAATCCCAAGCAGGCTCTACACTGTCGGCATGGAGGCTGATGCAAGGCTTGAACTCGCAAACCATGAGATCATGACTTGAGCCGAAATCAAGAATCAGATGCTTAACCGGCTGAGCCACCCAGACGCCCCCATAAGACTTTACTTCAAAAAAATTCAAAGTCTTCACCAAAACATTAACAACAGAAAAATAATTCATAAATTTGGTGGTTATTCCAGAAAATGACAGTATTTTCATACTTAGTAAGGTCTGTGCTTTTGCTGATAACACACATCTAAATATACATGCATTAAAAGCCCTGTAAGGGTTTACATTTCCATCCCCTAAACAAAAATTCAGGCACACAAAACAAACTGTACAAATTATCCTTACTGCCTCTTGCTAATTCACTTTAGGCACAGCACTCAGGAAATAATAAATAAAAATTCTCCACAGTGTCAAATAATTTGGTAACCAACTTTCTTTACCACATAAGGAAAGTAAGTGGATTTCCTCATAAGGACTCAAATTCATATTTAAGCATCTATCAAAAAGATGAAATGTAATTCAAATGGGGATATCATGTGTAACAATCAGCCGACCAAATTTATAGGACCTTTTTAAGACAGACGATCTGAATAATTACCAATTAGGAATTTAAAGAATTGAACTGACATTCTGATCTTCAACTTAAAGCAATAGTTCTCACACTGTTGTATAAAGACTGGTTAGAAGCACAGGATCCCAGGGGCGCCTGGGTGGCCCAGTCGGTTGAGCATCTGACTCTTGATTTTGGCTCACATCATGAACGGTTCTGGAGTTCAAGCCCCACGTTGGGCTCCACAGTGTGGAGCCTGCTTGAGATTCTCTCTCTGCCCCTCACCCACTCAGGCTCACTCATGCTCGCTCGTGTGCTCTCTCTCTCTCAAAATAAGCTAACATTTAAAAAATAAACAAGTAAAAGCACAGAATCCCAGACGCGGTTCTAACTCTGGAGCTCTGGGGTGAGGTCCAGGATTCTCCACGGCCACACGAGGACCACATGGTCACTTTCGAGGCTGCAGTTTCAAGAGCCACCCTCGAAGGCAAGGCCCTGGAGGTCCACGAAAGTCAATCAATCTCCGTGTGACTCCCCAAACCACCTTTTGCCACCATCCTGCCTTCCATTACACATTCACTCGTAGGGGGGAGAAAGCCAGCCTCCATTTTCCTTTTGATAACTGGGTAAATTTCCATCAGTGTAAACACACAGCCACAATCCCCTGCAGAAGTTGCAAAGTCAAGCATGTGCTTCTCTCTACCATGTCAGGTGGTCCATGTGACTACATCTTTTTCCTTCACTCAATCGACTGCTGGAGCCTAGCTTTCTTCTGTCATTTTAAAGACTGCGTCGAATTCAAAGACTCTGAACTGCACAAAATTCACATGTGGACAACGCTTACTCTGGGAACGTGGCCAGGTACGGCGCCTGCTTCAAGCCAAGTGCCCTCCCCCGAAGAACCAGACTGACACCAGGGAGCCAGGGAGAGGCAGTGAGTTGGATGCAAACTACCTTGTAGTCAAAGCCAACAAAGTGACCCTGAAGCCTTGACTTAGGGCCACCACCAATCCCAGAACCAGCCCAGCCCCATAGACAGGAAGCTGAGTGTGGCAACACGGGGGCCAAAAGTCACTCCTCTACTTGTCACCAGTCAAACACATGCCCCAGAGGTCCCCCTTGCCCCCTGCGAGTGCCACCTGATGGTGTGTGAATTGCTTTGCTCCACCCAAAGGTCCAGCTTTCGGGACAAAATTTATCTCTGGAATTCAAAAGATCATTTTAGTGAGTTGCTGTTTGGTGCATTAAACGGGTCCCAAACAAAAATCTGCACTTTTCCTCACCAGTGGGATTATTTAAAACAGAGCATCTCATAGAATGAGAGTTTGTCCTGTTCTTTCAAAGAATTCATTTCTTTTAAATGAAGTGTTCCAAACGTACGCAACTTATGCAAACAGATGTCCTCCTTGGTGCACCTACAGAACCCGTCTTAAAAACTGTGTTTTGTCAAAGGAACTCACTGACACATTCTGGAGCCAAGCGGCATCATAATTTCTTCCTAAAATCAGACAGACAAGATGTGAAAATAGAGTGGGAAAAAGTATACATTAAAACCGCAAAGATCAGAGTGGATTAGTAACAGAAGCTGGCTATTTGGAGCTAATGGTTCTTTCTGCCTCGGAAGCACGGCCAAAACCCGGCCCTCGCCAGGAAGGAAAGCAAAGGATGCGGAAATACTAGCGGCCTGGAGAGGCAAGGCTGAGGGGGTGGGCGAGGGGCTGCGGCCAAGCCACATACAGGTGGCACCACGGTCCCCGGCTGGGCCTCTGGACAAAACCATCCCATGTAAACCTTAAAGAGGATTAATCCTCAAGGAGCACTGTAATGAGACCTTAAAAGACTGAACAACAGCAGCCTATCGCGGAGGAAGGCAGTCGCCTGCTCCCCAAAGTCTTGCTAGCAGAGTTACATCAAAGCGAACGGGCCCCAGATAGCAGGCTGCTGCAGGAATCCCTTATCTCGGCTCCGGCGGATGCGGCCGCTGTGATTGTCTTGAACTGCCACCTGTCCCAGGCATCTTTGAAGGCAACGCTAAGCCTCTGATGGATCTGACCTCCTTGAGCTGAGATCCTTTTATGTCTTTCTTCATTTTCTGCCCTGCTACATTCTTCCCCTGCCATGCACACGACATGAAACAAAGGGAGTTCTCACTCCTGACTCACTGTCCCCAGCCATTTGAAAGCAAAGAAAAACAATGTTAAGGATTATACTCCGCCCGTAATATGGAGCTGTCCTCAGGAGACAAGCCTCTTATTTTTGAGAGTATAACTAGACCGCACTGACGCGGAGGAGCTTTACAAAGGGGCTCGATGGCGCTGGACGCCAAGACGCGGAGGCTGCTCGCCTGTGATAACTTAAGAACACGCAAAGGGTCCTGCGGAACTTAATTAATAATCCTGTGTTTGAACGGGAGGAACACAAATTCTACAATATTAAAGCACGCTCACCAAGTCACTGCACTTTGGGACTTGAAATAGGATGGCGACAGGAAAATGTCCCTCGACCCGATTCCACTCCAAAGGATTAAGAGCAAACAAGCAAACAAAAAAAGCTGATAGGAGGGGCGCCTGGGTGGCTCGGTCGGTTTAAACGTCCGGCTTCGGCTCACGTCGTGATCTCGCGGTTCGTGGGTTTGAGCCCCACATGGGGCTCTGTGCTGACAGCTCGGAGCCTGGAGCCCGCTTCGGATTCTGTGTCTCCCTTTCCCTCTCGCTCTGCCCCTCCCCCCACGCATGCTCTGTCTTTCTCTCTGTGGTTCTTGGGTTCAAGACCCACGTCGGGCTGTGTGCTGACAGCTCGGAGCCTGGATCCCGCTTTGGATTCTGTGTCTCCCTCTCTCTCTGCTCCTCCCCTCACTCATGCTCTGTCTCGCTCCCTCTCTCGAAGATAAGCATTAAAAAAAGCTTTTTAAAAAACATTTACAAAAAACTGATAGGAAAGGGAAAACTGACACTCACAAATACTGCAGGTGAGGAAAGTTTAAAACCTGCTCGAGTTCCCTGTGGGGCCTTTCTCAGAGGCTGGAAGTATCTGACATTTCCAAATCACCCTGGGAGGAGGGCCGTGTGTAGGGTTCCGCGAAAAGGGCTGCCGTTTAAGGGGACGGAACGCGGCCGAGCTCCAAATTCATTCAATACCGTGTTTCTCAACAACCTACTTCACTGTCACACAAGTCTCTCTCCACATATTGCTTCAATAAGACTCACTTCTGTGACTCTTTCTCACATCTAGTGAAATTCTAACACTCCTTACGGACTGATTAGGAGTAGTATTTATTAATATTTGGCTTCATTTCACTAAAGATTCCAGGCGGCATTAAAGAATTCATGCGAAAAGGTAGAAAATGCTAACGGAATAATAATCCAGTCAGAGAACAGTCGAGATGCGGTCAAGACATAGAGAAAGTTGAGCAGGAAATATACAGGCCACAGATCCCGACAGGGTTAGGATCGCGGAGTCACCAATTCAAGTCTGACTTTCCCAGTAGCCAAAGGGAAAAAAGAGAATCGAAATCAGCTACACAGCATTCCTTTCGCAGAAGCGAGGCGCCTGGGTGGCTCCGTCGGTTAAGCATCCAACTTCAGTTCAGGTCATGATCTCGAGGCTCTCAAGTTCGAGCCCCACGTCGGGCTTTGTGCTGTCAGTGCAGAGTCTGCTTCAGATCTTCTGTCCTCCTCTCTCTCTGCCCCTCTCCCACTTGCACTCTCTCGCTCTCTCTTTCAAAAATAGATAAACATTTGGGGGAAAAAAAAGTCACATAAGCTCCCCACCTCATAGCATACTGTAGTCTTGCGTCTGTCTATATAGTATTTTCAAACTTCGGAAAAGTGCATAGGTCGTGGGAACGGAACCAGCTATTTGGAAATTGCCACCGTAGCCTTCTTGGGGCTTGGGCTCCATAACCCATTTGTTCAGAAGAGGGTCAGCCAACAGGGCTGGGAAGCCGCGGCATGCTTGGCTCTGGCTTCTAGGACCACCTCCAGCCCAAAGGAGTGAGGACCCCGCAGGAAACCAGTGTCGAGGGGCTGCCCAGAGCCAGTCTCGCTCCAGCCACCTCTCCTGAAAGCTCCCCACACCCAGCTGGGCCGCACCGACCCCAGGCCTATTCCAGCTCTTCCAGCTTGGATTTTCAGCTTTTCAAGTTTTCACCAGCCTCCAACCGCACAGCACGGTCTCGTCCCCTGATTGACAGCCTATCTTCCCGTTCCTGACATGGTTCGATTGCAGGCGGCCCAACGAGTAAGGAGGAGCCTTTTCAACGGGGGCCCAGGGGCTCTGTGAGAGGTGGACAGCGGCCCTCACGCTCTGAGCAGACAAACTGCCTTCCACTCCTCTGTCCAAGCTGGAACAGAGACGTTTCTCCCGGACACGTTCTTCAGGGATGCTCAATTCAAAAAAGGAACACGTTGACATTTACTCCATGTGAGGCGGGCAAGCAGAAACTAAGTTTTCCAATTTAAAAAACAAGGTTCAGTTTTGTACAATATCACTGATCTCTCCAAGTTGATGATTTTTCAATAGTGTGGTGGCACTAAAGTGGGCCAGGTTAAAAAATAAATTCAAAAAACGCCGTATTAACCAACTACTTTAACTAAGAAAAACAAACACATATATAGGAACATATACAAAGATGTTAGGAGAAAAACTTTCGTATGCAGCAGGTCTGTGGTAAATCGGTGCTCAGTTTAAGATGTAATTAGGGGCACCTAGGTGGCTCAGTTGGTTAAGTGTCTGACTCTTGGTTTCGGCTCAGGCCGTGCATGATCTCGCAGCTCTGTGGGTTCAAGCCCCGCACCGGGCTCTGTGGTTGGCAGCGCAGAGCCTGCCTTGGATTCTCTCTCTCCCTCTCTCCCTGCCCCTCCCCTGCTCACACTGTCTCTCTCACAAAATAAACTTTAATAAAGAGGACATAATTTGATGATATGCATTTTTAAAAAAATGTTTATTTTGAGAGAGACAGAGAGAGCATGAGTGGGGGAGAGGCAGAAAGAGGGAGGGAGGGAGGGGGAGAGAGAGAGAGAGAGAGAGAGAGAGAGAGAATCCCAAGCAGGCTCCATGCTGTCAGCACACAGCCCAATGCAGGACTCGATCCCACAAACCATGAGATCATGACCTAAGCCAACAGCAAGAGTTGAGCCTCTGACAGGTGCTTGGATATCACGCATTTCAATTGTTATGCATTAGCCAGAGCTGAACTATTTAATTCAAGTTTCTATGGAACCATCATATTGATTGCCTTTTTTTGGAGGGTGGTCTACTTGGGTAAAGAAAATAAACTAGGGGAAACTTTTCTGAGGAAATGAGTAACTAGCTCTTCAAGTGAGGAAAAAAAAAAGTAAGACTTTTAAAATACGTGTTGGCTGGGATGGTAGTTGCCTTTGGGAAATTATACTATTGAATCACAGTATGTTCATTCCATAAAAATACAACACAACTGCCTTACCTAGTTTTTTAATCTAAGTAGAACTTTTCCCAGTTCTCAGGGTTAAATTCCATTATTTTCAAGCTTCTCAAATAAAATCACAGAGAATAAAATACATTCTAAAAGCTAAAAGTAAGGAAAGTAATAAAGAAGGATCCAAGAGCATCGAAAGGACATGGGAGGACAGTCCCTGAGTCACATCGTATTGGTGAGTGAGTACCTTCCTCAGGGCTGAAGTCCGGGACATGAACAAGGCAGAAGCCACTGTGCCCACGCGGGACAACTGCCCCTGGGAGGGAAGCCGATTTGCTGGGGGTTTTAGAGTGTTCTCTCCTTTACTCTGCTCCCACTCTGGGTCACCACTACTGTCCCCTTTTAAAGATGATAAAACCAGAGTTCAGTGCTTGCTCAATGTCACCCTGTCAGAGGGTGACAGGGCCAGGCCTGGGTCCTAAGTTTAACTGACTTTAGATAGGCCAAAAATACAAAAAAAAGAAAATTAATTTATCATTTCCAATTTAAGATGGCAGGCGGGCCAATACATCTCTTGCCTTTCCCTCTGAAGAGGTCTCTGAAATACAAGGGTGGAAGCAGACGCTTTAGTAATAATAAAAATATTTATAAATAAGAATAAAGCTTACAGGGCACTTACTTTGTGCTGGGAGCTTCTATAAACTTTATATTAAATCACTCAATCCTCAAAACAAGCCTATGAAGTAGGTGCTATTGTAACTTCCATTGTAGAGGTGAGAAGGTGAAGGCTTCCTTAGCAAAGGCGAAGTAATTCGACCATGATCACATTGTGGAAATTGGCAGAACCAGGATTTGAACCCAGGCAGCCTGGCTAATTTCTGCAAGACACCACTGGGCTGAGACTAGAATTACAGCTGCGGCCTGTGGAGAAGCAGCAGCCTAGCATATTAAGAGGGCAAAGACAAGGGTAACAGCTGGCTCACCAGGAAGTGTTGGCCTGGATAGACCTTTACATGGAACACCTGTGCCAGTCATGTGACCTGTCTCCCGCCCCAAGCTACCAGGGGGCACAGGTAGCCCGAATCTTCCCAAGCGACGTCATTATGCCTCTTCTTCAAAAAGTTGAACGGACTCTCCCAGGAAAGTGAAATGAGCGTATGTTCTGGAGCACTCTCACTGAAACGTACTCGCCATGGGAGCCACACTAGCTCTTTCCTCCAGTCAGCCCGCAGATTGGGACCCCTGGAGGTGCCCAAAGCACACTGGTTCTCACTGCTCCCCAGAAGCAAGCCCTCCGCACCCTAGCATGTGGAGGGCCCTGCTGCAATTCCTGCCAATGGAAATCCACTGGAAGGAGATCCTACCAATCGATATGCATGGGCAGGATGTTCGCTCTGAGGAAAGGAAGCCTCCTTCCTCACCTGAGCCTGAGCAGAGGAATCCCGGGCCAGCCTCCATCATCACACTCTCAGGGAGAATAGACACCTAGGATCGGTAGGCTTATGAGAGGAGGACGAGGGGCCAGGGGAGGACAGAAGCAACAGGAAACCATAACCCCAGGGGCAACTTGTGAGGATCATAAAGAAGTATTACATACAAAAGGCCAGAGCAACGTGCTACGAAAAAGGGAGCCATCGAGTATTTTTTTAAAGAGCTCTCAGAGGAACTCCTGGGTGGCTCAGTCGGTTAAGTGTCTGACTATTAAGGTTCGGCTCGGGTCACCATTTCACGGTTTTTGAGTTCAAGCCCCACAGTGGGCTCTGCGGACAGTGCGGAGCCTGCTTGGGATTCTGTCCCTCTTGTGCTGTCTCCCTCTCTCTCAAAATAAATAAGCTTAAAAAAGTAAAGAGCTCTCAGAAATTGAAAACGTAATGACTAAAATTAAAAGGTCACCAAAAGCACTGGAAAATGAATTCAAGGAAATTTCCCAGAACACAGAACCAGAAGCAAACAGATGGGAGAATATGAAAGGAAAAGATACGAGACACAGAAAAATAACCCAGGAGGCATAACAGTCAAGTAAGCAGAATCCAGAAAAGATGAACAGGGAACACGGGGCAGTACAATGATTAAAGACAGAATGAACATAAAACATCCCCAGAGACAAACAATGCAGCTTCAGACTGGAGTGGTCTACCAACCGATAAGCGAACGGACGGAAATTAAAGTAAGTTAAATTTAAAATATCTGCATCTGGAGATGGGTTTTCAGACACTAAGGGCAAAAAGATCAACATCTACAAAGGAATATAAATCAAAGGGGCATCAGACTTCTCATCTACAACTTTGCATGTTAATATAAAAGGCAGCAATGCCTTGCGACATCTCAGGGGAGAGGATTTTTTAAGTCAGAATTCTAGCTACACTATCACACAAAAGCAAGGGCAGGATAAAGGTAACTTCACCAATGCAAAGACTCAGAAAGTGTTACCTCCTCATTGGTGGGGAGTTACTTGCTACACTATGGTAAAATAAAACAAAGAATGACAAAGGCATAAGACCCCGGAAATAGTCATTTCAGCGTGGATGACCATGAAGGGAGGTCCCGAGACACCCAGTTCAGACTTCTTGGGAGAATGAAGCGCCCAGGAAAGATGGGGGCTCTCCCTTAGGTGTAAATGATAAGGTTAGGAGGTCGAGGGGGAAAGGAAGGATGTTTATAAAGACAAATAAGAGAGGAAAAGCTAAAGCAGCTATAAAAATGCAACACAGCAACTATGCAAGCCATGAAGAGAAGGTAAGAACAGACAGACGACTTGTTCTTAATGCTAACCCATCTCTGCTGGGTCACACCAGCCCTACAAAGAAGTGAGGCTACAGATGCTTAACTGATTTCCAGCCTTTAAAGTCAACCTATGGACAGAAACACAGCAGATGTGATGCTGGCTGGAAGATTCCAGGGAGATATTAACACTGGAAAAGCTAGGCTCCAAAAGATGGGATGGGGAAGGTCACCTAATATCCTCACCTTTGAACTAGAAAATCAAAAACTACTATGAAAACTTGATCAAAAGATGAAGAAGAAGAAGAAGAAGAAGAAGAAGAAGAAGAAGAAGAAAAGAAGAGGAAGAAGAAGAAGAAGAAGAAGAAGAAGAAGAAGAAGAAGAAGAAGAAGAAAAGAAGAAGAAGAAGAAAAAGAAGAAGAAGAAGCAGAAGAAATAATAGAGGTTTAAGATAGTCTTTACAAAAACACCCACCTGGGTGGCTCGGTCAGCTAAGCATCCAACTCCAGATTTCATCTAAGGTCAGGATCTCACAGTTTTTGAAACCTCACGGTTTGTGAGATCAACCCCCACGTTGGGCTCTGCACTGACAGAGCAGAGCCTGCTTGGGATTCTCTCTCTCCCTCTATCTCTGCCCCTCCCCCACTCTCATGCACACGTTCTCTCTCTCTCTCTCTCTCTCTCTCTCTGAAATTAAAAAAACTTAAAAAAACGACCATTAGAGAAATAATAGTAAACATAATTAGTAATATATTATCAATATTGAAAGAGATGAGGGTACAATGTGGGAAGATTAGAGGTTTCCTCTCCTACTGGGGAGTCGATAAATAGTGCTGAGTAAAAGCATCCAGAGTCCGTATGTCAGGAAATAAAGGTGTAAGCACAGCGTGGGGCTGCGATGGTTGTCTACCAAAAGAACTAAAACAGAAATAGCAAGAACTGTCCTTGCCACTGGGGTTGAAGGAGAAAGGATGGGGGTGACTTTAGCTCTCTATCCTAAGCTCTCACGCACTTTATCCTTTGTTGAAATAAGCATGTGCCCCTTGTAAATACAATTTCAATGAAAACACAGTAAAAGCTTACTTTACAAAGAGAACTTCAAGGTTTCACCTGGATCTTTTCTAGGGAAAATAAACTAACACTGGAGTAATCAAATAATCATCATATATGAAAAATCTTTCACAAATCCATTTTGCCTGTTCAGTTTTTACTAATCAGTTTCAGGGAGACAATGCAGCTCAGACCTGACTCAGCTTGCCAGTTTGGAATATCATCAAGGACAGGAGTGGAATCCTAGCAAAACCCTCACAATTCCTAAGTGGAGTGGAAGCTCACAGCTTCCAAATGTCATCTCACTTTGGCATTATCTCAATACTAGCTCTGATGGTGCGACTCAACGTGACATCATTTGACAGAGATGAGCCAACATTAACAGGTTTTGCAAAGCCCTTAGCCAAGGCTATAAAAGATCCTAAAAGTTATTCCAAATAAAATGAGCTCTAAAAGAACACAAGGTATCTTCACTTACCCCCTTATCAACAATCAACTGCTTTAATGCCCTGCGTCATCACCATTCCCCGCTATCCCTAGTGCCAAAGCCTCTCCTACAATTTCAGAACACAAAAAGTCCATCTTCAATATTAATTTCAGAAAGAAAAAAGTGGTTAGAAACATTTACTTCAAAAAAATTTTTTATGTTTATTTATATTTTTGAGAGAGAGAGACAGAGTGCAAGCAGGGGAGGGGCAGAGAGAAGAGGGAGACACAGAATTCGAAGCAGGCTCCAGGCTCTGAGCTGTCAGCCCAGAGCCTGACACAAGGCTCGAACTCAGGAGACGTGAGATCATGACCTGAGCCGAAGTTGGCCACTCAACCGACTGAGCCACCCAGGCGCTCCTAGGAACTTTTACTTTAAACGGTGAAATTATGGGGGCCCCCGGGTGGCTCAGCCGGTTAAGCAGCCAACTCTTGACTTCGGCTCTGGTCACGATCTAGTGGTTCATGAGTTCAGGCCCCACATCATGCGCTGTGAGCACAGAGCCTGCTTTGGATCCTGTCTTCCTCTCTCTGCTCCTCCCCCACTCATGCTCACTTTCTCTCTCAAAAATAAGTGTTAAAAAATTATTAAAAAAAAAAGAAATTACTTAAAAATACAAACCAAACACAAAAGCACATTACCTACGCCATGAGACTACAGGGAAAAGAACACATAGCTCCTCAGGATGTTTTCATTTCTACCTTGGCCCTTTGCGAAACTAGTCTGGCATTCAGATGGAGTGTGTGTTTTGAAATAAATACTTTACCTTGGTCTCAGATACTATCAGCTAAGTAAGGACAAGCCGGCATAGAACACACAATCGTGAATACCGCCGACATGTACAAGTTCATTAACTCCAAAACTCAATCACACCATGCAGCCAAACAGAGCTTCTCGGCCAGACTGAATCAGGGTCTCGTTCCCGACCCCACTGAGTCCCCTCCACACGCTTCGTCGGAGGGAATTCGTGAGGCAGGATTCACCCCAAGTCAGCACCCTGCAGGATCTCGACTGTTCTCAGAAGAGATGCCAACCACATCTCCGATATCAAGCTCTGTTTAATAGAACTTCTAACTGGAATCTTAATACTTGGGACCTGAATCGGCAGAAATAAAAAATCCATGCCTTAAAGTAATGCTCACCTGGTGGCTCATTATGACAGAGGATTTCAGAAAATCCAAAGACTAATAGCAGGTGACTGGCATCAAAGCAGCAAGGCTTCATGGTTACCAAAAAGTAAGAACTTTTTAGGAATATCCTATCAGGGCAGATTAACAAGAAGGAACGATAAGGCAGGTCTCCAAACTTCTCCTCTGTGGGGCAGACAGTCCTAAGCGCTGACCAGTCGCCTCTGTCATGACTGGGCTATCTCAGTTCCTCCCTCCGTGTGGTGGCTGTGCCCCTGGAAGGTGAGACCATGTGGCCACCAACATGAAATATCAAGTTCAAACAAGCAAGCTTGAAAAGGATTCATGGTTAAGAAAAATGGAGTGTGAATGACCAAAAGTTGCACCCGAATGCTTCATGCCCTGAACTCGGTTCCCTGCGAACCAGCAGAAGACATAAAAAGAGAGGAAAAGAGAATCATGGGTGGCCTCTATGATACACAAAAGTGCCAAATGAAACTTTTGCCTGCGCTGGGTCAGAGGGCATGCCTATAAAAACTCAGAAAATCTATTACCTATGAGTTGTTTAGACTTTAAGGACAGGAGCCGTGTGACAGACCAGTTACACTAAGGACACTGAGGTCGGACCCACCAGGTGGGAGGCACAGTGACATCAGCAATGACAAAACCTAACTGTGTGCCCCTTAGGCCACAGGCCAGAGCCTGCAATCACACGTCCCCAAAGGGCCCCAGGAAGGGCACTGGAGAGATATAAACGCACATGCTTGGCTGACATACGAGCAAGCGTCACTATCCACTGATGTGAAATTCGCCCCCAAAAGGTCTAAAATTCAGGGGAGCATTTCAGATTGCAGCTCCGAGCCCCTCATAAATTAATGAAAGGCAGACATGAAAGTTACTAACAGCTGGAACGGATCAAGCGGAAAGAAAATGCAGCATCGGCATGTGTTATGTGAATTTCTTAGAGTCCATAAATTTGATATTTGGAAGGAAGAAGGGAAATGTTAATTAGGAGAAATTTCATACTGGATTTAAATTTGCCATGCAGTTAGAGCTCTATTGTAAAACCCTCTCGGAATCAGAAATCACCCCCGACAGACCCGGGTCGTGCCCTTCACCTGCCACGTGATATTTGCTGATCGGTTCCTTTATCCTTTGCGTTGTGTCTCGCACGGTCTCTCCCCAAAACAGAAAAATCAAGAGCGAGGGTCATACCTTTTAATTCTTCTGCGTGTGGCATTAAATGAACATTGAGGAATCGAACAATAACTTAAGAAGCCGTCCCTCTGCCTTGTCTAAAAGCCGGGTAACAGCTGGCCTTATGTTTTACACTGCCGCAGTTAGAAGTATCTCAGGAGATCAGCTACTCTGAGGTCTCAACGCTAACTTTTCTTACTGTCCTGCTACAACTTGCATCTGATTACCAGATCCAGATAGATCTCAGGGCAGACCCGGTACTTGAAAACAGCTTTGCGCAGGTAGGGCCCAGGGTTTTACATCAGTCTGTCAAATAAGCAGTGCCTGAGAGCAGGGGATCCCATGGCCTCCCTGGGATGTTCTATCTCCGCCCTCCTCGGCATGGGTCCCCTGATTTGAGAGTTGCCACGTGTCTCTGTAGCCTGCACCGGCCCTGAGATTCATAGTCAAGCCTTTTCATCTTTCCTCATAAACCATTCCTCCAGCCCCTTAATCATGCTAACTGCTTCTCCCAAGATCCTTACAGTTTATCTGAGACCCCCAAGCCCAGAGACCAGGAACTGCCCATGTCAGCAGGACACCATGATGCCTCTGTGCAACAGGCTTGTGTTCCCTCTCTCTCGCTCTCTCTCTGCAAATAAATGTTATTCTAAATGTAAATGAAAGGGTGCTCTCTCTCTGCCACTCCTTCCCCTAGGGTCCCGTGTAGTCACACAGAGGGACAGGGAAGGGATCACTGTCCCCAGACAGGGCCTGGGTGGGGCCAGATACTGCATTATTCTACTGATATGTGAAAGCTCCAGTTATTTATACAGGCTGCTTTTCAGAATCAAGTTCACATGATGAATCAATCTGTGGTCCAAGCAGACAGCCTATTTCCCAAAAACCACTGCAGGTATGGGGGTTAACAGGACACGGTGGGGAAGGCAAAGTTAAGAGCAGTGTCGTGGAGCCTCCCTCCCTCACTCTCAAACCCTCAGCCGTGGAGTCCAGACTCCAACTAGCACCGGGAGCAAGATCCCTCTGAATCTCAGTTAACTCACGGGCCAAGTGGGTTTGTGCAAAAACTGAGTCCTTAGCCTAGCACCTTGAGCACAGCAAATACTCCACATAGGGGCCTGCTGTGGGGACTGCAGTGTTTCCCAACACACTTCTCCCCCAAAACAGAAGGGCGGAGAAAGGACCAGGACGCCTGTCCGTACTTAGGTCACAGGTAACTTCTAACTCTTCAGGAGAGTATCCCTCAGAAGCAATTTCTTCTCCCTCCCACGTAGCAGGGCCTGGAGCACAGCAACCAGAGGGAAGCACCTGCACTCTCCCCGCCTGAGACACGCTCATCAATGGCTGCACACCTTCCCAAGGGCATGCCAGACCCTCGCCTGTCACCACCGGCAGCACCACCACCTGGTTCTGGTAGAGTCCCCCAGCTCCCCCAGTAAGGCTGGGCATGACCCACTGCCCGCCTGGTCGGGCCCTCGCGCAGCTGTGGACTGCCATGTTGAAAGCATGGTTTAAGAACTTGAGCTCTGGAACCACATGATGTGGGTTCAAATCTTGGCTCAGCCATTTCTGAACCATGGAAAAATGGGCAACTTCCTTAGCCCTAATGGGCCTCAGTTCCCTCCTCTGTCAACAGGGAAAATCATGACATCTTTGTGGGAATTAAATGAATTCAACGCCCTGACGTAAGTTGTGGCACAAGGAGGGAGAGTTCACTATCTGCCCACCCTAATTTCTAAGACGGGAGGACCATTTCCCTCCCACCTAGGCCACGGTAACAGCCTGCTGGGTCACTTCCTAACTCTACACTTCTCTCATGAAGTCCCCACACACCAGCCAGAGCAATACTCCCCAAGAAAAAACCCAATTACGTCACACCCTCCCGTGGCTTTCCATTGGCCCCCAATTTCCCCCAACCCCGTCCCCCTGCCTGCCCCTAAACTGCCCCACTCACACACCAAGTCATTACACCAGCCTTCTCTCTTCCTCCTGGACACGGCTACAGCAAACCCACAAATTCCACTCTTGAAGTGGAATGTTCTCCCCTTCGATCTTCCCATGGCTGGCTTCTTTTCGTCATTTGGGTCTCAACTGCAAAGACCCCTCTGAGCTGACACATTACTACGCCCTGAGCCTCTCCCCACAACACCACCCGATTATTGGGCTCAGAGCACCAGCTGTGCTGGCTCAATGACGTCTCTACCCAGGTGGTTAGTGCAAGTCCTCTGGCTGCGGTGTGGGCTCCACAAGAACAAGAACCTGACTGATCTTGGCAAATGCTCAACCCTTCAGGACCTAGACAGTGTCTGGTTCATAGCAGACTCTCAAAAAATGCACAGGATTTTTGAAATGAGAATAAACGTCAAGCATCATGTACCCAAGTAAGACTTGAAGCCCGTCCACCGGGCTTTCAGGTGCCTCCAGCTGCTCATCGACTCTCTCTCTATATCGTCAATTTACAGCAAAGTGATACACAGACTACATTCAAAGCATCATTAACGATAAAAGATAGTACATGAAAAGGCATCCAGCAGCCAGAGATACATTAAATATAAAAGTAAATTGCATGTTTGATCAAAAGGGTCAACCCATGTGGTCAGATTTGTGGAGCCAGGCTGAGATCTCAGAAGCCAAGCGGAAGATCCATCATATTCCAGATGGGCGGGGAGCAGGGCAGCAGTGACATCTGATGACACACCTTACTTACAGGGAGAAACAGGGATGGGGGAGGACACGTGAATTCTTGCTGACTTTGAAAACAGGCTTATCCCATGAAACCAAGCTGAAAAAAAAGCAAGCTGCTTCCTAGCCTCCGTCATGCACACTTGTCTGATCGTCTCTAAATTAGGACACAGGCAACTCCTTTTATTCCCCTCACGAGTCATAAGCACAATCAGGATGCAGA
Source organism: Panthera leo (assembly GCF_018350215.1). Taxonomy (NCBI): domain Eukaryota; kingdom Metazoa; phylum Chordata; class Mammalia; order Carnivora; family Felidae; genus Panthera; species Panthera leo. Next base: position 71,010,283 of record NC_056680.1, on the reverse strand, counting down.
TATGGGCCCCCCTCCAGGGAACGAGTAAACACCCAGCTTCCCGGAGCAGGCTTCCTCTGACCTGCACAATGTCTGCTGATTAGCCCCACAGCCCCCGCGGAGGACACGCATCTCCTCCTCAGGGGTCCCACCACCTTCTCCTAAGATCGTCTCCGTCCAGGCTGGATTGCTGGCTTTTGCCACCACTGGAGATCTTTGTTCCCATTTCCCCCCAACAGCATTAGCTACTGGATTTTCCAGCTGAATTTCACTTTAGTTCAGGACCCTGCCCCCAACCGCACCATAGGTCCCTTGCACTTTCTCCAGTTTGACTGATGTTAGATTTCAGTTTTCCAAGAAAATAAAACTCAAGGTTTTGGGTTTTTTTTTTTTTTAATCATGAACATTATATATTTTGAAGTTACAATGAGTCTTGATACAAGATACTCTTAATTCATTAGAAATTAAGCTGCATTTTATTGTCAATGTTTGGGATTTGTACTTAGGAGATCAAGAAAGATACCATGGGGCGGGGGGGGGGGGGGGGGGTTGTTGGTGGCATTCCCTGGGTGGCTGACTCGGTCGAGCGACAGGCTCTCGATTTCAGCTCAGGTCATGATCTCACAGTTCATGAGATCGAGCCCCACATCGGGCTCTGCGCTGACAGACTGGAGCCTGCTTGGGATTCTCTCTCCCCCTCCCCTTCTCTGTTCGTCCCCTGCTTGCACACATGCTCACTCGCTCTCTCTCAAAATAAATAAATAAACTTAAAAATAGAAAGAAAGCTATTGTGGCTATCTGGGTTACCCAACACAGAAGAGCTCAGAGTCTGAGAAAAAGTATTTTGTTGTCTTCAGAGGAAGACAGGCCACATCACCCAGGGGGGCAGCACGTGCTTGATGGCCAATGAAAGAAAGGGCCGCAGCCAGAAGTCGGGAGGGTGGTTGTCAGACAGGAATCCTGAGCCTGCAAATCCCAGCGAGGAGCTGAATTAAACTCTCAGAGACAAAGAAACTCTGGGTTAGCAATGGGAAACACAGTTATCCAAAGATCTGCTGGAATACCCAAGAGCCATGAAACACAACATGTCCTGGGGTGAGATCACCCCGGGGATCATGCAGAGGTGCTCCCCCCAGGAGCCCGTCTGCTACCACTCCCTTCCCTGAGCTCCGCCCTCCAGCCACCCTCCCCCTAGGTCCTCACAGGGGTCAGGATTTCCTTTGCAAAGGATCTTCTCTACCTTTTTGCCACAGGGATTAGTTCAGATGTCCCTTCCTCCAGGAAGCCCTCCTCAAGTCTGGGTCACGTATGTTGTTACCCGCTCCCAGAGGACCCTGCATCTGCCTTTCTGACACATTCTTTGTGTTGGTTTTTTTGTATGAGCTTATCTACTCATCTCCATGTCCCACCAGCCTGAAGGTCCATGGGAGCAGCAACTTTGTTCATCCTTTCTAACGCCACTAGTCCTTTGTTCATCCCTTAGGACGCCACTAGTAAGCACACGCTGAAATAACAAATGACTAACAGATGAACAAAAGATACCAACAGCTGAATGAATCAAAAATGTTCCCCTGGACCCCCAAAAAGGAAGGGAAGACATTAGGAAGAGAAGAACAATTAATTTTAGGAGAGACCCGACGTAAAGACCAAAATGTAAAAGCTAAACAATTTGAGGAAGTTGGATGCTTTTCAAAGAGGACTGTAAGAATCCAAACTCTAGCAGAACAGAGGAAGGACGGAGCAATAAACTGCCAGATCAGTTACCCTACATTAAATCAAAGTGTAAAAGGCACAAAGAGAGAAAACTCCAGCCCTTTCACTAAGAAGTATGAAGATACCGCACAAATTTATAGGTACAAGATCAAGAAAGCTGAAGCAGGACAGGAGATACAACTTCCAAGAGACATCAAAGGTAACATTCTTTAATTATACAAGAAAAAGGAGGAGGGACCAAGGGTAATGTTGCCTCCATTAGAAAATGGGACAGAAAGCTGTTCACAGATGGCTGAGAAATGGTAAGAGTTCCTGTGTTTCTCAGGCTGTACTCGAAGAAAGGCTGGGGGGAGGGATGGACGGAAAGAACTATAAAGCACCTAAAAAAAAGTGCTGCCTGCATTGGGTGGGTGCCAAATTAGGGAAGGAAAATAATTACATGGAATATTTAAACGACTGAGTTTATAATCCCAAACCGATTCGTAGACAGAGGCTCCTGTTAACATGGATTACACGCATATTTGGACACTAACAAGTTGGAAAGATGTTACTGAAATCATGAACTGCCTAGAGATTATTGAAAGGAAAACAAATCGGTAAAATCTGGAAGAGGGGACACAAATACCACGATCGCCTTACCGACAGAGAAAAATTCCTACACCTGTTCGATTTCGGACGGGCATCAAACACTCGGGACAGGCGGATCTCCCGTGCTGACCTCACGGTTCTGAAGAGAGGATCCTCATCCAAGTCTGTAAGCAAACGGCCAACTTCTTCCAAAGGACCACAATCCACCTCCTGTGAGAGTCCTAGCAGGCTTACATCTGCCGTATGTACATGGAGACAAATATTTTTGCTGGTTTTGAAATTTACACATTCTCTGAGTGTGCATAAATGCCCACTTTCAGAAAGGACTGGGTGACTATGCTTGGATCAGAGGTGACACAGAGGAACTAAAAATAAAATAGAGGCCGAAGCATCAGTCTCTTCAGGTTGCCGAATGGCCACTTCAGAGTGGCAAGCTTGGGACAAACTTCACCTGGGCTGTGACTCCGAGTAACAGAAAGGCTCACCCTTCTCTGTCCTGCGGAGGCACCGAGGAGTCCTCTCAGCCCTGCCCCAGGAATTCTGGTGGCTGTAAGAACGAGGGACCATCCCTGGACGACCCACCCCATCATTCTAAAGACCAACATACACGGACAACACAGAACACAGCCGTGAGGTGCTGAGGTGAGAATTATAGGTCTACTTGGTGTCAGGGAAGGGAAATATCTCTGTGAAATGGAACTTAAAAAAGCCTTTCAAAGGAAGTGGTCTCTAGATAGGCCCTGAAGAACAAGTAGAACTTGAAGACAGGAGGAAAGCACAGAGTGACACCAAGAGGAACAAGGGTGTGAGCGGGGTGGCCGAGGCGGTGGCCAGGGAGCCTGACCTGGAGGCCTCTGGTGGCCGCCATGGAAGAGGGGTCTGTGCCAGGGTGCGACCGAAGACCAACTGATTTTCCCTAGAACAGGGTCTCCCTTAGCCTTTTGTGTCTGTCCTTCTGAATGGCCTTCAAGCTTCTCCCTGGTCCCCTCCAATAAATGCACCCCAAAATTCAACGAATAAAGCCAAATGTATTTTTCTAAACGCTACATGCTTTTCTCACTGCTGGTTCCCAGTTTTGCGGGCTACCTCCCAAGACTGATATGTAGAATCACAGTCATATCAGCTACAAGAGTAGTCAAGATTCACTGGCAAGCATCAATCTGGAACCCGAGAAATCATCCCTAGACTTCCACCACTTAAGGCAGAGCTACCCTGCAACAGCTCTTTAAAAATCTATGGAAGTGGCTCACAGTTTCCAATCCTTAAACGTTACCTCTGGACTACTGAAAGAAAACCTGGGAAGTTACACTGAATTTCTAATAGAAAGCCAAGAATAATCACAGAGCTATTCTTTTTTCAATTTTTTTTTTTTTAATGCTTGTTTATTTTTGAGACAGAGAGAGCACAATCAGGGGTGGGACAGAGAAAGAGGGAGACACGGAATCCCAAGCAGGCTCCAGGCTCTGAGCTGTCAGCATAGAGCCCAACGTGGGGCTCAAACCCACGAACTGCGAGATCATGACCTGAGCTGAAGTCGGTCACTTGACTGACTGAGCCACCCAGGCGCGCCCCAGTCATGGAGCTATTCTTAAGCTCACAAATACGAGTTCTGCAAAGTTTCATAGATTGTCTGCACCTCCCCACTCTAGATCCCCCTACAGCTCAAGACTATCAGTGGAGGAAGCAACGTACCTAGCAAAGCCCCCAAAGTATCACGTGACATCAGTCCTTCTGACTAAACAGTGTAATTTCCAACTAAAAAAAAAAAAAAGAGAAAAGAAAAGAAAAGGAAAGAAAAGGAAAGAGAAGAAAAACCAAGACACTAAAACATTCCTGATTGGTTCATCAACTAGATGCGAATGGAACCGTGTGCTTGGGCAACTGTCACTGCCTGTGCTGTCTGGTTGACCCCAAACTGTTCATTTGTGCCCCGTAGGCATTTTTGTCTCTCACAGTCTCCAGATGACACTCCAACAGTAAGAGAAATGTGAGCAGGTGCGCCTATTAAATATGTAAAATACTCATCTTCTCTTCCACTCACTTAGAAGATGTATTTCTAAGGGGGGGAGAAAGTCACCTAATATAAAGACAGACAGGTAGAAAAACATTACATTTTTTTTTTTTTTTTAGCACACAAGAATGCAAGTGGGCTCGGCCCATCAGCTTTCTGCGGAAAATAAATAAATGCAAGCAATTAAAAATTCAGTTTCTTTTCTTTAAGCAAATTCCTCAGGTTTTGCTAATTAGCAACTAATAGTTCTGTCACCCGAGCTGGGAAACATAAGGAGGAATACCAGTGGTGTGTTTTCAATCAAAGCATTTGCATGCAGGAATGAATCAGATTTTCCGTGAGGGACTATTACTGCTTGGGAGCAGTTGGGGGCAGAAGAAAAGCATCTTCACAACCACAAAACTGTAAAAGGGACCTGAAATTTTAGAAAAGGGGACCTCCTTCTCCTGCTTGTAACAGAACCAGCAGGGGCCCTGCAAGGCATGCCTGGTGAATCTGAGAAGCTCCCCACCAAGACTCCAGCAGGGACAGTCGGAACACATGAGCCTTCGCAGGAAGACAGAAGACAACGCAACCCATGTTTTCTGTCCCAGGGACGAGAGGAAAAGTTAAGCATCGGCCGGGGTACAGGGATGCCTGAACTATGACGTCACCTGCCTTCACAAGTTCCTAAGAGAATGAAGTGCGTGGTGGTTAAGTGCAAGCCTGGGTGATGGTAGTTTGAAATAACCTGGCTACGGATGGAGCAGGGGCAAAATCAAAGTGTAGGAAGGGGACAGGGGTCCTAATCCTGACTCCGGTACAAGCAGGTCAGGGCTCTGAAGCCCGGCCCCTCCCACGCTCTCCGGGACGAAAAAGCGCTAGTGATCGCGCAGCAACCCGCCTGGCAGCGTCACCCCACGCCTGAGCTTGAACGTCTACTTTCTCGCCTTGATATACAAGCCCTCCGCCACTACCCTTCAGGGGAGAATACCCTCCGGGGGCCCCCTGTGAGGATTTTATTCCAAACATATGTTGCGAACGTTTGAAGTGCCCGCTCTCTCTGGTATTCCTTTTTTTTTTTTTTTTTTTTTTTTAAGTCAAACCCACAAAACCTAAAATACTCTGAATCCAGCCAAACTGCAGTTTGCGAAGATGCAACATTCCATGCCCAAGGATAATAAAGTCTTGTGCAATAAAGATTTTACAGATGTCCTTCTGAGGGTAAAGAAACGATTTTCCCTTTTCCGGTCTTACGGGAAGCCTGCCCACACGTTAGAAATACAAAGTCAGTATATATAGAAGCACAAATTAGCCATCTTGGAAAGTCCACATTTTCCAACCACAGAGAAACGAAGGAATTCCTGTGAGTGTTCCCATGCACAGCGACACGGAATTGAGGATTCTTTTCTCCCCAACAACCTGGTGAAGCCAGCACATGACTCAAAAGAAAAGGGAATGAACGGCCTTTAAAAAGAGGTTTCTGAACCTTGAGCCACTGCAGGGCTGCAGTACGGACAGGTAAAGAAATGGGACTGAATTTCCAGGTCTCATTTTAAAAAGACGGTGCTTTGCTCACACCCTAAAAAGTCTTGAAGATGTGACTTCAGCATCACATTGGTCATTCATTAGCTTTACCTGGATAATTAAATCCAGATCAGGGGGATGGATTTTATTATAAAGTACTAAAAAAATACTCATTATACTGCGAGAAGATTAAATGACCCAACAGGGTTCGAGACAAACTACAGTTACATCCTATCTAACTCCTTGAGGCCTAGTTGAGGACATCTTTAAAAGACTTCGTTTGGGGCGCCTGGGTGGCTCAGTCGGTTAAGCGGCCGACTTCGGCTCAGGTCATGATCTCACAGTCCGTGAGTTCGAGCCCCGCATAGGGCTCTGTGCTGACAGCTCAGAGCCTGGAGCCTGTTTCAGATTCTGTGTCTCCCTCTCTCTGACCCTCCCCTGTTCATGCTCTGTCTCTCCCCATCTCAAAAATAAATAAAACGTTAAAAAAATTTGGTTTAAATAAATAAAAATAGAAGACTTCATTTGAATAATTCTGCACCTGTCATGTTTTCCAGATAAGTCTGTATTTGCTACATAAAACACTTTCTGCCAAGAATTTAACAGGTGAAAACTTCTCAAAATCATCTAAATGTTTCCGTACTTCCTTCACTTACAAAAGAGCAAAAGATTAGAGAGAATTCACTAAGGTTCAGGGAGAGAGGTTACGTTCAGAAGGCCACCGTGCACAGTGCCGACACCAACCTTTTTCCCAAGGTTTATGGCCCACTTGATCTCTGATCTGTGGAAGATCTGTGGATCTCAGGGAGGCAGAGAAACACACGCGACTGCAGCACTAACAAAAACACCTTGGTTTGGAGAGTTGAACTAATCACATACAGGTGCTGATGGTGGCGGTGATGGTGGCAGTGATGATGATGATGATGGAAAGGAACAGGGGGAAGTGGAACAAGAAAATGACATAAACTTTAATGAAGTGGACGCCCGGGGGGGAAGTGCCATAATCATGTGAAGCACTCATCATGAGCCAGAGATTTTATCAAATACTATATTTGCATGGTGTCCCTTAATTGTCAGGAAAACGCCATGGAGCAGCAGTCACATTATAACGCCAAGTAAATAGTTAGCAAATGATTTTTCGAGGGGTCAACACGCTTGGCCAAGTTACACAGCCACAAAATGGCAAAGCTGGACCTTGAGCCGAAATCCCCTAAATGGTAATCTGATCTGGGTAATCCCTGGGATTCCCCCAACCATGTTATATATGTCATGATATCATTTATTTAGGGCCAGTTTAGAGAGTACATTGGGATGGTGGGTCAAAATGGCATTTGCCAGTTGGTTAGAGGCAACGTACATAGTTTGTCAGCCACCATGCAATTTTAACAGTGACTTGAACAAAACAGTGTGGAAAGCTGAAGACATCAAGCTGTTGGTCTATGTCCTCTAAACAGAATAGTCCCAAGCCCCACTAAGAGCTCTCCAGTGCCCTGTGCTAGTTAATATCCCACTGGTGGCCCAAGAGGCGGGTCACAAACACGGTGCCACAGATCCCAGGTGTGCAGAGAGCCTATCCCTCAATGGAGGGAGAGGATCCAATGGGCAAACCGTTAGAACCAACGAACCAAGAACAAGCTGCAAGTTAAATGGCACGGAGAGAAAGTTAACGGTCATCTGCCTACTTCCATCAACCGGAAGAGAAGTATTCGTCAGCTGTCCTGCCCAATTAAATACCTCACTAATTAGTGGGCATCTGGAATAGAAAACAAAACATAAATAAGAGACGGGAAAAGTTTGTGTTCACACATAAGAATGAAAACAATGCAGGGAACTTGTGGCTAATAAGCTAGGCTGGAGTCTTTCTAAAAAGTAAATACACTCAGGGAGTAAAAATTTAGGATACGGATTCCCTCCCATTTTCTGCACGAACAGAGATCCAACAGAGACCCGTTAAAATACAATGTAGAAAACAAGACTGTGCCCAGAGAAAAATCCTGCCAACACTGTTTCAAACTCTCCTAAAAGAAAGTAGAAAGACAATGAAATAAACTTTAATGAAGGAAGAAAAAGAGGCACGCCCCACTCCTCCTCACTTCTAGACTGGTAAAAACAACTGCAGCAATGAGCACTTTTTGATCAGAGAAGTTGTTATTTTTGACCAATAAGCACTTTTTGATCGGAGAAGTCGTAGCCTTGTCCAAAAGCTTACAAGAATCCATAAGACCCTTTCCTCTATGCTTCTGACCACTTAAAAAATAATTCGCTCTGCACTTACAAAAATAATGTACCTTCCGTCTTTACTAACAATGTAATCTGGTCGGTGGGGAAAGGGGTGGGGGGGAGCAGTTGCTGAGACGTAAGGTTGCTCCGGGCTCTTTGATCTGCACCCTGATGAGGGAACATTCCCCTCTGCTGCAAGCCAGCTAACGAAGGGATGAAATTAGCTTTTATCCTGGGCACTTTCTTGAGCAAAAAGGGAAAAAAAAAAAAAAAAAAGGCACTAATCAGCTGTCCTCACTAATCAGTCATCTGGCTAATGACCTTTTGCCTTAAAACACTAAAATTTCTGAATGATGTGGAAAAAGGGAAACACAAACCAGTGCCCCTCACTGGAGCTCAATGGATCATCTGGAATTGGAGCCGGGAAGGTTAAATGGCAAGTCTGTATCCTGGCAAGGTGATAAATCTGTAATCAAGAGCTGTAAGCTTTGGCACCTCAATGTGAACTTCATTACTCCACAACCAAATTATATTGTTTTTAACTAGAAACAGGCCACAAATAAAGTCACCCCTTATACATCATTCTTTGGAGAAAACCATCATACACTTGTGTTCTGAGTGCTAGTGATTTACTTAAACTTTATTAGTGCTGGAAAAGGAGCTTCGCACATTTCTGGTATGCTGGCTGGAGAGGAAAGCAAAACAGGTAGCAAAAAATCTTCCGCATTAAGGAATTTAGCAACGATCTGTTAAAAGAGGTCTGTTCATCCTCAACAATTACGCAAAAAATCATTAAAAATGGGAATAGCTGTTGTTAAAGACTCCTGCCAATGCAGCGCACTTTAATAACTACCCCCATCAACCAATTTTCCTCCTGCAGTGTCTACTTGGGTGGAAGAAATCTGGTTCTCGTTCCCAGCAAAGGTCCATGTGGATTAGCCACAGATGGACACCTTCCTGAAGGCTTGATGTTGCTTAGAGATGTAAGAAAATGGCTCTCTCTAAAAGGAGGAATGGACAGGATGTAGGAGAGGGGGAGAAAAGTGGGGAAAACAAAGTCAATTAAACATTTATATCAATTAATACCAGCACAATAATTCATGAAGCACGCGTGCACGCGCACATGCCTGGCCTTCCGCAGCTCCCGGAATGGGGGCCGCGGGACAGGAACCACTTACGGTAGTGGGGCTCCATGTAACCATTCCTGGGGTCCATGGCAAACACAGTCCCGCGGTACGGCACAGAGGGCTCAGCCAGGTGCGGCAGGGACCCATGGATCTCCTTCTTGATCAGTGAGGCCCTCTCGTCACTAGATGTCGAAGGCTCCTCGCTGATCTTGCCGAGCCCCTGGACACTCTGTGGCTGCATGGTGACTGCGTTTCTTCTCTCTCTGTGATAGGTCTGCCCAGGACTTTCATCTTCTAAGGAAAGGAGGAAAACGAAAGCTCCGTGAGCCACTGGAAGGAGTGATTCAAAAACAGTAATCAATTAGGTCTCCCTCTCTCTCCCTCCTCCCCAAAAGAAGCCTATTTCTCATTCTTGGCAACTTTGAAAGCTACACCATGATGGGATAGTCTCCAGGCAAAACTGCTTATGAATGAAGGTCCAAAATACAAATCCAAGGATGGGGGGGGAGGGGGCAGGAAATGAGCCTATTAAGTTGAGATGTAGGGGGTCAGCAAATTATCATCGCCAGCTTACAACCGAAATCTGCCAGGGAGGCTTTTCATCAGGGACTTGCCAATATCCCTGCAGGTCCCAAGTGGAGCTGGAAGCTCTGCCAGCCTGAGGCTGTGATGTCCAACTTCCCCCTGACTGTCTGAGGAAGCTGGGCCGCTCAGGTATCGGGGCTGCTCAGACACCCGCTGAGGCTCTGGGTGATCTAGGGATCAAAGGGCCCACAGTGATCCAGAAGTTTTCCCGTTTTTGTCTTTTTAGGTCTGTAACCCACTGGTTTACTGGAGCTTGAAATGGGACAAAAGACCCACTAGTTACAAAGGGATAAAGGTGCCAACCGTGGAAACCTACAGTGCCCTTTGCAAGTTACTTCGCTGCAACCCACAGAACATTGCTGAGAACCAAGAAGAAAATGGAGCAAGACTGTAATTCCCAGGGCAAGACGGCTCTGTGGGTGAGGCAGGCGTCAGTTGTGCGGATACGGGCACATGTTCTGCAGGGGTCCGGACGCCGCTTCAGACATTAAGAAACAGCTTTCTGAAATTCCACACACATTCAATATTCCCACCTCCAGTATTTCCATTCCCTTTGATCCATAGGACCTTCCCATCGACCCCATTATGGCTCTCTGGGAATGGGACTAGAGGACCTTTTCTATAAGAGCAGATCAAAGAACCCACGCCTGAAACTAAACCAAATGAGTGATCTGAACCCACAACAAATGGGCCAATTCATCTGTTAGAATCATACACACATTCTAAACTACAAGCTCCCAAACAAGTTCTGCAGTTCATCAGCAGACTGTGTTCTGGAAGGTCCGTGCTGACAGAAGCAAAGCCGTTTGCGCACGGCTTACACACCTAATTTGAAAACGATTTTCCATTCTTGATCTTAAATACACATATATGTATGTGAGCGATAATGCTGTTGTGCATTTCAGATGGACAGATTTTGAACACGGTTTATCCCAACATATAAACTTCTCTTCAAAGTATTGCATAAAACAGTTCTATCTGGCCGAGAGCCCCTAAACAACAGAAAAAGTATGCTTTAGTAGATTCATGGCTGTTTGTACAAATTCAGAAGCAAGTACAGCTATAAACACGGGCAAGCATGAATATATAGACTATAGTCACGACTACTGTTCTGTGTTGACTAATGGCTTGAACTACCCAAAGCAACTTGAATCCTTCTGCCTCTGTCTGGGATTTGAAGAAATAAGCAATTGTTGTTTCAGCCTAGCAAATGACTTGCAGAACAGAACAGACAATGAGGTATGCTTTGGTCTTTACAGTGAATTTGCTGACTGCTGCAGGGAAACTGTGAAACATTACTTTAGCATTGTTTTGTGCAGATCTTCTCCCCCAAATCTTGTGATTATGGAATAGATTATGAGTTTAATCTATCAAGTAACTACTAAACAGAAGGAAAAAATCAGTGTAATCCCACACTTTCCCACATCGATCTTTACAAAAGCAATTCAAAGCCCATGCTTTTGTTCATTTAAAAACAAACTACCAAAAAAAAAACAAAAAACCAACTCACAAAACCCTCCATTTTTATTTTCCCTTCTGACTAATCCTTGTAGGTGCCACTCCAACCTCATACTTCATTAGCAGTGAAGTCACAGGCTATAGAATCAGGGTTTGCAAGAGGGTGTCAAAAACATTAAACCTCTTAGTCAGTTTTATAAAAATTCCTATAACCTGCAAATGGTCAACGTCATATTTTCCACTAATTTGCGCCTGTATTAAATCTTTATTTCAAATTTCAACCTGAAGTGAACTCGTGGCACTGAGGTGCAAGTTCTGTAGGATGGACCTTCATTTGGAAAACCCGAAAGCCCTCCCCCAAGAGCCGTCTTGACACATAATTAGCATTCTCTGGTTAATGAATAACCAAGCTCCTCCGCTAATCTGTTCCAGGTTGAAAACAGGATTCCCTTGACTTAATCTTCCTAGAAGAAATTAACTTCTCTTCTCTTCTCTTGGAACGGCATCCCTGTAATAGAGTGAGTTTCTTAGAAGCCATGCCTTCATGATGAGCCACTGAATTCCAACTTCACAAACAGTTGAATAATTGGGCCTGGTCTGAGCAGAGCCCTCCCATGCCCCACCCCCAGTCTCCTGGGAGAAGGAAGCAATTGGGGGGCGGGGAGGAGTGGAAATGGGGTGTCTTTTCAGCTAAGTGATTTTTTTCACAAGTACTAAACTTTTATTATTTTCTTAATGAGAGTGATACTAACGTGTGACTATGCAAGTTATAACAAGGAATAAACAAAGTTCAAATAGTTATACAGGAAACCTTAACTCATTGCTTTAGTAAACTGCAGGCAAGAATGTTCTGAGTGTGCAAACTTTCATCACACTCACTTTTACGACAGGCGATGCCAACACACTGTTTACCCACCCCCTCCCACCTCGCCAAGAAATTCCAGTAGGCAACTATTTCCTGAAGTTTACCTCGTGTACTAAGCTGCTTCTCGCTTCTAACGTGCACTCAGATCAAACCCTGACAGTACACACGCTCCAGAATACAAACAGCTCTGAGGCTAGAGAGCACGCTCTCTGCAGTGAAAAGGAAACTTTCCAAGCCATATTCCTGCCTGCTCTTATAAATTTAGCAACCACTTCAGTAAGCCAAAAGAAGAAACTGTCTAATCTTGTTCAGTTGTGCCGAGTTGTTCAATAAAGTTTGAGAGTCAGTGCAGACAGGCTACGCCAGGCCAAATTATTGACAGAAACATACTGTTCACCATGGCAACAAGCAGAAGTCGGCTGCAAAAATGTAAGCCAACAGCCCACTGCTCCAGGAGCATCTGCCAATGGACTTTAACGGCCAAACACAGGCAGGGGGCTGTTCCTGCTTCTCTATGTCAAACAGCTGCTAACTCGGGGGTCACACGGAAACATGCAATTCACTAAAAAGTGTCAGAAAAAAACTATTTTAAATACTGTCATCAGAATCCCTCTTTGGACCTCCTTCCTTCTGTACATCCACGCTCGAGTGCAAGTTAACAAACTCCTGCCCCCCGATGGAGAGCTGCCCAAGCATCGCATTTTACAAACTGTCCCAGATTTTTCCAAACTCACCCAAAGGCAACCGACATCATCGAGTCTTAGTGCCATGATCGCTGGAAACTCAAAAGTTGCCTCCTTGCAAACACCGCTCAGATCACTGACAATGAAGCCTTAACGAAACCGTGTGGTGAGAAGCTGGACTCGAACACGCGCTCCTGTGCACTTACTCGCAAACACCTGCACGATTTCTCCTCGCAACCCAGGAAGCAACGGCTTTTTGGCCTGGACCTTGGATAAAAGTTTCAGAAGATTCTTCCGGCATAAAAATAAAACCCTGCGCTGCATCACCAACCAGAAACATCTCCTGCAACCCTGGCAAAATTAGCTGATGAAGAGAGCTCACGGTGCACGTGGTTGCCTTTTTTTTTTTTCAAATTAACATCAATTTTTAAACTGTTCCCTTAAATCCCGTTTTAACACCATTACTCCTCTCTTCCCCCAAGACAGAGAAGACACAGAGTATAAGACAACGGGCAATACTTACAACTCGGACCCCAGGCTCTGGCTAGCTACTTTCTGCAAACTTCTCTTGGTGGGCTTTCTCTAGTGTGCAGACCCTCTAGGAACATTCTCGGTGTCTCCCTGCCTCCCTCGCCCTCTCCCAGGCAGTGCCGCTCCCATTAGAGGAATTAAAAGTGGTTGGAGCCATGCTAAATTTAACAAGCTCATTAGTATTCTTTCTGAGTGCTTCCGAGTGAACTCTCTCTATTCAAGCCGCTCTCTCCAGCAGAAGGGTCAGGCGGCTAATCATTAAATCAAACTAATGTCACCCTATCACAATCAGCCCGAGAGAAGGAGGGTTTATTATTTCAGTTTATGCTAAATAAACGGTTTTACAAATGGTCCCCAAGCAAGGTCAACAGCAGCTTCAATTACAAGACAAACTTAACAAGAGTTGCTATAAACCAAGTACTCTGTATTGACTTAAGAACAGGCTCAACTCCACATATTGCCACTGGCGGGGTTGTACCGGAATGCATATTGTAAAATAAAGGAGCTTCTTTCTTTGCCAGAATTTGCGACTGCACAGCACAGCGACTCCTCATTCACCTGTCTCCAACCAGCTAGCTGCTCAGCTCAATTCACCCCACACAAAGGCTGGAGCCCAGACCTCAATGGACCGAGTGAAACATGTTCAAAACTAGGCTCTCTATTGTGACTGAATTTCTTAACATCTTTTCAAAAAGCGGAGAATGCCTTGAGGCTAAAGGAAGAAACAGGCTAATGGTGAATTGGGAATTCTGAGCAAATTTCAGAGCCCTTTCCTCCTAGCTTTTGAGGTTGAAAGCAAGCTCTTTCCTTTCAAGTTTCAAAGTCCTTTTTCCTCCCGCAGTGTCACAGAAGGATTTGAAAAGAAGGTAATTGTGCTCACAGTCTCCCTGATCAGAGCTTACGTCCTATTTCTGGTATTTCGGAATACTTCTTGCAATAATAGTGCATATAGCTCAATCCCTTAACCGGCCTGCACTCTGCAATTGCTCATTAAATGAACAATTGCGGGTATAAAATGCCTTTTATGTTCAAGGTCTGGATATAAGATAAGCATTCTAGGACTCTAAATTTGGTTTACTAAGGAAACTCTCCATCATTAAATTACAAAACTGAAGTCAGAATATCAGGCTTTCCCAGAAAAGTGGCACTCAGGTTTCGGTGAGCCAAAAGGAAAGGCGGATGGGGGCAGGGGGGTGGGGGGAAGGGGTGAGGGGAGGAGGCAACAAAATGTTAAGGGGAGAAAAAAAAAAAAAAAGACTGGATGCTCAGATTTCTAGCCGAATGGGCTTCTAACAGGAGAATAGTATTTCCATATTTCAGAAGGTCTGAGTGTGTGAAACCTCACCATTTCCATACTGAATGATTAATAATAAAGTCATCTTCAAATGGATTAAAACAGAGGTCTGAGGCCAGGTCAGGATGCAAATGACGATGTCGATGTCGGACCCCTCACAAGCAAACATCGCCCCCTTCCTTAAGCCAAGAAATAATCTTTTACCCCCACACAGTGCTATAATCTCTGCCATCTCACGGGGTCCCCAGAACAGTCCTACTGCAGCAGGACGAGGGGCTGGGTCCACTGTCCAGATCAGAAACAGGCAAGCAAGGGACACAAGAAGAGTCCCAACCATGCCCTGCTGAACGAAGCCACTCAGCCCTGTTAATGGGACAGGGGGTCTATTTGTGAACAGGTTTGGGGAGTGACACCTGGAGTCTTTAGGCACTCCCAGCCTCGGCCACCACAGCCGTCGCCAAAAGAAGACAGAAAGTAATTCCAGTTTTGTGCATAGACATTTTCAAAACTCCGCTACTCCCCCAGTAAGTTTTTGTGAATGTAACACACCCTTGGGAAGCACCCAGGGGGCCCGAATGACAAATCAATGGTGAGTCATCTGACCTCGGGGCCTGGGTACCATGAGGCATCCCAGCAGCACAGGCGTGAGACGCACACATGCCCTCTGCCCGGCCCTCGCACCCCACCGAGGCTCAGCCAATGGCTTTTGTGCACTACAGCCGCCTGTGAAGTGTTTCCACCAGACTGGGGCCCCACCCTCCCCTTCTGAGCAAGAAGCAGAGCCCAGGTTTCTGCTTTCCTCCCAGGAAATCGCCTCGCTGTGTTTGGAAAGAGCATTATTTCATGTTTTCCTATGATGCGTCTGTTGCGTCTTGTCAGCTTTACTTCTTTGGTGATTTACATTTCGACGTTCTCTGAATAAAGACCCGAGGGACCCAAGTCCTCGCCTCCCTGTTTCGGAATTCTCCTCCAAGACTTTGACCAAAGAGAGATCAGAAACGAAAAAGGGAAGAGGCTGAGGAGATTCAGAAGCATCGCAGAATTGGGCTGCAAAGGAGGAATAAAGTTCCCGTAGGTTTTAGAAGCACAGTCTTGCCTCTTTCCTTCTAGACTGCAGCTAGGTCTCAGCCAGGGGCTGCTCCCTAGAATGTCTGGAGCTTGGCTTCCAAAGGCAGCGAGCGAACAATGCCTTCTCTAAGAACATTTCCAATGCCCTTGGGGTCAGACATGGCCCTTGAGCGGCTACACATACATCTCCCATTGACAATGACTGATGACAGAGGGAGTGGCCCAGATGGATCAGGAGAGAGCACTCCGCTTTGTCTGCACCCTTTAAACCAACTGCAGGGCCTGCAAGACGAGGCCAGCAGCAGGATTTGGAGCTCTGGAGAAATTCCAGTGGCAACCCTCCCCCTAAGATTATGGCGTAGCTCTCTCTTCCCGCTTTCATCAAGCAGGATGTCCCAGGTGAAAGGAGAGAAAGCAGAAAATGCTGTCCTCAGAGGACGGGCATCTTAATGTGTGAATGTTTCTAGAGTTCTTCTGCCGAAGAACAGAACTTAGTCTAGATCAACCAACTTCCCACCAGCCCGTCACCAGGAACTATCTCCTCCAAAAAAGCAAGTCAGTGCTCAACCCAAGGCTGATTTCTCACCTCCCTCCCCACTACTCCGCTCACAGAGTTCCATGCGACTTTAGAAGGGGAGCCGGGGACAGAAGAAAGCAGGCAAGGAAGGCAAAATGGGAATTCAGATCACCTAAAACACCAAACCTGCAATGGCTGTTAGTACCGCTCCAAGCCCAGAGCTCCGCACGCCCAGCGAGCAGCCTCCTGCCTTCTCCAGAGACGATACAATGAGGGCTCCTTGCCCATCTGGAAAATCACGAGCTGATAACGCTATCAGCTTGTCTGAGGCCTCACCAGGCATGCCCGGTGGCCCACAGGGCTTCCGTTCACTCTCCTCCGTGCCTCTGACCCCCGACAAATCCGAGGTCTATAACCCTGCTCATCCTTGCTCCTGGGCATTGGAGACCAGGACAGCAAGGTGTTCCTGTGAGCTGGGGAACGCTACCCAACCTGGTGGGGTGTTTAAATCCAAACCCAAACCCAACAGTACTAACCAACTTTGAAAGTTCCAGACAGAAGGCACGAGCCAAGTCCCGCCTACGCCAGGGAAGAGAAAATAAAACAGATGAAACAGAACCCTGAGGGCCCCTGCAGGCATTCCTGTAAAAGGGAGGAGGAGATCTTCCTTATTTTCCATGAGCTTGCGAAGACCCTTCTTCGAATGAAGGATTCTAAAATGTCATGAAGCTTCTTCTATTAGCCTGCTATTAGTTGCTGGGCGCTGCTTACACAGAGTGAGTTAATTAGTGACATCAAAGGCAGCACAATAAATTCTCGGGAGGGCCAAAAATTTTTTTTTCTTTCCGTTTAATAGCGCATTTATGCCTATCTGTGAGTAACAGTCTCACGAACATTTAGGCATTAGAGATGTGTTTCAGAACTTGGTTTTCATCTTTTAGAAGCATGAAGAGCCTCTCCTTCTCACTTTGCACAAACAGACGTGAACGGTGCGGATTCCAGAAGACTCACAACCAACAGTTTACCAGAAACAACGAAATGCCTGTTCCCAAAGCCGGAGCGTGCAGGTCACTGCTGCCCACCGTGTCCTCTGATGGGACAGGTCCTATCACTCTGGAGATCCACCCCAGCCCATTCAGCGGGAGGACTCAAAAGAGTCTTCTCTTCCTTTAAAGGCACGCAAGAATATTCTGGCAGCACTTTGGAATGGTGGCTTCCAGGTTTGCACCCCTCCTCCACCTCAAGATCAAAGTCCCATTCCCTAACCTTTCTACCATTTTTTAAATTGCAAGAATGAACACAAATTTAACTGGCTTCATCTGCTGTGTTTATGATGCATGGTTTTTGTTTTCAGAAGACTGCATAATGAGAAAGCCTGAGCATATGGCGGTATTATATTTTTAATAAAATTTTAAAGACCATGCTTACTCCATTGCAGAAATCAGACCCTCCTGGAGAGCACATTTAAATATCAAGAGAATATCATTACTGTACCGAAATGAACCAGAGGCTCCATCCCTATGACAAGATTAGGGGAGGGGAGCAAGGCTCACTTTTGCTGACTTAGCCTCTGGGCAAGGCCAGGTGGTGCTGGGTCAGGTTTCTACAACAGAAGCTCCCTCTAGCAACCACCCACTTTGACCTCAGCTATGAAATGTGTGTTTGAGAAACGCAAATTAAATGCGTTTGGATTCTTTACAATTTTACCATAGGTAAGGCAGGAGACTGCCTATCCGGCCTGCTTCACTCAGCCATAAAAGTCGGCAAGTTTGTATAACATTTTCAAGTAATGGCTCAGATACCATCTTAGGAGTGAAGCAGGAAGGGCCACAAAACCTAATCTCTCCAGAGCACATGTTCTTGGTCATAGCCAACACAGGATGCTTTGGTACCCGCTCCCCTGGTCAACTGGGCACGGTGGACACCAACTATCCCGTGAGACTGAGAACCAGGACACAAGTCAGACCTTTCTTTTGCCTCTGTTTCAGATTTCTAGGCACATTCAGGAGAACCTAACGTCCCAACACTAAGGGAATGCATTTTTTTTAAGAAGTCCCAGTAAGAACAATTACGGAAACTGAAGACCAAATTCATCTACCTTTCTAAAATACAAGTAATTTTGTTTTCGCTCATTCTTCCTACCAGTCTCTTTTCTCAAAAGCCTCCCAACTTAAATCTACTAACCACTGACCAATTAATAACAGCTAACATTTTCTTACTATGAGGTTGGAAGGACGATGCTTGCCTGTGTCACTTTGTCATCACTGTAACTTGATTAGAAAGGCACCGTTATTTGCCAGATGAGAAAACTGTGACACAGGGAAGCTTGGTTACTTACCCAGATCACACAACTGCTCCTCAGGCAGAACCTAAAGCCCACAGAGTGAGAACACTAAAGCCCACACTTAAATATTTGGCTACTGGACCTCCCTGCTCAGTGATAAATAAAAAATAAATTTGACTTTTGGTCCAAAATTCAAGTTTGTATAGACCTACAAACTTCATAACTACCCAACTCTGCTGCTACAGGATGAAAGCTGCCATAGATAAGACCTAAACCCATGAGCATGGCTGTGTTCCGATAAAACTTTATTCATGGATCATGAAATGTGAATTTTATATCATTTTCACATGTCCCATTTAAAATGTAACAAACCATACTCAGCCCATGGTCTGTATAAAAATAGGTAGCATACTGGATTTGACCACAATGGAGGCAAAGTACTACCCTAAAGGAACATTCGTCCTTTCGACACAAAACTTACATCCAGAAAACAACTGGGAACATTCCAGTAAAACTGTAAGAGCAATATTATTGAGTATGAGGAGAAATACTGAGAAATATTCATTTTCTCACACTATTAAAATATTTCCACAATTGGCCAGGTGATTCCACTTCCAGGATATATTGAAGGAAAAAATTAGCAAAGAAGACAATGATTTGTATTCAAAGCTGTTCATCATAGTGTTATTTATAAGGAAAACTCATTAACCAAATGCCCATTATCTTATTTGATGGCGTATGGTCATTGACTACAGTGCATGCAAGGATTTTAACGAACACAGAATAGAACTGTACTGATTGGCAAGAACTGCTCCGAGGCCCTCTATGCCAGTCCTAAGAGGTAAGCGTGATTGCGATTTGTGTATGTGCAAAAGCTAAGGCACATATGTCCAAGAAAACACAGCTAGACAATGGCAGAGCCAAAACAGAATCTAGAGCCCATTCACTCACCCGCTACCATGCTTCCAAATTTCTGGAGGAAGGAATCGTAGGAGGAAAAGAAATATATAATTATTTCTACACAAAATTCCTAAGTTGAAAAAAAAAAAAAAAAAACCCTTAAAGGAAATGTACCAAAACAACATGAAAATACCTCTATGGATTAACTTTTTTCTTTATGTTTCTATATTTCCCGCCATTTTGAAATGCAGAAACAGCTGGTTTGTTTACTTTTACTTCTATCGTAAGTATGACCTTTACAATAAACCTCTAGAGAAGTCCAAATTAAGTTCACCCAGATTGAAAAATTATCCCACAGATTTAGCTCCTGAAGTCTTGTTTCGAAATATTTATTCCACCTCTTAAAATCCAAGTGCCTGGCAGGCTTTTCGTACACCCAGTAAATAACTCTTAACACTGACACTGAGCTGTACGGAGATTTCAATAAACTTGTTTATTTACAATTATAGAATTATTTTTTTAAAGATTGATTGATTGATTGATGGAAGTAATCTCTACACCCAACGTGGGGCTTGAACTCACGACCCTAAGATCAAGAGTCACACACTCTACTGACTGAGCCAGCCAGGCGCCCCTAAAATTATATGATTATTTAAATTAGTCCATATCTATACACAAGTGCCTCCCAAACCACACCAAATGCCCTAACCTCCCTCCCTGCCAAACTTGGTAACTCAGCTTTCACCAGACCATGCCTGAAAGGTATAGAGGGGAAACTGCATTTTAAACAATCATTACTACCATGGCTAGTGCTCACACTTACTGAGCACTTACTAAAAGCCGGGGTGTGTGCAAGCGCTCCGTCTGTGTTAATCCCTTTGAATGTTCACAGGCCCATCAAGTATGCAGTCTCATCACCCTAGTTCTTCAGGTAAACATCCTGAGGCTTAGCAAGTTTAAGCAACCCGCTTGGAGTCATACTTCAGGTAAGTGGCCAAATCGGCATGACTCCCATCTATTGTAAATGACTAGTAACCCCTGCAAAATCTCTACTGCAAAGTCTCTACTGCAAAGCCCTTAGAACACTGATTTGCTTCCCATTTTTCTATATGTATGTGGGAAGATTACGGTCATTGTGAAAACTATTCTACCTCTCCCTGTGAAAGTTATCAGGAAAAGATACTTCAGACTGCAATCAAGTGACCCGTTATCTTGCCATAGTGTTTCTGGGTTCTGAATAGTTAGCAATTCTGCCAAGGCATACTTAATACTGTCTTCTGTAGGATTGTGTTGCAGACCTGGATGCAAGAAAAAGTCTGAGTACTTGGTTTGTGTTCAAATTAACAACAGCTCCAACAGTTAAAGCCGTACATAGTTTATGGAAGGGGGCAGATGTCCAATAGTTAAAGAAGCATATGGTTTATGGAGAAAGGGGGAAAATTGGTGCTTGGAAGCAGCTTCGCTTGGATTATTTACCAACAAATGAAAGGCCCTTCACGCCGCCCCCAGAGCATACTCCCCTCCCACAGGCTGCAGAGGAACGCTGAATGAGTCAATAAAATCAGCGACACACTAAGCAGGGACCTTCTCCCCAACGAAAGATGATTATCGAATTATGGCAAATTTAAGAAAGTTTTCTCTTTTTTAATCAAGAACAAAACCAGACTACTTCTTAAAATGCACTATTAGGAATTGTAACTGTTCCTAAAAGTGCCAGATATATTTCCATCCATGCAATATTAAAACTAACAAGCGCCTTTTCAATTTCTTTTAATGACAGGGTATGCAATAAAAATACAGCAGTGCTTCATTTAGCCAAAGGAGCTGAAGCAAAAAGAAGCAAAATAAATAAATAATAAACTTACATGGGCCACTTACCAAAAATAAAATCATTTAATTCAACCTTTTACAGGAGGTGCGTGTAGCATTTTGAAAGCAAAAATTCTCATAACACGAACCTCTCCACTTAAAAATCACTGCCAGGGGCTGGAACCGGGGCAAGATGTTATTTCTTTTTCAATTTATTTTTTAATGTTTGGGGATTAATGACATCAACAGCCATGTCGTATAATAAGGCAGCACGGTGTAATAAAAAGGGTTAGAAAACGAACGTCCCACACTTGCCTCCAGCCCTTCATCGGTGTGTGACCCAGGGTAACTTGAAATATATCAGACTGTCAGTTGCCTTAGGTAACAGGCAAATAATAAAACTTGCCCCTCGTACTTGCCAGGGTCTTCTGAGGGTTAAAGAGTATATCAAAAAGGATCTATATAAACTATGGCATTTATGAATGCCAGGCACCAGCACTAATCCCCTCATTATCTGTTTGATAGCAACACAAAGCAGGGGGGTGGGCTGCAAGTGCCCCAGGCCAGAAGCTAGGAGGCTGATATAAGGCTTCCCCTTGTATCAAATGATACGCCAGTCCGCTCCACCAACCTACTGCGTGAGATGAGGCAGAAAAGTGCTCCAAAATCCACCCCCCCGCCACCCTGCCCGCCTGGGAGCAAACCAGTGCGTACCTTTACCAAGAGCCAGGCTACACATCTGTAGCATTTCTGCTGTTTCAGAACAAGATTCAAGTTAATGACTTGTAATTACAACTGATCATCTCTTTCACTTACGTCTTTGATGTACCTTGGGTCAGGCTCATAATCAACATTTACAAAGCATGCCTACTTGAAACTGGCACTGACAAGACTCCTCTCTTCTCTACTTGGTTTTCAAAGATGACTCAAGACACTTGAACCTTCCTAAGAAAACCACTTTTTGTTTCTCCAAGGATGATATTTACTAAAAAAGAGTACACAAATTCCTTGAGGGTGACGGTTGGCCGCTGACACTCATGGCCCACTGTTGTACACCGGTGGGCTAAGAGTGGATTTTATAGTTTTAAATGGCTGGAAAAATCAAAAGAAGAAGAGTATTTTATAACACATGAAAAGTGTGTGAATTTCAAATGACAGCGTCCACAAATGCACAGCCAAGTCTGTGGATTCTCATATCATCTGTGGCTGCTTTTGCACTACAAGAGCAGAACTTGAGTAGTGACGAGAGACCAAATGGTCTATACAAATCCTGAAATCGCTACTAGCTGGCCCTTAATGGGAAGCATGTGCTATCCTCTGACTTACCTGTCTGTCTCAGGACATGCTAGGAACACCCACCAGTGAAATGATGGGGCATACCTGGGAAACATACAAAATAAGGCAATGCCATTTTCAAAGAACTTAGTATTGAATTGATGCTTCCAAACCTTAAGAGAACTCTAAGGTGGATCACCCCCATTTTACAGATGAAGGAATCAGGTTTAGACACGTGACCTTCGCCCAAAACCACAAGTCAGTAAAGCTGGGGATGAAATCAGTCCCCCATGATTCCAGCCCTGACAACGTATATGGTTAGTGAAAGGAGGATTCAGGCTTTTCTCGTAAACCTGAAGACAGAATACATTTCCTGTCTCCCCTCTCGATGTGCTAAGTGCCAAGAGAACTAATGAATTTCAAATATACAGTCTGAGGAGCGTGTGATTAAGGGTGGGCCTTCTTATCCAGCTTAGCGTATGTCTGCAGTTGTCTTCGCTCTGCTTGCTTTTTTCAAGAACAATCACAGAACACACAAGTACACATTTATGTCAAAAGTGACACACTCTCCTTGGAAGTTAAAGGGGATAGAGCTCATTTCCCACACAACAAGCTATTTGATGCACCTTTTTTTTTTTTTTTTCAAAGTACCAGGAAAAGTACCCTCCATTGAGCCAGATATATTCCCTCATGACCTGTTTCTAAAAACAGGACCACCCAGAGTGCGCGCACTTTTGCCAGCAGGGATAGAGAAGGCTCACGCAAGAATCAAGGTTTGAGACTTCCTAGTCCCACCAAATTTGGGGCTCTCCTGACCAGATGCAGCAGCAAATGCTGTCAGGGTTCCCAGACAGTGTTTCTGCAACTTGCATGAAAAACTGGGTCCAGGGGGTTTAGGTCTGGCTGAGTCAAAGAACACAAAGAACACACACGGGCTCGGGCTGGCGGTTCTGCACTCTAGTCACACAGACGCATCCTTGTCAAGGTCCCCGTGTGCCCCAGCACCTAACCTGACCTTCCGAGAGGTGTATAAACAAAAGGCTGCTGCCCTCGTGGCTCCTGTGACTGTGGTTTTCCTAGACATGGCATTGCCGGAGAAAACAGCCACGGCGTTGGTACAATGGACAGGTGGACAGTCAACTTGGCATTGAGAGACGGCTACTGGAAAGAAAAAGTTCTTCAGGTGTGAGGGTGGGTGTCCAGACCCCGGGGACCTTCTTAGAGGACGTCTGGGAAAGTCTTAGGTGAATCTACTCTAATTCAGATTGTCAAGAAGGCTGGCCAAACCCCACCTAACCCCTCAGGGACGCCTTCAACCATAGTATTAGCAATGGCTCTGATGCTCCAAGATAGTCCACCTTGGCCTTGAGGGCGTCTGCATGGTTTTGTTTGTTTGTTTTTGCACTTTTCTTTCTTCTTTAATTCACATCTTGCTGAGACAAGTGGAAATTCGTACTTCTTGGCAGAAAAGCTTTAACTTTACTGCCAAGCCATGCATGCAAAGTCTTCCATTGCCGTCTCATTGCCTGGAACACTTCGACTCAAGTCTTCAGGAAGAGCTGGAGAAGACAGCAACCAAAACATATCATCCAGGCAGTTTTATTGTGCCTGACAATTCTATTAATTCTATTGGGTCTCTTCCATCTATTCTATAATTTATAGGGGGAAAAACGTCCCAGTAAGGTCCAGCTAGCAAATGTAACAGCCCTCCCTATAAAAGCATTGCGTTCTCTGTTTGCTGAGCAGAACATCAGCAACCACCGCAACTTTGGTCCCGGCTCAGTCTCAAAAGAAGTTGCCTCCCCTTGGCTCTCAAGTAGTGCAGCGACAGTAAAGGAAGCTCAATTTTATTTGTCTTCCTTCCTATGCATTACTGGTGCTGGATTCCCGGGGAGGAGCGGTCCAGCAGAGGAAGAAGGAAACGCTTTTTTTTTTTTTGACTTCCACCTGGTCTTCAAATCTGCACCACAAACCCATCTTTTCCTGCCAAACAGCAACAGTTTTTGCAAATTACGGAATTCCATCCAAGCACTGTTTCTGGGCAATACTGACCTCTTTCTGAAGTATTCAGGCAATCGTCTTCCTTGCCAAAGGCCTCATAAATTACTCGGAGTAAAACCGAGACGGGCGCTGACCTCTATCCACCTGCCTTCCCTTTCATTCGATTCCTTCTTTGCGCCATGTTAAAGAGTACTTTTTAACTGCCACATACCCTGATGCTGACACCAGGGATGCTCATCCCAGCCACCAGCTCGCCTCTTTCTTAGAGTCGCCTCCCTCTGATTTGCCTTTTCTCCAGCTAAATCTCTGTTGGACCCAACACCGCCTCCGTCTGATACACCATCTCTCTTCTATACACATCAGAACCACTGAACAAACCCTAAGATCTCCTGACCACCAGTGTCTGGACTTTGTATGGCTTGCACTGGACTCCTGAAGTTGTCTGCAGTGTTCCAAGAAGTGTCATTTGGCTGTTTTAATGGCTTCCTCTCTGCACCGATGCTTCCATTCAAGTAACTTTTAAGTACCTGTCTTTCTCTATCATTTAAATTTGAATGCCTCCAAAATGTGAATATCCAGGCCACTGTAAATTCATTTACCCAATTTTAATCGGTCTAACAAAAATCATCGCTGGCCTGGGTGGCCAGTCTGGTTAAGCACTGGGCTCTTGATTTTGGCTCAGGTCATGATCTCATGGTTTGTGGGTTCCAGCCCTGCACTAGGCTCTGCGTTGACGGTTCAGAGCCTACTAGACATTATCCCTCTCTCTGTGTCTCTCTCTGCCCCTCACCCACTCTCTCTCTCTCTCTCTCTCTCTCTCTCAAAATAAATAAAAAAACTATAAAAAAAATCATCGCTAAAAATATCCTGTACATACCCCTGCACTACAAAGTTCTGAAAAGTGTTAATGTTTATTTTGAGAGAGAGAGACAGAGACAGAGAGCGAGCAGGGGAGGGGCAGAGAGAGAGAGGGAGACACAGAATTCAAAGTAGGCTCCAGGCTCCAAACCGTCAGTGCAGAGCCTGACGCAGGGCTCAAACTCATGAATTGTGAGACCATGACCTGAGCCAAAGTCAGACGCTTAACCAACTGAGCCACCCAGGTGGCCCCAAAAGGTGGGGTTTTACTATGGTTGTATGCTCCCGTGTTTCCATCCATTTAAAGAGTCTACAAAGAGGTTTCTTTTTTTTTAAGTAATTAAACTCCACATTCTAGGAGTTTTATTAGTGCAAGAGAAAGCAATAATGAAAGATGAAGAATTAAAACCTATTCAACAGACTGCACTCCCTGGCAGGTATAGTGAATCTGTTGAATACTTTTTGCTTTAGAGCAACCCCCTACAGAAACCACAGAAACCACCAAAAGTTCTAGTAAATTACTTCCTTATCCAACATGAACTGTCTTGCTGTGTTCCTATTTGAAAATTTTAGGAGTTAAAATAATTTGCAGAGCATCAGGGTTTTCATGGGGGGCTGGGAGGATTTTTATTTAATTACTTTTTAATATAACCCCCTCAGAAATACGGATTCGTAAAACCCAAAGACAGACCCATTTTTCCACATGAACCCTGAAAAAAAATGAGAAAAGAGAAGCCACAGATTAGCTTAATGACACTGATCAGGTCACGAAAAGAAATGTGTCGCACAATTTATCGTGTCATTAAAAACTGTATAAGGCCGGTGCATTTGGGGGTCTCCTTCCCCACTCACTCCATGGCTGGCCTTGGTTTCATTGAAAACTAGCCGCTGGTGATACCAAGTCCTGAACCTGTTTACTGCTCTGCCATACTGACCACGGAAAAGAACACTTAAAAATCTCCTTAAAAGTGAACAAGTGAATTCTGTAAAGTCACTGATCATCGCAACATTCTCAACAACTCAATCAAAGACGTAGAACCCGGTCTGGCAAAGGAGCTTCAAACCATAGAAAAAATACGCTATGCTGGGAAACAGGTATCTCATGAATCCTAAAATCTCATACATTTGATCTTAATTCCAAGAGTGAAAAACGTGCAGTACGGAAGACCAAAACACTGTTACAAGTTCCTGTGACCCACTGCCGAAAAATCTTCTCCTCTGCTCGCAAACCTTCCAGGAAGCCAGGGGTCGACAAGATCAATCAATCCCAAACTGCCTGGCCTGAATACAGGCTCTGTGCACAAGGAACCACCTTCAGCCTCCTCCCTCCCCAGCCTCTGAGGCTGCACCCCTCCTGCCCAATGCCTCCAGGGCATCTCTCCCACTCTCCATAACTAGATGCATATTTGTTTATCTCGGCCAGGAGAACCCCTAGAATGTGAGCTCCCTGAGGGCAGGGGCTGCATCTAGCTGCTGCGGGTTCTCTTACACACCAAGCACACCACAGGCACTAGAGAATCCCCCGGGGGGGTGAATCCGGAACTGATATGCAGAAGGACTAGCAGGTGCTGTCTGGTCTTGACCAGGCAGGTCTGCTGTTGCTACCGTGTTGTTTCCAAGGGGGGTGGCAGCATCGACCTGATCAGGATGAAGGCCAAGGAGGAAAGGATTCTGGGGTGTCCGGGGGGGGGGGGATGGCAATGGGGCCCCAAGAAACAAGATGCCAGAAACGGAAGCATAGCTTTAAACAGGGGAGGGGTGACGAAGAAGGGAGAGAGGGAAGGAAATCAGCTATGGCACCATTTCTCCAGGGGCTGGTTCTGCTTATCTGTGCTCCTTTTACTGTTGCCAGATTATTAAGAACATCATGTTGGGGGGGGCGCCTGGGTGGCTCAGTTGGTTAAGCATCCGACTTCGGCTCAGGTCATGATCTCACAGTTCGTGGGTTCGAACCTCGCATCGGGCTCTGCACTGCCAGCTCAGAACCTGAAGCCTGCTTCAGATTCTGTCTCTCTGTCTCTCTGTCTCTCTCTCTCTGTCTCTCTCTCTCTCTGCCTCTCCCCACCCCACCCCCTCTCTCAAATATAAACATTAAGAAAATTTTTTTTAGAAGAACATCATATTGTTGTTCATCAATTTAAGGCTAGTGTCCTTTGATGGCAGATAAAACATTAAGGACACCAAAGCAATGAGAGTGAAAATAAGCAAACAGACAAAGGACACATACTGTTCTACCAAGGGACTCCCTCCCAACATCGGTGTTTCACCTGTTCAAGGTGGAGATTTGTCATGTGTCCAATACTCGCTTCGTGGGAGTCACTGGGGAGATGAAAATGTAGCCACACATTATGAGAGAAGTGTAGAGTGATTCGTAGTTTACAGAGATACCCACACAACTGGAAATATACCGACAAATACCCTGGCTCTCCTCAAGACACTGAATTGTCGGGTTGGATGTGTTTGCAGAAGGTATTGATAAGTTTTAAAGAGATACACACAATTGACGGATTAAAGAATAGTAATTTAAGAAACAAGCCTTTCCCTCCACGTACAGAGAGAGGGGGCGGCAGAGGGGAGGAAGGTAACTGCCAGTTCCTTGCAAGGGCAGGGCATTTTTATGTAGCACATGGGTTTTTTTTTTTTTTTAACTCTCAGTCTTTCATCTTCTCTCTGGTGAGGACTGCATTTGCCACAGGCTGATAAGTGAATGTGGCAGAACTTCAAAACTCATGTCAGCCAAAGAATCTAGAGACAGAGAGAAAAAAAATCAGACATAAAGCTGGTAAAAGGCAGCTATAAATTTTTTTAATGCCTTTTATTTAATTCTACCAAAAGATCACACAGCAATGTGATCTAGATTTGGTCCATCTCTCAAACTCGGCTCACGCACGCACATGGCCTAAGTCCAACTCCTTACCCCAAAGATGTGGTTTTCATTAAACCAGTAAACCCAGGCAAGTTGCTTGTAAGACCAATGTGTTAATAAACTCTTTCCTCTGAAGGCCATTTGAACCTTCAAGTTTACTGGGGCGAATCAAGAACTGATAAAGAAGAAAATAACAAGACAGAAAATGTAATTCTCCACGTAAAGATGAGAGCCCAGCCTGAAGCCCACAGCCATTAGCTACAATTTAGATCAGTCCTTGGTACCTTGTTAAGAGAACTTCATTACTCTCATCCTAACTAAAAGGAACTCCATGGAAAGACAGGACAAGAACACGGTCCACGCAAGTTCACGCTGCTCTTTTACTTTCTGTTCAAGAGACAGAGGTGCAGGGGGGACGAAGAGGCATGTGGACACATGAAGCTGGTTAAAATGCCATCTAACACCAGGGCTACCAAGACATCTACTAGAATATTTACAACAGCACCATTTGTAACCAAGAATCTGAAACTGCCAAATGCCTGTCGGCAGTGGAAAGGAGCCACGTCGTGGCACATTGGCGCACAAAGGAATACTACAGAGCAAGGTGGACGGACATCTACAGCTACCCAGAAGAGGGGTGCATCTTACAAACATAATGTAGAGCAAGAGGGAAGAAGCCAGACACAAATGTACCAAGTACAAAAACAGCCACAACTCACCTACGCTGGTAGAAGTCAGGGGTGAGGGGGCTCAGAGGAGCTTACGATGGTCGGTTTCTGGGGCTTGGTGCCGGCTGCACAAGTACATCTGGTCTGTGAAAATCTACAACATGTGCACCTCCCTACACGCAACCTTCCTTCAGTGGAAAGTGGGAAAAACTTCCAAACCGTTTCTAAACATCCTCTTCTTCAGACTCCACTCATGTGCTCCCATTCCCAAGTGCTATTCTCTTTCTTAAATATGACACTTCCACCTGTGTATTTTAAGTGGCTTAATACAAATACACTCAGGGGCACTAGGGTGGCTTAGTCAGTTAAGCATCTGACTCTTGATTTTGGCTCAGGTCGTGATCTCATGGTTCATTGGTTCGAGTCCCACATCAGGCTCTGGGCTAACAGCACGGAGCCTGCTTGGGATTCTCCGTCTCCCTCTCTCTCCGCCCTTCCCCTGTTCTCTCACTCTCTCTCTCTCAAAATAAGTAAATAAACACTTAGAAAATACAAATACATTCAAACTCACACCATCTAAAAAAAGTGTTACTCTACAACAGAAAAAAAAAACAAAAACAAAAAACTCCCTAATAGGCAGGGGTGGGGGTGGGAGGGATGAACAGGCAGTTCATTGCAGAAGAAATTTAAATGCACCAGGAGAAAATAAGACATAGTTTTCAACTTCATTACATAATAAAGGAAGTGAGCACTGAAACAGGACACTGGTTTTTTGTTTGTTTGTTTTTTGGCCTTGCTACCAAATTAGGAAGAGTGGGTAAAGGCTGAGTGAGTAAAGGAGAAAACCACATTGCCAGCAGGGTAAAAGCAGTACATTGAGTACTCTCACGTTCCTGTCCACCAGTTTGGTGACCTGTGTGACAAGTCTTAAATGTCTATCCCAGATGGCCCAATACTCCCTTTGCTGGGTACATATCCAAAGGAGTCATTTAGCTTCCATGCAAAGTCTTGGTTTCAAGGATGCTTGCTGAAATGCTATGTGTAACAGCAGGGAACTCCTAAACGGCCCAACAATAGGAGAGGAATAAGCAGAGAGGAGAGGTGGGAGGCCAGGAAAGAAGCGTAGACCAGAATGGTCACAGGGGTGGTTATCTCTGCGCGGTCGATGAGGAGTGGTTTTTATTCTCTTCCACTTGCTGCATTTTCTCACATTTTTCTAGAATTAAAAAAAAAAAAAAAAAAAGCCTTCAAGGAATATTTAATTTAGAGAGAAATAGGTCTTTGCAGAGCTATCTCAGGCTTAAATATTATCCATTTCCTACACAGAGCGCAATGGCTCTTTAAGAGAGCTCTTGGTCTTTGTGAAATATGAGTTAGCGGTAAATAAGAGTGATGCCAGAACCCTCACCGCAATTGCCACAATCAAGTATTTGAGCATTTTTTTTCCCCTTTCCTAAATCCCCCTCGGGGGTGGGAAGGAGGTATTACGCACTCTTTGAGCTCATGCCCAGTTTAACCCTGATTCCCCAGACAAAATACAACCTGTGAGGATTCATGTGTCTCTCCTCCCTGCAGCTAACACCCAGCTGACTCAGCACACGGCTATTTATTAATCATTCTGCGTGCAATCACACAGTTCTAGAAAAACTGCAATGGCAATGTCTTCCCCTGCAAACTCACACTGTTTTTTCCAGCTCTTCTGACCCTCTGCAGCTCTAGGCACTATATTGTCAGATCACTCTGTCCAGCCTCTCACCTTGGCTTGGAACAAATGTTAGATTCAAAAGTGTTGGTTGAGATTGCAGAATTCTCAAAGGTTGCTCAGAAATATGGGATGTGTAAAAATAATAATAATAACAACATAATAAATAAATAAATAAATAAATAAATAAATAAATAAAGGCGGGGGGGGGGGGGCCTGGGTGGCTCAGTCGGTTAAATGTCTGACTTCAGCTCAGGTCATGATCTCACGGTTTGTGAGTTTGGGCCCTGCGTCGGGCTCTTGTGCACAGCTCACGGCCTGGAGCCTGCTTGAGATTCTGTGTCTCCTTTTCTCTCTGCTCCTCCCCTACTTGTACTCTGTCTCTTTCTGTCTCAAATAAACGTAAAAAAAAATTTTTTTTTACAGAAATCTGGATGGGATGTGATTTTGTGCCCTTTTCCACCATATAAGTAACTGTGTCATGCGTTTCACAAAACAGTATGTTTTTGGCTTCTGTACGTGAAAATCTTAGGATTTTAAAAATCCTTTCCGACAAGAAGAACTGAAAAAGGAGATCATGAGTCAAAGCACATACGGAAGGAATTAGACAGGAGAGTTTCCAACTCCTATGCCATGATGGGGAAGCGATGTGAAGATATACATGTGTAGAAAAAAGGCTAGAAGGGAATGTGCTAAAATGTTAATTTTCACCCATATGTGATTAGTGGAATTAGGGTGAACTTTAGTTTATTTTGCTATGTTTTTCAATATTTTCTACATTCAGTATTGCTTTGCTATTAGAAAACCATAATCAAATGCTACAGGACACAGAAAGTGCAGTGAGACAGAAAGGACAGAGGCTGGGCATCAAAGGCCCTGGGATGTGGGGCTTCTCACAACACGAGAGTTTATAATTTCCAAAGGTACTTTTTCCAAAGGTATGCTGATGCTTGGCACTGGACTCTCTTGAGGATTCCCCTTCCCACTGCAGAAAACATCGGACATTCATTATCCACACAGGGGTTAGATACTAGAAAAATAAAGGAAAGACCTAAGACCATGTTTTATCTATTTCTACTAGGAATTCTCCCCCATGTTTTAATGATGTTTTGGGGGCAAGGGAGGAATGTCTCTTTTTTTACCCACAAAAGTTAAGCACAGTGTGCCCTCACACTGACCCTAAGGATAAAATCATGTGAACAGCTCCAAAATGAGGCAGGGGACCCCTGCAGGATTCACACATGCTGCTCAGGTCCCAACAGCTCATTTTGGGTGGATCCCCTAGGTGCCCTCACTGCCCCACCATGGGCCTGTAGGACAGAAGATAGACAACACTTTGGACGGTCACCGCGGAGGATCCCCGGAGTTGGAGAGCTTGCACTACTGTGTTTCTATCAATCATCACAATTAGATGATAAAATGAAGAAGCGGAAACACTTAACGGGCTAAAAAGATGAAGTGGCCTCAAAACCATCCTCGGCACCGCCGTCCTGGGTCAGAGCCCGTCCTGAGGCTCCCTCCCTGGGTGGTGCGTGCAGCCCCGGGGATGGACAGCGCTCAGACATCCCAACTCCCCTGGTCTGCCCTCCCACCTGGGCTCCATCGCACTGCCCAGGATAGGAGAAGAGCCTTCAGCAACAGAGGTGAGATTTACCCTGGAGTAAAGGTAACACAAGTCCTCACTTACTGTTAGCAGCTTGCATTTAACAGGACACTTGAAGAGCTCTGCATGGACTCTGCAGCTGCCCTGTGAGCTGTGAAGAGGACCGCACATTGTACAATGGCGGAAACCGAGGCTCAGAGAGATGAAGCCCCCTATTCAGAACCCCATTGGTAGGGAACGGCAGTCAGAGCGAGACAGACAACCAGTCAAGACAACCGGCCAACGAGTGCGATCCTCCCCAACCCCAGCAGCACCTCTGGTGAGACCCTGCCCTTTGGAGGGGGGGACCGCTGTCAGCCACTTACTGATGGTCCCTCGCTATCTTCCTGCCAAGTCAAGCTGTCGTGACAACGGTTAGGTTTTCCTCTTGCATCGTGCCACAGGTAGCTGCACTGTCGGGGCTCCTGAAATGCCTGAAGCCTGGCTCATCTGGGGAGATAGAGCCTTCATGAGCACCAGGCTGGGTGAGCCGGGCTGCCCTTGACAGACACACAGGCAAGAACAGTCTAACACACTCTGAGAGCTCTCCTCCCTCGTGTGTTCCTGCACAGCCCAAGTTACTCACTTCTAAGGCCCAAGTCTGGCTCTAATTTCTGGAAAAGGAGTTTTTAAACTGTGTTAATATTACCTTTGTGGTCTCTATAATAAGTCTGGTGACATGAATGAATGAGCGTCCTGCACAGACCTGGGGTAACAAGGTTGCAGTCCATTTTTGCTTTTGTGTAAAGCTGCCCCCTCTTATTCTGATCTAGACGTCAACACACAGAATAATATCCTCCAACAACGTTTCTTCTGTATTTTCCTGTTCTCCTTCCCTTTCTTCACTTGCCTACCAGAATAGACCTGCCAGAAGAATGACTAGAACATTCCAAACCAGGCTCCTGTCCTAAGCACATAGGGTTTTCTGAGTCACTGGTCCCCCCAAAGCAGAAAGAACCTCGGGTAATTCTGCAGGAACACTATCAACTGAAATAACAGCCAGTGGCCTCAAGAAGGGCCTGTGTTCTCTCCAAAGTAGAAGGGACCCAGGGCAGACAAGGGAGAAAAGTAAAAGCTGTCACTGAGAACAAAAGCAGAGCTCATCCATTCGGTTCTTACAACTTTATACGTGTGGACATTACGTATTGGACACGCACCTGGCCACTGCCACGTGGCTTTGGTTTCTGAGACGTGTTGAGGGATTACAGAAATATTTTGGCCAACTGTGATAACTCTACAAAATATCCCAACTTAAGATTTCTTCCAAAGGACCAAAAGGACAACGCAAAGCAGATTCCTGATGGTATCGGACTAAAAACAAAATTAAACGTAGGATGGTTTCACGTGTTCTACAGGGTAAAACTTGGCAAATATGCCAAGGGCATTCATGGTCAGAGTATAATAAAAATACACAACCGTTCCAATTGCTCCCAACTTTCAGGGGGCACTTTTATCACACTGAGAATCAATTAAAGATGGCCATCACCTGTTAACACTGGGCACCTAGTTTTTCTTTTCTGCCTTCTTCCACCTAAACCAGGTAAACTCCCCCACCCTCAAAGTTGCAGATTTTGTTTGGCCACTCTCATCTGTGAGAAAAGCGGGGAACTGACCCTCCGATACTGGTTTCCTGACTGGCTCCCTGGGAACCGGTTCCACATCGCGTCTACAGAGGACACTCTGTGTCTGTCTTTCCACCGAATCCACCTCTCGGCCGACTCCACGCACTTGGCCTCCTTCACCCCCGACGCCTGTGTATTCATTTCCTCCCCTGGAAACATCCACAGCTCCGTGTTGCTAACCAGCTGCCTGAACGGAGCGAAGCCTCAGACATCGGCCCTTTGCCGGCCGACCTGGGAGTTCACGGTGCCTCTTCACCGACACACAGAGCATAACTGAAGCCCGTCTCGGTTCACACACACAAAAAAAGCCTTCACATGTTCACAGACCTCCTCTTTCATCTGCAGCTTCTGTTCGCTTTTGATGAACTGTGTTCGTCCGCTGCCCCCTCCCTGGGGCCGCACAGAGGGTGACAGCACGGCCGTGGAGTCTGGCTGCCGGGGTTCAAGGCCCCGCCCCTCTCTGCACTCAGCTTCGGTTCCTCGTCGTCGGCGGCGCGGGCGCGAGCTGAGCAGCGGGCTTGCCGCGAGGATTAAGCGGACGCACATGAGAAGCGTGCTATAGATGTTAGTTCTCAGAAGAACCTCTCACCCCACGCTGCAGACGCTCTGGCGGCAGAGTGTGGGATGTCTCTGCTGCCTGATTTATAGAAATTCAGCCGGTTCCCTCGGAGTCGCACCCATTGTGAGTCCTTTCAGTTCCAACCAAGAGAGGCCTTGAGGCTAGCTGATCAAAAAACGCACCGCGAGTGTGGCATTTCATCCACCTCCCCCGGGGTCTGTAACCAACAGGGATCGATGTTTTTAGCTGCCACTTGGCGGTGACGCGAGCGCGAATAAAGTCCACGGGATCAATCCCCCCCCCCCGCCCCCGCCCCGCCCCAAATGCTCGCCTTCTGCACCTCAGTCCAGTTGTGCGAGCCGAGGAAACAAACTTCACCCCTCTAGGCCTCGGTTGCCTCCTTTTGAAAACCGGAGGTGACGGCAGTTTCCCTTACAAACGTTCTGCGGGCAGGGAACAAGCTTAGTTTCGCAAACTTCTGTGGAAAAGCAAAACGTGTGGGAGTAAGTTCGCCCGCTAAGATGAATAATAACACAGCGACATCCGAAGCTAGTGAGTGCCATGCTGTGCGCAACCCTTCACGGCACTGATTTCCTTAAATCTTCACCACAATCTTAACGATTCCTATTTTGGCAGGGAGAAAACCAAAGCTCAGAGAGGGTAAGAAACTTCCCCGAGGTCACACAGCAGAGTCAGAAACAAAGCCTGGGCCCAGGGAATCCTCAGCACTGCTGTCATTTGTGGCGTGTCTGAACTTGTCCACTGAGCTCCACGTCACACACAGAATGATGGAGGAGGACAGCCACACGGGTGAGCCAGCAAGGTCATCCAAATCAGGTATGGTGACCAATAAGTGTCAGATGTCCCAGCCAGCCTGTCAGGAAACCCCATCTCTACTGGATTTAATGTGCACTCAGACCCCATTACCCGTACCCCACATATGTTGGGGCTGACCCAAGGATATCCTCAGAGATTCGTCAAAATGGCAGAAGGAGCTGGGTTCCAAGCAGAGGTCCAGAGAACGCCGCCTCCACAGTTTTGTGTGCTGCTTTGCCCCTAGGTTCTGACAAATCCTGTTCAGGCCCATACACTACTCTGTTTCTCTGTTTCTCTCTCTCTCTCTCTCCCTCCCTCCCTCTCCAGGTGCTTGGCCCAGCTTGGCCCCAAAACCTCCTCAGTCAGAAGAAACAGAACAAGACATGAATTCATGCAAACAGATGCCCAAAGTTAGCTGTACAAATAACAGCCTCCCAGCCCGGGTCTGAACTCAGCTGGGACAGCCTGCCTCCTCACCCTTCAAGGGTCTCAGACAACCTGCTTCTTTTAGCCCTAGGCTACGGAGTAAAAGAAAAGGTCCAAAACTTAATTTGGCGAGGATTTCCTCCAAGGCACCGCTTCCCGAATCTTCAACGAGCTGTGCTGCTCTTCTCCGGACCTGAGTTGAAGGCAGCGTATCGATCGCCGGGTCTGCAGCCCAACTCCTGAGCTCCGCTGCCTGGAGGGGCTAGGAAAGTCGGCAGGGCCCAGGAGCCCAGGAGGAGCGCAGGGGCTCTGCCCTCCCCTGGGCACCCGTAAAACCCTTCCCTGAATTTCTAGGTGAAGGCCAACATACTGGACAGAAAGCACACACCAGACTAAAATAAGGGAGCGGACCCAGGTCATAAGTGAACACTGCAAGGGGCCAAGAACGGGGCACTTGTGTTTATTCCCCTGTAATTTGCCTACTTACTGAGCCTTGTTGTGTGACACAGGGCATTGTGCCAGGGGCCGATGGGACCATCTCTGTACTCCCTCTGGGAGCTTACAGTCCCCTGGCAGAGCTTGTACTCTAGTGGGGGTCAGTGGAAGTGGAGGGGGGTCAGCAAAGTCCCCAGGGGACCCTCAGACTGAGTAACGGGAAACAGCTCGAGATTCCAGCGCTGGGAGAAGAGAGAACCGGGGGGACGGTAGGCACAGGAGGTCGGCACATTCAAAGAACAAAAACATACAGGCCACTCCCGGGACTTCAAACATAGAGGAAGGTGTCATCGTGATGGGTCCTCCGGAAGCCAGGGACACTGAAAGTGAAAAGGTTAACAAGGGGGCAAAATGAGGCCACGTCCACTGCCATCACCGGCCTGCAGGTGAGGAGGCCCAAGTGCAAAAAGGCAAAGAACAGATACAGTAAATGGCAGCGTCCTTCTGACGCCAGGACCCAAGCCTGTGACCCATGATCTCCAGTTCCATTTTTCTGCGGCTTTAAAATGTAGAAACATAAACAAAGCAGGCAAGAATATCCAATGGGAAAAAAGAATGTCTCTTCAACAAATGGTGTTGGGAAAACTGCACAGCAACATGTAGAAGACTGAACCTGGACCACTTTCTTACATAATACACAAAAATAAACTCAAAAAAGATTAAAAACCAAAATGTGAAACCTGAAACCATAAAAGTCCTAGAAAAGAGCACAGTAACTTCTCTGACATAGGCCATAGCAACATTTTTCTACATATGTCTCCAGAGGCAAGGAAAATAAAAGCAAAAATAAACTATTGGCACTACATCAACATAAAAAGCTTCAACACAGCAGAGGAAATGATCCACAAATTAAAAGATAACCTACAGAAGGGGAGAAGGTATTTGCAAATGACACATCTGATGAAGGGTTAGTATCCAAAATATATAAAGAACTTATACACATCAACACCCAAAAAAACAAATAATCCAATTAAAAAATGGGCAGAAGAAGCGAACAGACATTTCTCCAAAGAAGACATCCAGATGGCCAACAGACACAGGAAAAGCTTCTCAACATCACTGATCATCAGGGAAATGCAAATCAAAACGACAATGAGATACCACCTCACACCTGTCAGAATGGCTAAAATCAAAAACACAAAAGACAACAAGTGTTGGTGAGGATGTGGAGAAAAAGGAACCCTCTTGCACTGTTGGTGACAATGCAAACTGGTGCAGCCACTGTGGAAAACAATGTGGAGGCTCCTCAAAAAGTTAAAAATAGAGCTACCCTATGACCCTGCATTCACACTACTGGGTATTAATCTGAAGAATACATAAACACTAATTCAAAGGGATACATGCACCCCTAGCAGCATTATTTACAACAGCCAAACTATAGAAGCAGCCCAAGTATCCACTGACAGATGAATGGATAAAGAATATTGTGTGTGTGTGTGTGTGTACATATATATATATATACATATATATATATATATATATATATATTCTGCTATATTATGTATGTATACTATTATTTATATCCTGTTATATTACATATGGATGTTATACATATATAATATTCCTTAACATATATGTTACATACCTACATACATATATACATATATATATAACAGAATATTACTCCACCATAAAAAAGAATGAAATCTTCCATTTGCAACAATATGGTTGGAGCTAGAGAGAATAATGCTAAGTGAAATCAGTCAGAGAAAGGCAAATACCGTCTGATTTCATTCATGTATGGAATTTAAGGCACAAAACAAATGAGCAAGGGGGAAAAAAAGAGAGAAACAGACACACAAGCCAAGACTCTTAACTACAGAGAACAAACTGATGGTCACCAGAGGGAAGGTGGGGGATGGGTGGGCGAAATAGGTGATGGGGATTAAGGGGAGCACTTGTACCACCTGAAACTGAATGCTAACTATTCTGGAATAAAATAAAATGCAGAAATTAAAAATGTCAAACTTGATGCAAGGATGATCATTAGCAAGCAGTTTAACAAGGGGATGCAGGGACTAAAGCCAAACTGCAAAGGGAATCAAGTTCAAAATCGAGTTTAAAATCATAGACAAATCAGCAGGGACAAGTAAGAGGCGTTTTTTTAAAAAATTGTTTTAATGTTTTGATTTATTTTTGACAGAGAGAGAGAGACAGAGCACAAAGTGGGGGAGGGGCAGAGAGAGAGGGAGACACAGAATCCGAAGCAGGCTCCAGGCTCAGAGCTGTCAGCACAGAGCCCGATGCAGGGCTAGAACTTATGAACCACGAGATCAATACCTGAGCTGAAGTCGGATGCTTTACCAACTGAGCCATGCAGCCACCCCAATAAGGGGCATTTTAATCACAGAAAACCAACGCAAACAACTACCGAGCCCCTCAGTGGAAATTCTCTGTGCCTCCTGGCCTTGGTCTGCCCAAACAAGACCATGCTAGAGCATCATGTCCTGGTGAGGTGCCTAATTCCTTACGTTTTCCCCCAGTTTTGTTTTTTTTTTTTTTTTTTTTTTTTACTTTGGTGAAATACACAACATAAAATTTACTGTCCTAACCACTCGTAAGCATTCAGTTCAGTGGTGTTAAGTACATACGTATTGTACAACCATCACCACCACCCTGCTCCAGAACCATTCACATCTGCCTAACGCGTAACTTCGGATGAGGTTCTATTTGCGCACTGTCACACACAATTCCATAAACATTCCTAACACCCTGCCATGTGAGGGACTGGCCTGGATGTTGGAGCACTGAGACAGATATGACACAGCTCTGCCTTCAGGGAACTCGAAGGCTGTTCACAGAACCAGATAAACGCATTCTCAAATCAGCGCTAAAACAGATTTCAGGTGCTGTGCAACTTACAGACCAAGTGCACGGGGCCAACGCCCTGCCCTGGGGCCCATGGACAGACCAAGTGCACGGAGCAGATGCCCTGCCCCTGGGCCCATGGACAAGGAGGGCCCAGCTGCGGCCCAGCTGAGAGGATGCTGGCCAAAGACAGCAGGCAAATGTCATTGTGGACCAGAAGCCACCTACGCAACTTCTCTCCTCTGGAACAGAAAGTTCCAGAAAAGTCAGTACGAAAATGTGTATCACCCAAAGCGCTGACAAAGTTTTAAAAGTTAACTTGATGTTTCACACATGTAGCTTCTGCTGGGACCCTCCCTTACAGGAGGTAGTTGGTTGGTTATGCCAATGAGACCAAACTGCCGGCCCCCAAGAAGCAGGTGCTTTAATCCCACAGTCACACGCAAAAGTCGCTTTGGCAGCTACCAGCGCTGCAGAAGCCACGGTGCTGACCACACTGGAATACGTGCCTTCGCAAAGATAGCCTGCTCTCGCCACCTAAGCTAAGACAGAACAAAACAAAATGACCTTGCCTTTGATCTCCAAGGAACTCATCATCCCCTCTCCAGAGGCAATGAGAGCTATTTCTTCAGTAGCACAGCAGAAGGGCCCCACCAGACGTAGCTCCAAAATGTGGGCTATACCACCAAAATAAACATGGATCCCCATCACTGGGAGCTCAGTTATAGAACAAGCGGGCAGCATTTGTCAGAAGGTATCAAGAGCTATAGAGAAATAAAAGGATAAGTGGTGTAAGTGGAATCAGGCCATGGAGGCCATGTGGAGGCCAACAGGCGGAAGCTCCCCCTGGAGCTCACCGAAAAACACACCCGAAAGAGATAAGGGAGTTAGCAGAACGGATTCAGAAGAAGAAGGAACAGCTGGACAAGAGGCTCCAAAACGGCCCGCAGGCCAGTGTGGCTGGAGCAGAGACAGGGAGGGAGAGAGTGTGGGTAGCAGGGGAGGGACAGAGGCCTTTGGCTCCGAGTGATGGTGACCATTAGTGAGTTCTGAGCTCAAGAGCAACACAATCCCACTGACTTCTTGTAAAGGCTCACACTGGCTTCGCGTTGACAAGAGACCACAGAGAAGCAAAGATGGAGGCAGGGCTCAGGGCTACTTGCCATCCGGAAAGGAGCAGCAGGTGGTGAGCAGGGAGCAGGTGGCTTATGAAAGCAGAGCCGACCAAATTCCCTAACAAGCTAGACTTGGGGTCGGTGTGCAAAGAGAAAGAGAGGGAGAAAGGATACGGTTCCGACCTTTGGGGCCTGAACAACTGGAAGATGGCCTTGCCATCCACGGGGGATGAGAACAGTGGGCATGAGCAGGTTAGGGTGCGAGTGCTGGAAATCAGCTCAGTGTTCAACCTCACGTCTAAGAGGTCTATCAGATTATTGCAACAGAAACATCTAAGAGTTGAATATACACGTCTAGAGTTCTGGGGAGAGAGGTCTGGGCTAAAAGAATACATCTGGAAGTTATGAGCAAGTCAAGAAATCAATAGTATTTGAATTCATAAGCCTGGTTACTGTTGTTAAAGGAGTAAACTGAGAGAGGGAGGATGACCCAGGACTTAACTCCAGGGCACCCCAAATCGAAAGGCCAGACAAAAAAAAGCCAGAAAAGGGTACAGATAGGCAGTGGCCAGAAAGCAGAAAGCAGGCAGAGGTGTCAAATAAAGAAAGTACCCCGAGGTACATCCAGCGCCACCAAAAAGCCAAGTACGATAAGTGCTGAACGCTGACCACTGGAGTCAGCAACGTGAGGTCCCTGATGGCCTTGCAAAGCAGAGTCCATGCAACAAGAGACCAGGAGAGAAGCCAGAGCAGGTGTAAAAAGGGAAAGAGGGGCGCCTGGGTGGCTCAGTCGGTTACGTGTCAATTTGGGCTCAGGTCATGATCCCATGGTTCAAGCCCCACCTTGGGCTCTGTGCTGACAGCTCAGAGCCTGGAGCCTGCTTCGGATTCTGTCTCCCTCTCTCTCTCTCTCTGACCCCCCCCCCTTACCCCACCACTTATTCTCTCTCTCTCTCTCTCTCTCTTAAAAATAAACAAAAAAAATTTTTAATGAAAAAAAAGACTGGTTTTAGCATCCTCCCAGGGTTAAACAGTACCATGTAAGTGGTGCCTACCTCTGTAACTGCCCTTCACTCTGTTCTGGCAAACGGCACCATGACAGGTGGCAACACGCAAAAGGTTCACATGTGCCAGACTGTTCATTGTGGGGGTGAGTGGAGAAGGGACCTGAGGCACCTCAAAACGGCCTTTTCTTACCCCAACCAGTCCCATAGCAATGGTTTAGGACAAGCAAGCATTTGGAAAGTGAATCATTTCTGGGGACAGCAGTGGGGGAAGAGGTTCCTGGCAGGAATCCATGTCCCTTACAGGTAAATCAGTTTTGTTTTCCTTGCAGGTCACCAACAGACCTGTAACAGCCTGGACTTCCCCCAACAGAATCCCCAAATGGACAAGAACATATAGGATGCAACCAGTCAGATCTATACTTATCTTGCATACTGGCTCAAGTCAAAATCCAGGACTCAGTTTCCCCTCTCGTCTCTGTTTGACCTCCCACATGCCCCTCCCTCTGCACCTGCCCATCACGAAGGCAGCCTGGCAGCCGCTTCGGTCCGTCTCCAGAGCGAAACCACCTGCACCTCAACAGCCTCAGGCAGGAATCCTACCCTCACCCCGCATATTAATCAGGCGATCTTCCCAGAACTCAGGAGGTCAGGGGCGCAGGATCAGAAACACAACGTCCTAGGTGTGGGTCCCCAGCTCTGCCACTTTCCAGCC
The DNA here is from genome assembly GCF_018350215.1 of Panthera leo. Taxonomy (NCBI): domain Eukaryota; kingdom Metazoa; phylum Chordata; class Mammalia; order Carnivora; family Felidae; genus Panthera; species Panthera leo. The sequence goes on along the minus strand of NC_056680.1, from coordinate 70,968,573 downwards.
CTGTGGTAAGTCATCTACCCTGTGTTCGGTTTCCTCACCTGCAAACCGGGGCACCAACAGCACCTACTCATTAGGGCTATTGTCGAAGTGAGTCCCACCAAACCTAACAGGAACGGCACGTGCCAAGCGTCTCCGCAAAGTGCCTTCTCTAGAAGAGCTCCTTTCTGCTTCCACACCTTGAGTCAGTCCCATCCTACCTAGAATAAAATCTAAACTCCTTGCCTCGGCCTCCTTTCCTTCCGCGCCTCCCCCTCTCTTACAATTCTGTTTCTGTTCTGGAACACACGGCGCCTGTGTTCCCGATGGGGCCTGGCCATGCGCTCGGCCCAAAGGCTCTTCCTCCCTGCTCCCACGGCCGTGCCTCCTGGCTTCCTCGCCCTCAGCCCCTCCCCATCTCAGTCCTTCCGTGACCGCCAGAGCATCCATTCCACCTGCCACCCTCATGTCCTGTGTACCGACGGTCTTCCGACTGGAAGACTGGCTGGGTCCCCAGTGCAGGGCCCGTTTTGTTCAATGCTTTAGCTCCAGGACCTGCAACACTGCTTGGTTTTCGTAAGTGGACAGTGCACACTGGGTGATGGATTGCTTCCGGGAATGAATGAATGAATGAATGAACAAAGGAACAAACATGCATACATAAATATACGTATGCATCCATAAACATATATATACACACACACATATATTGTGGTGACCAAGAAAATGCCCAACGCAGATCTCCCTTCACTGAACCACCTGTTGCCCCAGCTGCTGTTGGCCAGCAGCCTTCAGCTCAGCCCATGCAGGGATCACCTGAGCCACAGAGTACCGCCTTCTTCAAGGTCACCCTCCTTTCTGGAGCAACCGTCACCTGATGACTCACCTATATCGGAATATGGAGATCTGGCCACCCCAGGACAACGCTTACAGTCCATTCCAGGTGTAGTACTGCCTGTGGGGCCAGCCAAAGCTGGTGTTGGGCCCTCAGTGCATCTGGACATCTCCCTGCAGCCACTTCGGCTCCTCCCCATTCACAGCCACCATCTCCAAGGCACTCTGGAAGAAACATCCTGCACTTCAAGCTCCACCTCACGCAAAACGCAACCTGTATCACACACGACGCTGCTAAGGGGGACACGGGCCCCCCTCTACCCAGGCACGTAGGTCCGTGGGCTTGGGAGGTCGGCACGCCTGGCATTTTCTGCCTGTGCTACTGAGTCCTCTGTTTCGCCTGGACTTTTATATACTTCAGCGCCTGGGGCTCAAGGCCCAGCTGGCCAAGGTGGTGCTGCCTCTGGAGACCACGTTTCCCAGGGGTCTTCAGAATCCACACCTGTTCAGATCTACAAGTGGTATTCTTGTTGAAATCTGGCCACTATCTTTTTTTTTCTAGGTTTATGGGAAGTAAATCGAAGTAAAAGACCACTTCCAATTCCCCATCACACACTCATGTTCTCCTGTGTCCTTTCTCCAGCATCCCTTCAGATGCCCAAAAACCTTTAAAGTGGTAGTTTGAGCCCTACACCAAAAGCCACCTTTTTCTAATCATTACGGCAGGATGCTCAGAGATCTTTTTTGTGCAGGTCTCATGCTATCGGTGAGCTGTAGCTGCTGTCCGGCAGCAGTAAGAATGTACAGATATCCACATGCCTTGCTCGTGCATTCCAGACCCACCCGTGAGTCCGAGCTTCCCTTGGACGATCGCATCACAGACGTGCTGCTACACGGGTGCGTGCGTGGTCGGCCCCACCAGCCAGTGGTCCTCTCTAGCCGGCGACCGAGGCTGTTAGTGCCAAGAACTGTGACTAAGGGGCACCTGGGTGGCTCAGTCGGTTAAGCTTCCGACTTCGACTCAGGTCACGATCTCACAGTTTGTGGGTTCGAATCTCGCATCGGGCTCTGTTCTGACAGCTCAGAGCCTGGAGCCCGGTTCAGATTCTGTGTCTCTCTCTCTCTCTGCCCCTCCTCTGCTCACGCTCCATCTCTCTCTTTCTCCTTCCAAAATAAATAAACATTAAAAACAAACCAAAACCAAAACCAAAACTGTGATTAAAAAACAAAAAAAGAAAACAGCCTGGTGTCAGCATCCAGGACCTGCTTTCTGGGGCTGACCATCTAGACAAACATGACCTCCTGGGCCCAGGGGCTTGACCTGTCCCCGCAGTCAACTTGGCTCCCTCTCTGCACTATGGCGGCCACTTCTGTAACAGCTGGCTGGTGCCCAGAGAGGAGCAGGGGCTGAGGATTTAGCCTCCCTGTCACCCTGTGTTAAGCAAATGATCCCACAAGCCCGAGCATATCGGCAGCAACCACAGGTATGAAATTCTAGCTCCAAGTGTGTCTGGGCACTCCAGAGCCGAACAGTATTCTTACAAACCACCGCTTTACGCTACAGAAGCTCGCATTTGAAACAAAAAGCAATCGGATCTGAGCTCCTCTTGCCGGCTTTCCCTGACAGCTCCCTTCTGATGAAATAAGCGATCATTCTCTCCTGTCTCCCCCACCCCACCCCCCCCCCCCCAGCATTTTTAAAAACTCTCAACCAGAATACTGGTTGCATGGCATCATGAAAGAATTTGGAGGTATTCTCCTCTGCCCGGCGGAAGTTTGCATTGCTTGAAATCTGCCCTCCTCACCTTGGTGAGCATCCCTCGTGACCAGCACAGTGCACAGGCAGGTACACAGGAAAGATTTACAGAAAAGACAGTGAAGCTCTTGATTGCACTGGAAAAAAAGGCACTTTCAAGATCCTCTCCATTCCCAAGGCAACGTCATGTGCAGCAGGAAGACACAGTAGACAGAAAGCTGGAAAACCACACGGCCACCCAGACGAAACTGCGGTAGACAGACAGCCACTGACTTCGAGGCCGATCAGTGTGACTGTGCCAGGGGACGGGAGTCAGAGTCCTTCATCATGTCTCGCCATGAAAAGGCCCACAACATCTGCAACAAATAACCTGAGGTGGCCTCTAAGCCTAGACAACACCATCTTTACAAACTTGAATTTTCAGGGGTGCCTGGGTGGTTCAGTCGGTAAAGCGTCCAACTTCGGCTCAGGGCATGATCTCATGGTTCATGAGTTCAAGCCCTGCATCAGGCTCTGTGCTGACAGTTTAAAGCCTGGTGCCTGCTTCAGATTCTGTGTCTCCCTCTCTCTCTGCCCCTCCCCCACTTGTGCTCTCTCTCTGTCTCTCAAAAATAAATAAACATTTTAAAAAATTTTTAATAAACCTGAATTTTCAGTGAGTGCAAACAGACCTAACTTCCAGTTCCACACCATATCAGCTTTCAAATCCTAGGACATCTCATTTTTATGAGATCTACATTTGGGGATTAAATAAAAGAATACCTAAAAAGAGCTTTTAAAGGTTTTTGTGCTCTCTAGAATAAAAACGACTGAGTAGTGTTAACAATTATCATTAGAAACAGTGTTAGCAATAAAATTATAAGGGAAGCGCCTCCTATGCAAGTAAACCCGCATATATTTTATTTTTTGAAGGGCTAAAGTTTGAGATGTAGGATATGGCTATTTAATATCTACATGAATAAGGAAGAAGAAATCAAGAAACAAGGTTATCAAGAAATCAAGAATAAGGTTTATCCCTGGAGATGCCGCCACCACAGAGTAAAATAAGTTCCGTAATCAGTCATTCCTGTGGCTGTGGCTGAGGAGTTTTACTTTTCCAGTGAGATTTACATTACTTTTAGTATCAAAAAAAAAAAGAAATCAAAATCAAAGCAACTGTATTGGTTTGAATAACGTGTCCCCCCCAAAATCGTGTCCACCCGGAACCTCTGAATGCGACATGATTTGCGCAGAGGGTTGTTGCTGATGTAATTAGTTGCATTCGATGAGGTCACGCTGGATCGGAGCAGGCCCTAAATCCAACGAGTGGTGTCTTACAAGGAGGCCAGTAGCCACAGAGACAAACACAGAGAACACCACGTGAAACAGAGGCCGAGATTAGAGTGCTAGAGCTACAAGTCAGGGACCAAGGATGGCCAGGATTCCTCCCCGGAGAGGATTATGACCCTGGCCACACCTCGACTTCAGACTTGTGGCTTCCACAACTCTGAGGATAGATTTCTGTAAGCCACCTCGTTGGTCATAATTTGTTACGACAGCCTGAGAAAACCAGCAGGGGAGAAGGACTCTATTGTTTCATCTACTGCCTCATAAAAGATTAAAAATATCAATGTACACATTGCTGGTGAAAGGGTAAATTGGTTTAGCCTTTCTGGATATGTATTCTTTGATCCAGCCATTCCAGTTTAAGAAATATATGCAAATAATCAGAGAGAGAAACGATAAATTAGCTGCAAGGCAAAACACCACAGTGCTATTATATTATTTATTGATAAAAATCTAAAAAACTAACTCTAAGTAAATGACAATACAAGACTGATAAAGTAAATTTATTCCAACCAACCAGTGGAATATTTGGAGGAGCAAACTCAAACTGTACAATCATCAACCAAGAAAAGAATATGCAATGTATAGAAATCTTCATCCAGGGCACCTGGGTGGCTCAGTCAGTTAAGCTTCTGACTCTTGGTTTGGGCTCAGGTCATGATCTCACAGTTGGTGAGATTGAGCCCCACATCAGGCTCTGTGCTGACAGCATGGAGCCTGCTTGAGATTCTCTCTCTTCCTCTCTCTCTGCCCCTCCCCTGCGTGCACATTCATGCATTCTCTTCCTCTCTTGCTCTCTCAAAATAAATAAACATTAAAAGAAAAAAAGAATCCTTATACAGGAGAAGCGGTGCAGAAAGTCAATATGTGTAAGAACAAGGTAGAAAGAAACAAGAAACCACAAAAGTGAACGATCTGGTCAACAGTTAACATCGCCAAGCTCTTGCACTAAGCACTAATCATGCTCTTCCAAAAGTAAAGTTTTTGGGTTTGTTTTTTTTTTTTTTTTTTCTGTTCTCCGTTTGTAAAAGGTAATCAGGAAAAGCTGCCATCAGCCCAAAACAAAATAAAACGATCAGTGGAGGAAATAAAATATGGGAGTTCGGATAACGTAACGTGTATCTTCAAGCACGTAAAGTATTAGTATGAACAACCACTTTGTACTCCAATGGCTTTGAAGAATAAAGAAAAGGAAATAAGTTAAAAAAAAAAATAGCAAGTTAAGACCTGATGACACAGAAGTGAAAATATCCTTACCAAAATCTTACAGAGTCCTGGGGTAAATTAGCAAGGATAACAGGAGTCTGTCTTCCTCCCTGCCAATTAGCAGCACCAGAATGAACCATTTCCTTTCTCGGCTTCCGAGAAGCAATGGCCTAAATCAACATGCTCTTGCAGTCTTTCCCAGAGCCAGCATATCGTATTACGTCTTGACAGACTCAGGTACATCCTATAATGAACGCTCATGCTCCAGAGTTAAGTGTGTACACACACGTGCAATTTCATGGCTTGCAAAACTACAGGCACAATGCAAAATATATTTACGTTTGCACACACGATTACAAACAGTCATCGTAGATGGTAACCAAACTGGTGGTGCAAGCAGTTTTACTGTTACAGAATCCAATATATGAATTCACGTGCCAAGTTTTTAGAAGTTGTAAAAAAGAAAGCAGGAATAAGTGAAAATAACGGCGACGTCAAAAGAACTATGACTTGGCAAATTGAAAACCATTATAACTTATCAGAACATTTCAAAGCAGGTTGTTTGCGGGGCAAGGGCACGATGAAACGGAAGGACCACTAGCAAGTGCACCTACGATTAAAAGGACAGAAAATAACAATACCAGCTGGGGAGGAGATAGGACTCTGGATAAGGAAGAGCTCTTGGTTTCTTTTAATGAAGCACTCATTGCAATCAGATCATAAAATCTTGAATTAAGAGCCGGAAAATATGAAGGATCCAATAACAACAAAGAAACTGGAAAGCCACTCAAGAGGATTTCCAATAAAGGCTTCAGACCTAGTTCCTGGTAGTCTTAGGTGTGAATTCATTCAAACTTCCAAAGGACAGATGATTTCGTGTTACGAAAAAGTTTCTAAAGGAAAACGTTGGGAAAAAAAAATTTCAATTCATTTGAAAAACTAATGCAATTCTAATGTCACAATCTAACACTACGTGAATGAAGGAGAAAAACTAAAAATTAAAACTACTTATAGACAAACAGTAAAACTACTAGGCTCCTAAGTACAGTATTAGCAAATGAAATCACACCAAGAATCAAGTAGATTCTACACCAGAAAACATGATTAAGAATATTATGAGGTACACTGAAAACTACAAGACATTAATAAAAGAAACTGAAGACACAAATGGAAAGAATTCCATGTTCATGGATTAGAAGAATTAATACTGTGAAAATGTCGATACTACCCAAAGCAATACACAGAGTCAATGCAAAACTCCAATGGCATTTTTCACAGAAAGACAACAAACAATCCTAAAATTTGTACGGAACCATCTAAGATCCCAAATAGCCAAAGAATCTTGAGAAAGAAGAACAAAGCTGGAGGCATCATACTCCCTGATTTCGAACCATGTTACAAAGCTATAGTAATTAAAACGGCCCGGTATTGGCATAAAAAACAAACACAGAGATCAATGGAACAGAATAGAGGGCCCAGAACTAAAGCCACACATATGTGGTCAATTAATCCAAGACAAAGGAACCAAGAATGTGAGGTACAGTGCTATATACAAGGGTTCCCTTTTCTCTACCTCCTGACCACCGCTTGCTGTTGCTTGTCTTTTTGAGCCTAGCCATTCTAACGGGTGTGAGCTGATATCTCATTGTGGCTTTGATTTGCATTTCCCAAAGAAGACACACAGATGGCCAACACACGCGTGGGAAGATGTTCAACATCACTCATCATCAGGGAAACGCAAAGCAAATCCACATTGAGGGATCACCTCACACCTGTTAGAATGGCTAGGATCGAAAAGACAAGAAATAGCAAGCGTTGGCCAGGACGCAGAGAAAACGGAACTCTTATACAGCACTGGTTGGTGGAATGGAAGTTGGTGCAGCCACTATAGAAAACCATAAGGAGTTCATCAAAATATTAAAACTAGAACTACCATCTGATCCAGCAGTTCCATTTCTGGGTATTTATCTAGAGAAAACAAAACACTAACTCGAAAAGAGACCTGCACACACATGTTCACTGCAGTCACATTCTCAATAGGGAAGGAATATTATTCAGCCATAAAAAAGAATGAAATCTTGCCATTTGTGACACTGTGGACGGACATTGAGGGCATTATGCTATGTTAAATATGTCAAAGTCAAGTACCATATGATCTCTCTTACATGTGGAATCTAAATATAAAGAAACACATATATAAACGAAGCCCATTGAATCAAGATCCTGAGAAGAGATCTGGGTTGCCAGAGGCAGGGGAAAGGGGGTGTGGGTGAACTGTTATGGTGTAATGGGTCTTTTTTTTTTTTTAGTTTAAATACACTGAAATTTTAAAATTAGCATTACGAGAAATGTAAAAAGATCTTCACGTGGTCAAGGGAGAAAAACCATATATCACAAAAACAAAAGATTATGAAAAAGGTATTTGGTAAAATCCAACACCCAATGTTACAAAAGTACCAAACCCAAACTAGAAAGATATTCCCTTAGCATGATAAAAAATAATAATAATATTAAAGTAACAGCCAAGAGGGGTGCCTGGGTGGCTCAGTTGTTTGGGCACCTGACTTCGGCTCAGGTCATGATCTCACGGTTCGTGGGTTCGAGCCCCGCGTCGGGCTCTGCGCTGACGGCTCAGAGCCTGGAGACTGCTTCAGATTCTGTGTCTTCCTCTCCTTCTGTTCCTCCCCTGCTCTCACTCTGTCTCTCTCTCTCTCTCTCTCTCCCCAAAAATAAAATAAAATAAAGATTAAAAAAATAATAAAAAATAAATAAATAACAGCCAAGATAGTTATCATCACTCTTAATCACTATTATCCAGGAGGCTGAAGGCAGTTCAACAAGATATAAAACAGAAATCAAGTATACAGCAATTGAAAAGGGAAGAAAAATATTTTGATTGGCACACGGTGTTACAGTGTAACCTAGAAAGCCAAGAAGATGTACCAGAAAAATTATTAAAACAAATAAGACATTTAATATAGCCATAAAATAGAAAATAAATATCCAGAAATCAACAGCTTTTCTATTTACTAGCAATTACCAGTTAATAGAAACAGATCATTTCTGAACATGCATTAACTGCCAGAAATGGTGTGAAGTTCTTAACACAGTAGCTCGTTTAATTTTCAAAACAACCCTAAGAGGTAGATACCATTATTATCCACATTTATAGGTGAGAAAGCCAAGACTCAGCAGGATTACCTGTCTCACCAGAAGGCACACTGCTGGCAAATGGCAGAGCCGGTGGGAGAAGCAGGCCATCTGAAAGCCAAGTCCTCACGTCCCCTCGAGTTCCACCCCCACCTCCCAATTAAACCTAAGGGCACACTCCTAACTCAAGCAACAATGCCAAGAAATAAACACATTGAGGAATACATACAGCCCATACGAAGACACTAAAAAATACAAAAACTTTCTGACAGTCACAAACAAGACCCTATCTGAATAGAGACATGCCATTTTTCATAAAAATGCCAATTAGTCCCAAAGTAATAAATAGATTTAATGTAATTCCTATCACAATCTACTACACAGATAGTATTACTTTTGTTGATGCTTGACTTCCTTGCAGGGGTGGTGGGGGCGGGGGGGGAGACGGAGTTTAATAACGTGATTCTAAAGTTCCTCTACGAGAAACAAAAGGGACTATCCAGTCAAGAAATGTTAATAGCTGGGAGTAAACTGTCCTTTCAGATGTCAGTCACAGTCTTCTCTAGGCTTGGGTCCATGCGGTTCATTGTTCCTACAAGCACCTTCTTAATAGAGTTCTGTGTACGCCTTTCGTGGCCCCTTATTTAGAGAAACATAAGAAAATGCAAAAGAACGCATAGAACCTAAAAGCAACAGGGACATGAAGACTCAAAAGAATATAGGCTAAAGTTTAAAACAGTTCTTGTGTTAAGGTGACAAAACCATGTTTGATACCTAGTTTTTGGTCTTCAAACTTCAGAGTTAGAATCTTTGTCATTGAAAGTAAAAAGTAAAAAAAAAAAAAAAAAAAAAAAAAAAAAGGCAAGGGAAAAAGGGAAGAACAGATGTATAAAAAATAATTTAAAAATTATTTAGGGGCACATGGGTGGTTCAATCAGCTAAGTGTCTGACTTCAGCTCAGGTCATGATCTCACAGTCCACGGATTCGAGCCCCGCGTCAGGTTCTGTGCTGACAAGCTCAGAGCCTGGAGCCTGCTTCAGATTCTGTGTCTCCCTCTCTCTTTGTTCTTCCCCTGCTCGTGGACTGTCTTTCTCAAAAGTAAATAAACCTTTAAAAAAAAAAAATATCTTCGCGGGGCACCTGGGCAGCTCAGTTGGTTAAGCATCTGACTCTTGATTCTGGCCCAGGTCGTGATCCCACAGTTTGGGAGTTAGAGCCCTGCGTCTGGCTCCACGCTGACCGTGCAGAGTCTGCTTGGGATTCTCTCTCCCCACCTCTCTCTGCCCTTGCCCCGCTTGCGCACTCTCGTTCTTTTTCTCAAAATAAATAAATAAACTTAAAAAAAATTATCTTAGAAAAAAGAACACCTCTTTAAAAGACAGCATACGTACAGCACGTTTAACCTGGAAAAGCGAGGCCGAGGAATCATCCAGCAGCTGTACTAAATGATGCTGCTGCCTCCTCAGATGAGCACACCAGCCCGGCCTTCCAGCCTCACATTGGGGGGCCTCCTCCGCCGGGCTCCCCCACAGTCCAAACACCACCTGAGCTGAGGCCCTTTGCAGCCCTTTCTTTACCACTTAGCACCAAATCCACCGGGCACTGCGTTCTCTAATTGTGTGCAAACCAGACTGGAGGACCCTGGGGCAGACCTGCTGCCCCCTCCCGGCTTCCCAGGCCCGGGAGGCCCGCCCACCGTCTGGGAGCCCTTGCCAGACCCAGAAATCCTTGTTGATTCAGAGACTGCAAGTCAGCTCCAGGGCTCTTAGCAAGTTTAAGGTTTCAAAAGACGGGGAAACGGCCACATCAAAAAGGTGATGATTTTCTGACTCAGCTCCAGCTTTTTTAAATATTATGTTTCTAAATAAAGTAAATGGATACTCTAAAGGAATAGCTAAAGGAAGGTCACAGAGCAGAGCAACTACTCAGAGACTTGATAAATCAAATAAACAATGAGGCCAGCCCAGAAAAGCAGAAAAGCAAGCTACAGACCCTCTTGCCTTTTTGTTTTTCCATTAAGGAACTGTTCTTATAAACAATGAGCCCATTCAAAAGGGGTTTTTAAAAATCCCTGGAGGAAGCTTCTATCTGCTGGACCCAAAGCGCTGCTCACCCCTTTTCCCCCTTGCCCGTGAGCCCCCGCCTCTGTGAGCGCCATCCCGCCTGCATTTGGATGGAAACACCTTTGATCAGCAGCTCCAAGGAAAAAAAAAAAAAAATCAAAACACTCCTAACTCCAATTACTCAGGAATTAGACTTGTAGCAAAAGGTGAGCAGAAAGTAAAGACCTCCGTGTAGAAAGAACCTGCTTCTTTGTGGACCTCTTCTGTGCAGACAAGCAATAGAGGTTTTCGATTTTGTTTTTGCAACTTTTAATGGAGAATTATCTGAACATCCACAGCCACCGAAGGCCAGGATTCCGAACACAGCGATGTGCGTGGATGGCTGGCTGGACACTCTCACGCTTTTTAACTCATTATTTATTTTTAAACACATTGATTATTGGTTTATTACTAGTTGTTATGACCTGTCTGGTCTCCAAGGATTCCTAAAGCTGAACAACCCAGGCAGTCAGCATACACACCATCCCATCTGATTTTTGTTTCTTTTTTTAAACTTTTAATGATGAAACATTCCTAATGTACAGAAAAGTACTAATAATGATATGGTAGAATTTTCCAGGCTACCTACAACCCAGATTTAAGCCATGTGAACATGTTCCCATATTTGTTTCAGATAGTTTTAAGAAAATGGGACTTCCTCTCTCCTGCCCCTCCCAGAAATACAAAAGCAGCAAATAAGCTGATAGTTATCTTTCCTATGGATGCTTTTGCTTTTTGGCCCTTGACAATAATATTGATTTTTTTATGTTTTAAAAATGCATAACGGGGGTGCCTGAGTGGCTCGGTTGGTTGAGCATCTGACTCTTCATTTCGGCTCAGGTCATGATCCCGCATTGGACTCCGCACTGAGTGTGGAGTCTGCTTGGGATTCTCTCTCTCCCTCTCTTTCTCCCCCTGCTCCCCCCTATTCGCTGCGTGCACACACACACACACACACACACTCTCTCTCTCACTCAAAATAAATAAATAAACATTAAAAAATCCATAAATGGGGGGCGCCTGGGTGGCTCAGCTGGTTGAGCGTTTGACTTTGGCTCAGGTCATGATCTCATGGTCTGTGAGTTCGAGACCCACGTCGGGCTCTGTGCTGACAGCTCGGAGCCTGGGGCCTGCTTCAGATTCTGTGTCTCCTCCTCTCTTTGCCTCTCCCATGCTCATGCTCTGTCTCTCTCTGTCCCTCAATAATAAATAAACCTTAAAAATTTTCTTTTAAAAATCCATAAATCTCTGTGCCTTGCCCTCTTTCCAGCCAGTGTCAACGCTGCAGAGCAATTTTTTTTTTTTTTTTTTTTTTTTTTTTTTTTTTTTTTTTTCAGAAGAACCTTCCCTCTCACACTGCATTTGTTCTAATGCTGATCAACCTTATTATGGACACATTCTTGCCTGTACAGTATCAAAATGAGGAGAACAAACTGAGGAAAGAAGGAAAACATAAATACAATTAGAAAGGATGGGCCCAAACTTGATGGTTTACACACATTCTCATTTAACCACGCTCTTTCAGAAAGATGACATTTCTTCCTCTGTCTGGGGGTATGCACTGTTGTCCCATGGGGCTCAGGCCTACAGTGGTGTCTTCCTGCTCTGCTTCCGTGACCTCATGCCTTCCCAATGACCATCAACACTTCCAACCCAAGCCTCTTTTCTAAGGTTCCAATCACTTGGATAGCGGTGAACCACCTGTCAAGGTGAGGCCCTTAGAGTCTCCAACAGCGCTCCTGCTCCTGTCTCAGCGAGAGGCACCACCATCTACCCAAGAAGCCCACCCTACAGTCCTGGACTGCCTCTTTCACTGTCCCTCCTTCACCCCCATACACCCTGCCAAACTCAAGCTCGTGTCTCTAGTGCATTCCACTTGTCTCCTCCCACTGCCACCAAGGAGTCTAGGCCACCACCCGAGTGCATGAGAGTTCATGCAGTAGCCTACAAGGTCTTCCTGACTTCTGTGCAGCCCCCTTCTGCCCTATTACAAACACTACAGCTGTAGTGATATAACCCAAATACAGTCCTATCATCCATGCTTGAACACGTTATCTGCCCTTTGGATAGAATCCAAACAAGGCATCCTGGACCTCCACAACCAAGACCCAGTCTCAACAACACGCACCCCCTCTCACTCCATTCCTTAGCTCCGCTGGGGTTATTTTAGTTGCTTAAATACACAAGGATCCCTTTCACCTGCTGCTTGTCTGGAACCTAATTCCCTCTGTACCCACCTTCTCAACTATTCTTACTTGGCTTTCTTCCAATTTATTATTATTTTTTTTTTTATTTTATAGGTTTTAGAGTGAATATCTCTTCTTCCAGAAAGTCTTCCCAGATGCCCACCTCCAGTCCCAACAATGTCAGCACCCCTGCTTTACGCTCCATCACAGCAACTGTGGCAAAAGCAATGTCCGGTACATACGATGTTTTCAAAAACTATTCACGTTAGAAATTAATGGATGAAGCAACAGGCATTCAATAAATCTGGTTGACTGTCTTCACCCTGCAGGATACATGGGCCAACTGAAAAGACACAGTATGTCATGTTCCGTGTATCTTGGCTCTAGCTAGAATGGCTGTAATTAAATTTACTTCCATTTTGATCATTTTTCAAACGTGATTGTGCTGCCAGCTTGTCCAGGTGGAGTGTCTCAAGTAAGCTAAACAAAGTGAAATGCAAAAATGAATAGTTAGAAAAGCAAACAGCCTCTCATCCTCACTAACGTTAAGTAGCACATCTATAAGTGAGGCAGGTCCCCGAGATGTTTCAGGAAACAATTCTGGCCCTATTCACTTAGCTATGACTAAAGATAACTTCATGGTCCTAAAAAGAAAGCGAAACACTTTTTAAAGGGGCCTATATCTAAATGTAGATACAGGTATCCCCCACTTTTCAAGAGTTCACGTCCTGCCACTTTGCTCTAACATTACTACCTGTTTTCATAAACCTGAGGACGATTTTTGCTTTTCCAAAAAAGGCCAAATGGCAAAATTAGCAGTCAGCCTGTGTTTTGCAGGGAGCTGTTACAGAGGCAGCGCACATCCCAGGCTGTTCCAGCCCCTTCCCCAGGAGCTGCGCTCAGTACCTAGACACCACTGTCTGTGAACGTTTGTTTTATCGCTATTTATTCTCTGTATCTGTTAGCAAGATGTGTCCTAAGGTATCAGAAAAGCCTGACAGGTAGTTTTTGGGTCTGGGAATGCTAAAAAAAAATTTTCCATCTAAATTTCTTTTCTTTTGAGAGAGTGCAGGAGAGGTGGAGGGGGAGAGAGGGATGGGGTCAGAGGATCCCAACTGGGCTCGGCGTTGACAGCAGCGAGCCCAATGCAGGACTCGAACCCACAAACCATGAGATCACAGCATGAGCTGAAGGCAGACGCTCAACTGACTGAGCCACCCAGGCGCCCCAAATTTTCCATGTAAGTGAACAGTCATTGCTTCTTCTTCATTTTACACCATTTCAAGTTAGAAAGGTTTCACAGGAACGCTCTACTTTCAGATGGGGGATGGGGGGACCGTACACTATAAATCTCTCTTAGGAAGAAGTAGCAAAGAAACATAGTTGCAGGTCAGCTCTTCTGATGTAAGCTAACAATTCTTAACAGTGTTAAACTGGAGCTTTGGGAAACATGGAGGAGACGGCAGATATATGAGAGGATACACAGATCATCGTCCCACAAAGCAATCTTGATTAACATTTTATTACGCAAGATGAACCTCCCAAGAAAGACCTTGCAAAAAATCTGTATTTAGGGGTGCCTGGGTGGCTCAGTTGGTTGAAAGTGTCCAGCTCTTGATTTTGACTCAGGTCATGATCCCAGGGTCATTGGATCAAGCCCCGCCTGAGGCTTCAGCGTGGAGCCTGCTTAAGAATTCTCTCTGGGGCGCCTGGGTGGCTCAATCGGTTAAACATCCGACTTCAGCTCAGGTCATGATCTTGCAGTTCATGAGTTCGAGCCCCGCATCAGGCTCTGTGCTGACAGCTCAGAGCCTGGAGCCTGCTTTGGATTCTGTCTCCCTCTCTCTCTGCCCCTCCCGTGCTCACGCTGTCTCTCTCTGTCTCAAAAATAAATAAACATTAAAAAGAATTCAAAAAAAAAAAAAAGATTCTCTCTCTCTCTCTCTCTCTCTTTCCCTATACCCCCCTCCCTTGCGCAAGCGTGCTCTCTCTCTCAAATAATAAATGAATAAATAAATAAATAAATAAATAAATCTATGTTTACTCAGCAAAAAACAACCAAAACAGTATATTGCAAGAAACATTGGCCAGTACTCACTTTAACAAGAATTAAAGGTTTGATTCATGGAAACTTTAAAGAGGTCACCACCTCTGTCACCCCTACGTTACCATTTCTGTTTCATCTTAGCTCTGACCTCATGAACCTGATGAAGACAATACCGTTTCTGACAGGAAGACTCCAATTCTCCTCTTAAAACTCTGTTGGTAAACTTGGGGAGAGATATTCCAGGTGGTTTCACGTCTCGTTTGAGATGCTAGAGAATTTGGACCTTTCTAATCGAGGGGGAATAGAAGGAATAGAAGGCGGTGGGAAGGGGGGACAGGAAAGAGGAGAAAAGAAGAAAAAGAAAAAAAAACCCTATTTTAATAATGGCTGGCACCATATTGACTCATGGAACAAAACGTGAAAGAAGCCAGGGAACACGTTTCCAAAAGGAAGGAGAGGAACGTGGACTTGACAGCTACGTGGGTACTTCCTCCTCGTTATGCTATCACACCTGGCGGTAACTCTCAGACAGTGTAGCCAGTTATCCCCGCCTCACAAACAAGGAAACTTATTTGGTATTTGGTACCAAGTGCCCCGACTCCCTGCTGTAAAGGGCAGGACCAGAACTCACATCCCAGTCTGTCCAGCTGTAGAACTCACCTTTACCCAGTACAGTTCTCCACCGTATGTGTTGCTCACGATGCCCTGAAGTGGAGCTGACCTCTCCCAGGGTCTCTAGAAAGATCAAAGTCTTCACAACCTCTCAGCAGCTAATGCAACATCTACGCAGCCAGATGACTAATGAGGCAACAATTACCCCATTTTGAGGCGTTGTCTAATGCACCAACACCAGGCAAAAGGCTGTATGTCTCAGCCACCATAAGGAAGATCCCTCAGCTAAGGTAAAGTGCCAACACAGGAGCTCCTTTCTAGAAAGTGCGGGGATCTGACACTGGAAGACCTTTTCTTATTTTAATCCTCTGATGGAAATAACTGAAGCCAAAACTAGTCACTCACGGGGCCCCTGGGTGTCTCAGTGGGTTAAGCATCTGACTTTGGCTCAGGTCACGATCTCACGGTTCGTGGGTTCGAGCCCCCCATCGGGCTCCGTGCTGACAGCTCGGAGCCTGGAGCCCGCTTCGGATTCTGTGTCTCCCTCTCTCTCTGCTCCTCTCCCTCCCTCCCTCTCTCTCCCTCTAAAAAATAAATAAATAAATAAATAAATAAATAAATAAATAAATAAATAAAATAAAATAAAAAACACAGTCACTCACTAGAGAGCTGAGACGTTTGGCCACTAGACAGCCTTGAAGCCATATGTTCAAACACTCCCCAAGTTAGTCTTCATTATACAACTTCAAAGCAGGAAACAAATGTCACGCTCCTGGAGCAGGGAGCTCTACTGACTTTCCAAAGAAGGAAGGAGGCCACTTTTGCCCACCTTTGTGTTTACCATTTGCAAGAGGGCAGCTCACTACTCCCAGGCCTGATGGAGATCTCAGGCTTCACCATCTCAGCCGTGGAAACAAGCACTGCCCTCCTACTCTGGACGGAACCAGCTTCCTGACGGGGTGTCCCAGAACCTGGCAGAGCCCCTGAAGGCTCACACCATGTGTGCAGAAGGCTTTTGCTCCCCATCATCTTCACTAAGCCCACAGCTGTGTTTCCAAAGAAACCAGTCAAAGACCGTAAAGACAGACTGAAAGTGGGAGCAGACTAGAACGATCTTGGTAAATATAGGTGTAGCTGCCCCAAAATACATGGCACAATCATCTGCTCTGCAAGTTCATAGAACCCACCGGAAGCTGAAGAGAGTATATAGAACAGCATCTTATAAAAGAAGTGAAAATTCTCCTAAATCCCGCCAAGTGCAGGTTGAGGTCATTTTTAGACCCACCCATCCATTCCACACGTATTTATTGAGCCCCCACACTGTGCGAGCCCCTGTTCCAAGCACAAGTACAGTGTAAAGGCCACAGGAGAGGCTCTTAGTGCTTAGATCCTGGTGCAGAGACAGTAACATGCAAACACGTGAAAAGTAAAATACCTTCAGAGAGAGACAAATTTTCTGGGGAAAAAAAAAAAAAAAGGAAATGTGATAGGAGGTGCCAGGTGAGGGCAGAGAGGGGACTGCAAAAAGCCAAGAGCGGATGCCTGGTCTCTGGAAGGAAGCAGGTTGCAGGGGCGTCTTTCCAGCTCCCCCACCTGTCAGACCCGGGCTGCAGAGCCACCCCCTAGGGGTGCTGAACTCCAGGGACGTGGGAGGATTGTATGACTGGCCTCACAGGCCAGGGCAAGTTCTGTTTGCTCTCCAACCAGCTTCTACCTCATCACAGGGTGGTTTGGCAAGACCTGGACTGAAGGCCTTCTAGGCAAATGGCCCTGGAAGATATCAAGACCAAAGAAGTTCCCTCAAGAGATTGGTTTAATATCTAAATCTTTAAGAATCAGTAAATCCCTCTTAAGGTCTAACTTCGATGCCTCCTTCAGACATGCCCTCCCCCACACATGTACTCACAGGAGCACACATGCGCGTGCGACACATCCACGGATTAACTTTCCTGCAGAGAAAATGTTGGACTCTTAGTTTAAAAATACTCAGATAAAGCACAATTAATGAGGGGCGCCTGGGTGGCTTAGTCGGTTGAGCATCCGACTTCCGCTCAGGTTATGATCTCATGGTTCCTGAGTTTGAGCCCCAGGTCGGGCTCTGTGCTGACAGCTCAGAGCCTGGAGCCTGCTTCAGATTCTGTGTCTCCCTCGCTCTCTGCCCCTCCCCCACTCACACTCTGTCTCTCTCTCAGAAATAAACATTAAAAAAAATGTTTAAAAAACACAATCAATGATTCTGAAGATGCATACCTTAAAATTCTCAAACTTCTTTCAGAAAGTTTCTTTTTTCTACCACGGAAAAGGCTGGGGACAATCTCCCTGCCAACTACAATGACAAAGCATTTCTCCCCCTAAATTTACTATGATGATAGATAACAAATGGCATCTATAAAGCAGTTGGTCAATAACCAAAAGCAAAACAATGCACTGCAAATCTGAAGAACAGAGTTAGAAATATGCCAGTTAGGCGTGCAAGAGACAGCAGTGCTTTGAAAACGCACAGTTTGATCCAAATGTTAGATGTGGTTTTCCCTACTCACCACAAAGTTGGGTTACGAACATTTCTAAAATTTCTGAAAATGATTTTCAGGCTGCCGGCCTGCTTGGGAGCAGATGAAAAATTTCCATTGTTGATACACACGCGCTTGTACGCAAGGTAAACAACAGACAAGATACCGAGTTCTCCTAACTCTGCAGGAAGCACATTAAAAGCGCAATCAGGGAGTGCCTAGGTGGCACAGTCATTTGAGCGTCAGACTGCAGCTCAGGTCATGATCTCAGGGTTCATGGGTTCGAGCCCCACGTCGGGCTCTGTGCTGACAGCTCGGAGCCTGGAGCCTGCTTCGGATTCTGTGTCTCCCTCTCTACCCCTTCCCTGTTCGTGCTCTCCCTCTCTCTCAAAAACAAACATTAGGGGCACCTGGGTGGCTCAGTCGGTTGAGCATCCGACTTGGGCTCAGGTCGTGATCTCGCGGTCTGTGAGTTCGAGCCCCGCATCGGGCTCTGTGCTGGCAGCTCAGGGCCTGGAGCCTGCTTTCAATTCTGTGTCTCCCTCTCTCTCTGCCCCTCCCCTGCTCATGCTCTGTCTCTCTCTGTCAAAAATAAATAAACATTAAAAAAATTTTTGAAAAAAAAAAAAAGAAAAAAAAACAAACATTAAAAAAAATTTTTTTTTTTTTTCTTAAAACAATGAGAACTCTGATTTTCCTGGGACACAGTGCTCCCCTCCGTTCCACATCTCTCCGCGCAGGCCTCAGCGCCAGCCAGGCTGGGCGAGGCCTTCTGAGCTCCTTCCTCTCCTGTCTCTGTCAGTTTTGGTTCCAGGGTCACAACAACTTTTAAAGCGAGTTCTTATGCGTGATGGCTCTTGCGCAAAAACAGAAGAGAGGTGATAACAGACCCGTGTTGAGGGTGTGTGCGTGGGTACGTACACGCGTGTGTCCTCTCTTTTTACTTGAGCCTCGTAAATCAACAACGTGGCGAGCTCTTTGAGGGCAGGAGTCATGTCAGGCTGAGGCGAAGAGGAAGAAATTTTATAAGGATAAATATCGAGGCCTATAATTGAGGCCCAAAGAATCAATACTCAAGTCATTTTCATAGAGTGGCAGAAATAGGACTTGGCAGTGAAAGGTGAGCTAGGCGAGCACTTTTCCGTCGAGAGGAGTGGATCAGCTGTGAAAGGCGGCTGTGCCCAAATCTGGCCTGAATCTCACGCAGGAACCGAAGCGGTCCCGCTCAGCTGTGTTCTACACTTTCACACAGTGAATACTCAAAGCCAACCCAGAGAAGAAAAAAGGTAGAAAGAAGTAGGGAAGGAGGCCCTGGGGGCTTATTCGTCTTCAAATATTTGCAAGTATCTGTGGAAGAAGAATTAGCATGACTCTACGTGGATCCAGAAGACCAGAGAATCAACCACTCCTCTCACATCCGTGGTTTGAAGTGCTTCTGACCGGGACAGGGTGGGAAAGGGACAGGCAGGCTTGAATTTACAGAAAGGTGGATCACTGACTCGGCACCTTACCTGGGAGAAGGGCGCGGACGTGTGGAGGGCAATCTGGGGGTGGGCAGGCATTTCCCAGTCAGGGAGTGGACACCACACATGGCCACGGAGTAGGCACAGTCCACGCGGTACCTCTCTGTGCAAATGTATCCCCCCCACCCTCTGCCGGCAAGGCCCAAGTTTATTCAGCATCCTCCAACTTCTTCAGGGAGGGCCACCAACTTGGAACGGAGGGAATGGAATGGATTGGAAAACCCCCTCTACCTCTCTCTACATCAACTGCATCCCTAGAAGCTTCGTTCCTCCAAGATTTTGAAGTCAGAATTCCACTGACCTTACTTTTTCACCTGCGAACTTTGTTTCTAAAAATTGCTGGCCAATTAAAAATTATTAGATTTGGGGTGGGGGGGGCACCTGGGTGGCTCAGTCCATCAAGTGTCTGATTTCGGCTCAGGTCAGGTCATGATCTCGCAGTTCGTGAGTTCAAGCCCCACGTCAGGCTCTGTGCTGACAGCTCAGAGCCTAGAGCCTGCTTCGGATTCTGTGTCTCCCTCTCTCTCTCTCTGCCCCTTCCTGCTCATGCTCTGTCTTTGTCTCTCTCAAATATAAATAAACATTTTTTTAAAAAATTATTAGGTGTGGGTTTTTTTAATGTTTATTTTTGAGAGAGAGAGAGAGAAAGAAATAGTGTGAGCGGACAAGGGGCAGAAAGAGAGGGAGACACAGAATCCAAAGCAGGCTCCAGGCTCCAAGCTGTCAGCACAGAGCCCGACGTGGGGCTTGAACTCACGAACTGCAAGATCATGATCTGAGCCAAAGTCAGACGCTTAACAGACTGAGCCACCCAGGTGCCCCTAGGTGTTTGTTTTTAAAATAACTTGTCTCCTATAAGGAGCAGTGGTATACACATAAAAAGTGATGCTCACAGACCAGCGAGTTCTGTAAATTTACAATAAGGCTGGCAGGAATGGTTTTCTTGGGTCTGAAAAGATGCTTCTCACAGTGGACAGGCTAGTCTGGCCATTCAGTTTGTGAAAGAGGCCCAGGCTCCGAGTTTTATTCTCGCTCTCTCATGACTTCCTGGGCACTGTGGGAAAAACATGAGACAGAAGAATCTCCTTCAGTCAGGACTTTCCAGGGGGAAAAAAGAAAGACATTCATATCTAGACTGGTTCAAGATGAACCTGTCTGAAAAGAGACACGAAAACGCACAAAGCACTCTAGGATCTGAGAAACAACAAGATGGTGAGCATTTCAGAATTACCCAGTATCTGGGCCGCCTGGGTGGCTCAGTGGGTTAAGTGTCCAACTCGTGACTTCAGCTCAGGTCATGATCTCACGGTTTCATGAGTTTGAGCCCTGCATGGGCTCTGTGCGGACAGTGTGGAGCCTGCTCCAGACTCTCCCTCTTTCTCTGCCTCTCTCCTGCTCAAACTCTCTCTCAAGATAAATAAATAAACTTAAAAGAATTTTCCAACATCAATGAATAAAGAGTGAGCGGCCAGCACTTGTAGGCAGTTGACACATGAGTCCATGGGGTAGAACTCTCATCTCCACAGCTGTAAGACAGGCGATGAAGGTCCCCATCCCAAGACCCACTGGCCATGGGCAATGACACAAGACAACCCTTCTACTGAGTGCTTGTCGTGCCTTTTAAAGTGTTTCCAGAGACTGTCATGTGTATTTCAAAGTAGCCCTTTTTCAGTTTGCTGCGTTGAGATGGAATCATGTGTTTCAGTTTTCTAATGGCAAAGAAAGGACACAGATTTCAGAGAGGAAACATGCGCGTGCTGTGTACTGACACAGAACCGGAGACGACACATGCTCAGTGGCACTTCTACAACTTGTGTATGTGTACGTATTTCATGGGGACTTCGTCGTGGTTGGCAACGAAACATCACCCAACAGAAAATTACCACCGCTCACGTTCTGCGGCAGCTGCCGCTTCTGGTGTTTTGATTCAAGACACCGAAGTGTGGTATCGCCACTTGTGTGGCTTGCTACCCCCACCAGGCTCTGAGTAGAAGGAGGCCGAGAGCCAGGAGAGCAGGAGCCTGGGGACGGTCCCGCTTCTGACCAGCGAGGGGACCCTGGGAAACCAACCTCCAAGGCTCAGTTTCCTCACCTGTGGTATGGGTGTTTAGCACAGATGACTCCATCTGGTTCTGGCAGGCTGTGATTTGTGGCGAACAAGGGACATCTCAGCAAAAGTGCTGTGAATTTCTTTTGAAAGAGCCAACATGAATACTGGGCCGTGGCCACTGGGATCACAAGGCACAGGGTGGGAGCACATCAACCCCACAGGTTCTTTCCTTCACTCTGCCCTCCTTTCCCACACAACCGAGCTGGCCATAAGAGGCTCTTTGCAAGGTTTCATATGATGGTCATGCTTTCTGAATCCAGAAAACACTGAACTAATTTGGCCAAAGGAAACACAGATGCCTGAATGCTTGCCCTCCTGCACCTCTCCAGCTCTTTTTCAGGAAGCAATTTCTAGGACTCCACATGTGTATCTGTCCCCACAGCAAAGTCCTCAAAGCTGTCACTCCGTCATCATTAACAGAACAAAGAAAGAAGAGAACCAGAAACCATGAAATTGCCTCGTTGGTCCTGCAGGCTGCACAGGGCAGGCCGTCACACAGCATTGAGGATGCCTGGGTGCTTGGGGTCTCTCAACACTTCTTGGGGTTTCCACGGGGCTTCGGGCAAGCAGAACCTGCTGTTTGGACGGCTCTGGCTTCCTCCCCCCAGAGCAGCCTATGCGCAGGACCTCCCCACACATGGAATGATGGATTCTCCTAGGAAAAGAATTTGCCTTCTCCAGGAGGGGTGGCCGGCTGGCAGGGGAACGTCGCTGTTTTGTTTTCCTAGTCCAATCCTTGGGCATCTCTTCTGCCCTCCTCCCCTGCTGCTTCCTTCATCACATCTACACATCTGGCTACCTGATGGCCCCCAGCAGCTCACAGTTCCTTCTCCAGTTGCCAAGACAGTCAGCGTGAAGCCGGACCCCTACTCCCCTCCCCCTGGTCTTAGTCAGCATATCATGGCCATGGGCTCCCGCCCAGCTGCAGTCCTTTAAGGAAAACCAGCTAGGGATGGGGAGGAAGAGGAGAGTGTGAGTGTGTGTGTGTGTGTGTGCGTGTGTGTGTGTGTGTGCAAAGCTCAGCTCTCAGTATTTCTCCAATGTCTTCTGAACAGACATAAATTCAAATCCTAACCATTCCTTTTAAGAAACACTAAGCAATACACGAACAGGCAACAAAAAAGGGATTTTAATATGCTTTCCATATTAAAAGGATTTAAGGGGCACCTGGGTGGCTCAGTCAGTTAAGCATCTGACTTGTTTTGGCTCAGGTCGTGATTTCACAGTCTTGTGAGTTAGAGCCCTAAACTGCGCTGTGTGCTGGCAGTGTGGAGCCTGCTTGGTATTCCCTCTCTCTCTCTCTCTCTCTCTCTCTCTCTCTGCCCCTCCCCTGCTCATGTTCTGTCTCTCTCTCTCAAAAAAAAAATAAACATTTAAAAAATTTTGGGGGCGCCTGGGTGGCTCAGTCAGTTGAGGGTCTGGCTTCGGCTCAGGTCATGATCTCACAGTTCGTGAGTTCGAGCCCCGCATCGGGCTCTGTGCTGACAGCTCAGAGCCTGGAGCCTGTTTCAGATTCTGTGTCTCCCTCTCTCTCTGCTCCTCCCCCACTCACATTTTGTGTCTCTCTCTCAAAAATAAATAAACATTGAAAAAATTTTTTAAATTTTTTAAATAATTTTAAAGTAATTATTTTTATAATAAAGAATGTATTCTATTTTTTTAAGTTTTTAAAAAAATCTTTAAATATTTATTTTTGAAAGAGAGAGAGAGAGAGAGAGCAAGCCAGGGAGGGGCAGAGAGAGAGGGAGACACAGAATCCAAAGCAGGCTCCAGGCTCCGAGCTGTCAGCACAGAGCCCGACGCGGCGCTCGAACTCACGAACCATGAGATCATGACCTGAACCAAAGTCGGACACTTAACCAACTGAGCCACCCAGGCTCCCCAAAAATAAAAGAATTTAAAAGGTCAAAGTGGATACAAGCAGACACACACACACACACACACATAGGAACCAGCGTTAAAAAAAAAAAACAAAAGCAAAAACAAAAACAAACAAAAAAAACAACATTGAACTCTTACAGTAAACAAGACTGCGATAAGATTCCAAGCATAAGGTCATTGGCCCATCTTTGGTCAGTGTTATCCCCCAAATCTGAGCTCACCTGAAATTCATAGGATCACGCACACAACAAAGCAATGCACTCCACTGCTCCGCCGGGTAGCCCTCCTGGTTCTAAAACCACGCACGGCAGCGTTTCTACTAAAAGCAAGCAATTTATGTCGGGGCAGTAGTCAGTACTGATTTTATCCATTGCACGTCAGTAACCAGGCAGTATGGTGGATTCATTCAGGACATCCCTATGAATGAAGGCGAGGCCACGGCTCTCCTCCCTTTGAGGGCCTTTCAGAACTGTCCTCTTGGGCAAATAAGTGACCCAGGGTGTGAACCCTCCCTGCACGTGTGTGTGTGTGTGTGTGTGTGTGTGTGTGTGTGTGTGTGTTACCACGCTGAGCGGCTGAGAGGAGACACAGGAGCCCTTGCATCTGGCCTCCTCCAGACCCCAGCTGCAGCCGATGGGGTTACAGATGCCGTCCAACCCTGGTCACATCCACCCTGAGCCGGGTCCCTGATGCTCCCGGGGGTCCTACCTGTGAATACTCAGCACTCCCCACTCCTCACAAAAATCTGCCATTCCTAAACCCACTCCTGCTACTTTGTGTCACCCTTTACAAGTTCACGGAGGAAACGGAGACAGGCAGACACGGGATCTCTGCATCTCCCTCCCTTCCCTCTAGTTTGTACCAACAGATTCACTCACAGGTGAAGCTTCACATCCCAAGGTCCGGCCACGCGGGCCGGCCCATCAGCACTGCCCCATGGGTCCTGCAAAGCCTCATGGCCAGCCTGTCACAGCCCCCACCCCTGCTCTCTGTGCCCCTCACTGCCCTCCACCCACCACCCGACTCGGACGCCCATCCTACATCTCCAGCTCACGTGTCCTCCACCTCCTTAACGTGCGACCCACACAGAACGGCTCCCCTGCCCCACCCGCCTGGCCTCCCTCTGCAGTCCATTTTATTGCCATCTCACCTCTGCGTCCCCCTAACCTAAACCAGCCTGGACGCCACCCCTATCTCCCCCCAACCTCGCCCCGCCCCGTGGTCCTGGTCCTCTAGCCCAATCCCCTCTTACTTGCCAGATGTCCCTCCCGAGTCCCGCCCACTGCTGTGTCCCCTTCCCTTTCACTCCTTCCCATTGCCATTACTACCCACATACTTCTGAGATGCATCCTGAATTTTTATCCTCAGCCTGTCTTCCTCCTGAGCCCTTTCTGTCCGGTTCCAATACACCCTGGAAGTCACAGGGCTTAAAATCGAAAGCTCCCTCCCACCGGGCCCCTCCTCCCCTCTCCCGATTTCCTGCGCATATCCCGGCCTCCCCTGGTCCCACTCGCTTCTCTCTCTGCTGCTTCTCTTGCCTTCCTCTGACATGACCTCCCTCTGCCCTCCACTTCCGCAGCAGGTGCACCGCCCGCCGGACGCCTGGGGGCCTCCACGCCTCCACTCTCCCCTCCAGCGACTTAAGCAGATGACACGCTCTCACTCCCCTCTTCCCACTCACATTAAGCATAAAGCCCGGACTCATCAGCTGTGCATTCACAGGCCTCCACTATGTGGCCTCAATGTGCCCCTTCCAATGGCATTTCCATAAGCACAACCCATGCATAGCCGCTACATGGCCTATGCTGCCGGGTACCATTTCCCCAAATCACCAAGAACGTCCCCACTTCCAAGGCTGCTCCCCTCTGCCTGGAATGACTTTCTTTCTTATTCTCCAGCCACTCCCCCACAACTCCTGTCTGCCCCCACCTTAACCCTATATAAGATCTAATTCAAGTATTACTCTTCTATGAGACTTGCCTTGACACTCTGTGGGCATCACTTACATATACCTAGTAAGTACACTGTAATGTGGCCGTTTACTCATGTGTAAATATCTTGAGAGCTGGCCCCATATTTTATCAATCTTCAGCATCAGATACAATGTTTGGCACTTAGCAAGGCCTTAGGAGTATCTGTTGGCCATGGGCAGCATAGCAGAAAAAAAAGAACCTTACATTTACAACTCCATGGACTTGGGCACCAAGGAGTTGGGAAAATAGGATGGCCCGGGGTTTCCTATATTTTCTTTCCCTGCATCCTATCCCCAACCTCTTCCTGAGCTTTGTTCCATTCGAATACACGTAAGAAAAAAAAAGAAAAGGTTCTTATTAGATAGAAATCCCCTGGGCAGGGTCTAGACATGAAAAGTTCTATTGTATCCATGATTTCCCTGAGACACTCCTGCGGGAAAAAAGGGAAGTTCGAATTTCTCTGTGGGCTGGCAAATTTTCTGTACTTATTGGCATGGCTCTGGTGAATGCATATCTCCCCAGACAAAAGGCCAACAGAACACTGAATGATCTGAAATTTGGAGAAGACGCAAGAGTCGTGTCTCTCAATTATTTCCAAAAGCTCTAGGCAGCAGGTTGTGGGCATGCTTTCCAGTGAACAAAGCTGAGGCTTCAGAAACCACTGGAATTACACCTTTGATGGCAACACTTCCTATCTTCAAAGGGGTGTACGTTTTGCTACTTGGCGTTCTTCAAGATGTGTGACGGTCTTCTTTTTAGGAGTTCTGCTTCCTACACATGTGGCACAGAAACACGTCCCACACAGCCCCGAGACCATATGCCTCACCCACCTTTTTTTCTCTTCGATGTGGCCATGCCCAGCATCATCTTAAATCCAGCACCCCTACTCATTATTTAGCTGGGGTTACCCCACGGTCAGGGTAACTTAAGGTCAAAAGTAAGAAAGCCAAGATCCCTTAGGCCTTTTCCACTGCTATCAAAGTTCTCCCGACAACACCAGCAAACAAATAAACAAACAAATAACAAAGAGCCTCAACCCACTCCTAATCCCTGACCCTGGCATTGATTGATTTCAGCAGAAAAAGCCACCACGGAACAGATACCACTATCAGGGAATACAGAGGGCAGCTGCTGGGACTGGATAAAAATGCAGCCTGATGCAGGGAAGCGGAGCACGGTATTTCTCCTGCGAGAATACAAGGGATATTTGCATTAACTCAAGCACTTATCGATGTACCGGCAACTTTCAATTCAAGACAGATGAGACAAAGCTAAAATTAAATTGCTTCCAGAACAAGGTAAAGTAGAAAAGGTGAGAGTAAAGCAAACACCTGTTAGGTCTTACCAACTGCTATTTCCTAAGCATCTTCCGAGAAGGGGCAGATTTCTAAAAACTACTTTTGAAGATGAATGCAGAACGTGGATGCCAAAAGAGTGTGTATGTGTGCATGCTTTGATGGAGTCACCTTGCGAGGACGCGGCCGAGGACCAACCAAGACTGTGGCCCACGACCATCGGGTTCCAGTAAGGCCTGGCCAAACCAGCTGAATGTAATTCCAAGCAAAATTTCAAAAGGGTATCTTTTAATCGCAACGTATTTCAGAGAATAACATAAGCACCATCAAGAAAGATTACCCACCACCCAGATCTAATAACTTTAATATTTTGCCATATTTGCTTAAAACCTTTCCTCTTTAAAGAAATAAGGTGGTACGGGGCGCCTGGGTGGCTCAGTTGGTTAAGCATCGGACTCTTGATTTTGGCTCAGGCCATGATCTCACAGTGTGTGACATCAAGCCCACATTGGGCTCTGCGCTGACAGCACAGAGCCTGCTTGGGATTCTCTCTCTCCCTCTCTCTGCCCCTTCCCTGCTCGTGCTCTCTCTCTCAAAAATAAATATATAAATATTCTTTTAAAAAAAGAAACAAGGTGGTACATATATATCTGAACCCTCCCCACCGTATTCCCTCTCTGCTCTCCCCAGAGGTAACCACTACTGCTGAACTGATTTCATCGATCATGACTTTATACTTTTATCGCATATTTGTGAATTCATTAACAGCACAATTCAAAAAGATGTCCCTAAAGCTCATCTAGGAGAAAAAACCGAAGAGAAGCCAAGAAGCATTTGAAAAGGAAGAATAATAAAAGATGATGGGCACTATCAGGTAAATATATTGTACGTTGTAATGTCTGAAAGAAGGTAGTACTTGACTGAAGAACAGGCAGGTCTAGAGGCACCTGGGTGGCTCAGTGGGTTGAGCGTCCGACTTTGGCTCAGGTCATGATCTCGTGATTTGTGAGTCAAGCCTCGTGTCAGGCTCCAGCACAGAGCCTGGAGCCTGCTTTGGATTCTGTGTCTCCCGCTCTCTCTACCCCTCCCCTACTCGTGCTCTGTGTCTATCTCTCTCAAAAATAAATAAACATTAAAAAAAAAAAAGAACAGGCAGGTCAATAGAATAAAAACAGTTCAGAAAAGGGTGCTACAAAATAGAGTAAGGCAGTGTCAGATAGAAGTATCATTTCAAATCAGTGACAGGACAACTCACAATTCTTTATCCCCAAAGAACTACAAATTAAAAAAAAAAAAAAAAATATTTCAACACCACCGAAAAGGATACCCTCTGGATTTGCATGCTGGTTAGATGATGCGTTAGCTTTGGGAAAAATTCATCATTCTGCTCCCATGTGCCCTGTGCACTTTCCTATCTGTGTGCTATACTTCAATTAAAAACTTTTGGGGCGCTTGGGGGGCTCCGTTGGTTAGGTGTCCGAGTTCGGCTCAGGTCATGATCAAAAAGTTTGTGAGTTCAAGCCCTGCATTGGGCTCTGTGCTGATGGCTCAGAACGTGGAGCCTGCTTCGGATTCTGTGTCTCCCTCTCTCTCTGCCCCTCCCCCACTCATGCTCTGTCTCTCTCTCTCTGTCTCTCTCTCTCTCTCTCATTCAAAAATAAATAAATGTTAAAAAAAAAAAACTTTTAAAAATGAGGGGAAGTTTTCACCTATGATACCATGCTGCCAAGTGCTCCTAAGAAGGCGCAGTCCCAGAAACAGCTTGCTGGAATTCTAAGTTGTTACCACCCTTGGAACTAATTCGGGAAGACGCAGTCAAGCCACACAGACGTTTTTAGGATCTTCATCATATCCTCGTTTACAATGGGAAAAAGAGAAGAAAAACGTCAGCATGCAATGACAGGGGACTGGCTGACTACCCCACATCACCAGTTAAGCTGCAGAAGGGTAGCACGTGACATGGAAAATGTCCCCCAAGTATGGCTGCCTGGACATGTAGTCCCTGCCAGAGACGGCGACAGAGAAAGACTGAAAATAAGCCCAAGGGTTAACAAAGGCCAACCCTGGATGGGGAGACCCAGGACACGTCCCTGTGTTTCTTTGTGCATTCCTGAATTTCCCAATGAACACATGTTCCTTTTATAAAAACGAACAGATAAAAAGGTTGGAGAGGAGAGCAGAAAATAAGAGAGATAGTCCTAAGGGCTCAGGCTGCCCAGACGTTGCTTAAGCGAGAGGTGCCCTTTACTGTTCGTACTCTTGAGTGTCCATTTCCACTGAAACGCTTTTCCAAAATGCGTTATTTTACCAGTCTCTGTATAACGAGCCATCTCATCTTCCTTATGGGGTGCAGTAGTGTCTCCCTTCTGCACGCGCCCTCTGACCTTTGGCTCGGTACCCTTCCCTGGGCTGCATGTGAAGGGCACCAGTAACACTCCCCAGCTTCAGCCTATAAATTCCCCTCTCAGAGAATAATGACAAATGCGGGTTATTTGAGAGGTTCGGTGTTTAGGAGCCTGGTAATCAAAGTTTATTGTGCTCTTGGTTTTGTGTCCTTTTTTCCACTCCAAAGAGTTTAAAGCACATCGAGGAGCATCAAAGAAATTTGCAAAAGCTCTCAGCGAAGCCATGCTAAAACAGAACTACATCAAACCAGATGCCAAACAGAAAACTATGCGGAGCGCTCCGTGAGGAGAGTTCAGGAGGTTTACAAGAAGGCCAAGGTCTGGGAAGAGGTAGTCACCCAAAAGGCAAAACGCTCCTCCAGCCATCCCCACACAGACTATGACCCTGTCCTACCAAGAAGATGAACACTAGAAGTTGGGCCAGGAATTAATGAAACCAGGTCTGGATCAAGGACACACAAATCTCAGATTTCAGAGGACCCAGTGCTTTTGTAGTAATTACCTGTAATGATCAGCAATTCAGTCAAAATTGGGCAGAAATCTCCCTAGAGTTTTAAGACTATTATCTATAGACTGCCCTTCAAAATACCTGGGATGGTCTTGACTTACCAATGTGATGGCACGTTGTGGCCTAAACAAAATCAGCAGCAGCTTTTACCCCAAGACAGACATGTACATATGACCTGTACAATCCATTTGAAAGAATTGTGGATTTCCCTGTCTAAACACAGATTGTTACCTCATTCCTTTCAAGGTCCTCTTATTTACCAGACATCTTTCCTGTCGCCATACATTCTTCCAAATTCCTGGGGAACCTAAGGTGGATATCATGGAGACAAGAGGTTTTGAGGGGAAAAGCTCTTTAAAATCGCATGCCCAAGCTCCTCATTTAAAGTGAGATAAAGTGATGTGCACACAGAATCTTCTGGATTCTTAATGTGCAGCCCCCTATCAAGTAAGCTGTGTCACCACTGTGGTTATCCCTTCACATTTTACATGAGAAAGATTCAGTTTCGTGGTCCCTAATCACTA
Organism: Panthera leo; assembly: GCF_018350215.1. NCBI lineage: Eukaryota > Metazoa > Chordata > Mammalia > Carnivora > Felidae > Panthera > Panthera leo. Next base: position 70,938,648 of record NC_056680.1, on the reverse strand, counting down.
CAGGGTTCTTGTCTCCTAAGATAATCATTCCTTCAAAGAGCCATCCTACTCCTTCAATCAATATTTTCCTAAAGAAAGTCAAAGCTCCGAAATCTTCCCGCAGACAAGTTGCTTCTGGCGAACACAATGTCATGAATGTCTTTAAGAACCTGAACAAAGAGGGCACAGGCACCTGTCCATAAAGCGTTGCATAAAATAATTTCAAGGTGTTGGTCCATTTTCTGAAGCAGATCCACGAACCTCAAGGGTTCCTAGACTGCCAGTTAAGCCCCCATGCTGAAAAAGATGGTTCATTTCGCATGGTGCCACATTGCTGGATAGAACTTGTTCCCAACTGCATGGAGGCAGGGGCTAGGCTTTCCTAGGCCGTGGAAAACTGACATTACCTTCATGAGAAAGATTTTCCATTAAAACTTACCTCTTTTTTTAAGCACATATAATCTCTCAGATGTACTTCAAAATGAAAAGCTTCTCAAATTAAAACAAGGTACAAAATTAAACCAGCACTTAGATGTAAGATCCATACTTGTTTCATTAGTATACCCACGTATTACTAAATTTCTGTATTTAAACACTGACTTTCTCCCTGCCTCCAATCCCTCCCCTCAGCAGCACAAAAATCATTGATCTAGTCTAGCATGGTAATTAAGCACTATTTTTGTAGCCTGGCCCCAGCTAATATAACCACTTCTTTCTTAACACACGAATGAGATTCTCTTCTTTGCAACTCCTTCCCAACCCTGAACTTTCTGAACCAGGAATAAGCAACAGGCACATAGTTTATATTTAAATTATATGATCTTTTTCTTCAAAAAGAAAAAGGGGATAAGGAATTTACAAAGCACCTTCTTATCCCTCTCTATCCTTATCATCTATTGCTGTTGGAAAGAGAATTAAGGGATAGATACTTTTCAGATAGTCAGATGAAGGCCTAGCAACAGGTACATATAGGACCCTGTTCCCCCTGGACAGTCTAAGAAAACAACCAAAGCAAACCAGAGGAGTACTGTGTGGTGCTATACCAACACTAGTCACCAGCAGGAAGAGCCACAAGAGAAATTTTCCTGCTAGAACATTGCAACTGCCTCTGTTCTCATACCCAGCCCTTCGTATCCTTGGATTCTCTAGTATTCAGCCAGTATATATGCTGGGTGCCTGTGTGTGCATGTTTTTAAGCATCTTTTTTTTTTTTCTTCCATCCACCCAGTTTTTTTGGGGTTAAACTGATGGATGAAAATAGTCTCAATGTTCATGAAACTGATCAAAGAAGGTGCTTTGAATTTATGTGAAAAAGTTTCCCATTAAGATGGTAGCTATTTTTTTCCAACATGATTCCTTTTAATTGCGGAAAACAGCCCAAAGGCTTTGTCAAGGGGCACATGTTTTCTATAAATCAAAACATAAATAAATGTGAGGTTATTTCACTAGGCATACATATGGTTTCTGCTAAGTAAACTCTATTTATAAAACATTGTTAGCCTTCACCGGAACTGCTGTCAACATTTATAGGAAAGGAACTTTTCTACTGCTCTGCAACTTGCCAGGATTTGAAAACAAGCCTAGAAACATTAGTTTTTCAAGACAGATCTGATTTAAACTTAATGTGAAATGGGCCACTGTGTGTTCTCTAATTTTTAAATGCTTGGAAGAACTCTTCGACTGAGTATTAGGTTCATATTTTACCAGAAAATGTTTACATTTCTGGAAGTTCCATTATTTTAACCATGCCATTGTTCTTTTCTTTCTAGAAGTTCTCTTTTGGTTACAGGCAAAGGCCTGAGATTATTTTTCTTATCACTGCCAATAGAACAAAAATATTCTGTGAAAGGGGAGTCTTTGACATCCCTTAAAGCTTAGTGTTCATAATTGCCTCACCATCTTCTCCCAAGGGCTCATTTGCATGATCTCTTCTCTTTAGACTATAAACACATTTATCAGTCCTACTCAGGGCGGTTCTCAAAATGAAGTTTTCTGTGAAAGGAATTAGCTATAAGCAAGTATGAAGCAATAGTCCTTGACACCCCAGAGCAAACCGTACAAGGTAACAGTAACTGTAATAATATTGTACATTCTCCATTTTCCACTCAACTTTTCTTTCTTGGACTGCAGTGCCTTCCAAAACAGAATTTTTTCCTATGCTTTTGCAATCAGTCCCTACTCTAGGTGGACCTAAGCCAATAGTTACAGTACAACTGAGAGCGCTTCCAGAAAGAGCTCTCTCGCTCTCTCTTGTTGCTTTTTTTTATTTTTAATTATTATTATTATTTCTTTCCACCTTGAATCTTCCCCAGTTGTCCCAGTTTCTCACCTCCTTGGCATGGAACGCATTAATGTTTGTTTCTGACTGGCAAGACGAAAACGTTAACTAGTTCCATAAAAGTAACTAAAAGGAATTTTTAAGTCCTAAAATCTTAAATTTCCAAGGTAATAAGGCATTTAAATATACTTACTGGTGACCTACCTAATACACCATTACCCATATATAATTAAACTGCTTTGGGAAGTGTAAATGGTTTTACTCCCAAATACTGTCCCAACTTATGTGCGGAATTCCAAAATATGTATCCCAAGTTATATAAGGAATTCTACATCTTTGCGGTACACTTAAAGGGGAAGGCTGCTTATAAAATGTAGCCATGGTTCCAATATACTTAAAAATAGATCCAGAAGAAAAATCCACCGTTTTCTCTGTCATTCGTTTTTGTAATTTTGCAGATCAGGAGCTGGCTGCCCTAATGGTAGACGCTAACGAATTTGCAATGATAAGGAAATATAAGGAATTATAAGGCAGAATTCCCCAGAACTCCTGTTCCTAATCAATCACCAGAGATCAGTGACATCATTAGAGCCTTTGATCACGGCTCCTCTTTCAAGCTCAGATGGGACTGGATTGATCCTCGCTGGCACCGAGGAAGGAGAAACACCTAGGAATACAGTTCACCGTGAAACATGAGCAGACATCAGCATCTCTTCCCCTCCTTGGGGAGGAACAGAGAGCACATTCCAGGGCAGCCCCACACCAAACAATAGAGCCACCTCGTTAAATCCAAACCTAATTCCCATCTTACTAGGATTCCCAAAGCGCTTTAAGAGCGGAACAGACAATAAGCGACTTTTCTTTCAGTTTGGTCTTCCTTATCCACTGTATGTACCCAGGACAAGCCCCAAATCCCTTCACCATGGGGAGGGAAGAGGTTCTGTGGATTTTGTTTCTCCCATTCTGCCCATTCCTAAGTGCTTAATTCAGAACTTCCCTCTCCCCCACTCCCGCCCGCCCCTCCCCTCCACCGACTTCTGAATTTCACTTCATGAATCTTTACTAAAAACGCTGGCTAACTCCTCATTGGCCAAAAGGAAGGTCCTGGAATACCATGTTGGCCTCGATAATTTCAAAATTACTTGGACTGCAATCACTCAGAATGTCCTGATCTGAAATGGTCCCTTTGGGAATGAAAGTTTTAAGTGACCTTTACTACTTTAGCTCCCTTGTTTGTTTTCCACACACACACACATACACATACACACACACCCCGCTTCTTATTTGTAATATGAATCTAATTGAGCTTCGTGAACATGGTGGAACGTAGTTTATTATCTCCCTCATCAGTTGATCAATGATTTCATTAATAAGACAGATAACAAAACTGTCATATCATCGACACTGTTATGAAAGATGATCCTGGCTTCCCGCTCCATTTTCCAAGGTCCGGGGTTCTCTGTGGCAGCTCTGAGTCCATTCAATATTTTCCACAGACAGAGAAAAGTGAAAATCCATTTTGAAACCAATTTCAATTAGGATCCAGAAGCTGTTATCACAGGTGTCCCGGAATGGGCCTGTGAGTGGAAATGTCGCCTATCCATTCTGAAATGAAACCTTATCAGGGGCTACAAAGATGGCTGGGGACAGCCTATCTGTAAATTACTTTCCGTCCTGTGTTAACTCAACCTTAGTCCTGTCATATGGAATTCTTTCCATCCACTGGTAATAATCTAATGACTAACTAGACACAGCGCCCAAATGGCTTGCAGCCGGACAGGGCTGTCCCCTTAAACTGGGGTGCAAACGTGAACACACTCGGGCGGCAGGCAAGCCGAGGGTCGGGCATGCTTGAAATGATAGAACTAAAAGTTTATTATGGGAAATAAAAGAAGCCCGTCTCCACCCACTGCATTCCTGGTGATTTTTCAATTGCAAACTTCATTAATGCAGCACCCAAGTCGCGAGGCTTTTCTCTCACATCTTCCAGGCTCCTTTTAGCAAATTATCCCATGACGGCGGATTTATTCAGTCAAAGACCTCGGACTTTGAGAGGCAACAAAAGAATCAAGAGACTTTCTGGTCCACCTGCCTGGCGAATGATGAGCCAGGGAAAAGTCTCCCCCAGAGAAACCAATCAAACCATTGTGTGGCACAGCCAGACCTTTTCAACTGTCAAGCCAGAGAGCAGGGGGAAAGATGAAAGGGACACGGGATGAAGCTACCATTTACGGAACCATGTGGGAATGGTCTCCTAAGATTTAATAATTGGGATGGAACTCAACTTTCTACAACCAAAAGGGAAAAAGAGAGAGAGAGAGTGAGAGAGAGCCAGCTCAAGAAGAGGAAAGAGTCAAAGAAAGGGGGGGGGGGGGGGGGGGGGGAAGAGTGAAAAAGGAAAAAAAAAAATAGCAGTCTAAGTCAGAGTGGGGATAACTTTTATATAAAAATTTCCTCTACCCAAGACGAAGTCCGATCTATAAAAGTAGAGGGGAAAGAGAGTGAGGTTACAAAAAAAAAAAAAAAAAAGCAAAAGGAGGAAGAAAGAAAACAGATTGAACAAAGGCTTTGATATTTTTTTTTTCTCTAGGTTGGAGCTGCATTAAATGTTGTAACGTTCTCGTGCAATTAATTCATGGAGGCAAAACAGCAGAAAAAGCCCTCATTACTATGAGTGCCTTGTAGTTTTAAGTAAAATGACATTTTAAATTGGCCTAAAAGGAAACAATACATTGACTGGACGCTCAAAAAAAAAAAAAAAAGAAGAAAAGTAAGAAAGAAAAGAAAACAGACTGGCAGAGACACTAGGTCATATACTTCTGGGCAATTTTCAAGAACATTTTACTTCTACTACCAATTCAACATGATGTATTCAAAAAAAAAAAAGTTAAAACCTAACAGTAAGTAATGTTAACAGGGCCTAAAAAAAATCATGGACTTTTAAAAAATACAAAATAAATATAACATCCAGCAGCTACTGCTGCTCTAGAACTTTCTGTTATTACTGTTGACTCTGATGGTATGTATTGCTGAGCCAAGTTTAAAAAAACAAGTGTGTGTCAAAATTTTGGGGGGTGCTGGAACCGTTCTGTGTCTTGATTGTGGTGGTGGTTACGTGACTTTAGAGATCTGTCAACACTCCTAGAACTGCACAACAAAAAAGAGTGAATTATGCAGCATGTAAGTTTTTTAAAATAAACATGAATTGCAGCAGATATATTTGGAAAGATTTCCATGTAAACAAGATAACACGGAGATTTTTGCTTTTACCGTCACCCCGCCTCCTTCTCCGGCTGGGACCCTTGCGGATCCAGCGCTCGGGATGGCAATCCTCTGGCATCGCACCTTGCGAGCTGCCTGGAAGCACCAGCCCTTCACCCACCTGGGCCAAAGAGGTGCGAGGGGGAAGGCCACCAAGCTACCTCCCCATTGGGAGACCGCCCACCCACAAGCGCCATTTTGTTTGGCCCCGAGCTGTTACTGCTGAGGTTACTGTTTCTGATTCTGACCAGTTTCCTTCTGGCAATGTGAAATAACCACATCGCTTGATCACAAGTAATCAAAGCAGCCCAGAAACTTTCCGCCGGCAGAACACATCACGCTGTGGCTTTTCACTCCCAACTTTGGAAAGCTGTGGCAAGATGGGCTTGATACTCACTCCTGATTTATCTGAGGGCCCAATAACTGTCCTTTTAGAGGAGAAATCCAATAACTATATACGTGAGAAAAAGGAGCCTTGTCCTCAGGGAAGCCCATTGGCACAGGAATTACTGATTTCATCCCATAATCTGAATGAATATTTATGAATGAGAAGTAGACCCTGAAAGCATTTGATTAGTTAAATCCAAACTTGTACCAGTTTCAGGACCAGTGATTCGAGGTAGCTTGCTGATCCCGGCTCCCGTCATCTGCTCACTTGCTGTTAAGCTAGGTCCTGAGGACCACATTTTCAGGGTTTTCTGTAAACCAGTAACCTCTGATTCTCTCAATCAGATTAAAGCTTATCCACCCCTAGAGTATTTCCAAACGATGCTGTGCTGAAAGAGCAAGATGAAATGTGTCCGTGAATGAAATCCTGCCAACTTATACTATTACTAACAACAGCTGACATTTTGGGTACTCACTGTGCCAGCTGCAGAGATGCTAAGTAATTAGCCTAAAATCACACAGCAACAAAGTGGCAGAGCTGGGATTCAAACCTCAGCACTCATACCTGTGCTCCATAGGCACCTTACAGGCCGCTTGAGTACCTGCTGAGGCTCTCAAGCACAAAACACTGAAGCGCGGTGGGGTGTCGGGGGGGGGGGTGGGGGTAAACCAGGTGCCCCTTTCAAAAAGTTTTAACTAAATGGTAAAAATTAAGAATTACAGAGGGGGGAGGGGGGAATAAGTGGAGCACAGGATTTTTAGGGCAGGGAAACTATTCTGTATGATATTGTAACGGTGTCTACGCATCATTATACATGTGTCCAAACCCACAGAAAGTATGACACAAGGTGTGGGCCCTAATGAAAACTACACACTTCAGTTAATAATAGTGTACCAGTATTGGTTCATAGGGGATCTAGGGAGGAAGGGAGTATACAGGAACTCTCTGTATTTTCTGCTCAATTTTGCTGTAAATCTAAAACTTCTCTAAAATACAGGCTATTAATGAACGTAACAATAATAAATAAAATACCAAACAATCAAGCATTAGTAGGTAATTCCCCAAAAGGACACAAGACTGCATAGAGAGAAAGAGACTGAAGACACGGTCACATCTGAGAAGAACTTACACTCCTTCTGTGGAAGAATAACACGCAAACGAAGGCAAAGAGCCCTTCAATTTACCTAAAATATGGGTTACAGAGCCGACAGTACGGTAGCAGCATGTCAGACGAGAAAGACTGCAGTCAGACTCTGGAAGATACCTAAGTGTCAATCAAAGGATTTTGAACTGTATCCTCTAGGTAGCTGGGAATCACTGAAGGTTCCAGAGGAGGGGCGTGGCGTAAGCAGAACCGTAAAAAGATTAATTTGGCAAGAGCAAGTTCCATAAATGACAACAGCAGAGGGAAAAAGGCATGGTGAGTGGATAGAAGGTTGCTTTAACTGTCTAGGCATGAGGTAGTAGGTTTTAAATAGCACAGTGCAGTAGGGTGGCCTGAAGGGACCCAGGAGTGAATAATTACAGAGGAAAATCTACCAGGACTTCAAAACTGGTAGGATGTGGGAAGCATGAGAGACGGAGGGGTCAGAGGTGACGGTGTGGTTTCAAGCCTGGGTGACTGCAGGAAAGATGATACACTTGGCCAAAATAAGAATCAGAGGTTGCCAGGTTCAGGGGCACGAGTTTGGAGCTCAAGAGAGCCCGGGCTCTTATGAGAATCAGATTATCCATCATTAGTCACTTGATTCAAAAAGGTGAAATCTCCTTTTAAGAAACATTTAAAATCTAACTCTAATACAACCAAACCACCTCATAAATGAGAAACACTTTACCCCAGAAAAAGAATCAAGAAAAGGGATGCGCATATGCTCTTTCTTATTCTAAGCCACATAATGTTAGTTTTCAAGGTTAAAAAAAACAAAACAAAACAAATTTTCTCAAAATTCTCTTCCCTATTTTCTGGCTCCCAGAAGAATGCATTCAGAAGAATGCTACAAAACAAAAACTTTGGTTTCGTTATCCATCCTTCCTTAAGATAAGCAAACTTGGTTACAGTCAGGATTTGTGAAACATCTTGAACTATTTTTCAGAGTCCAGCAAATTCAAAATTACTTTTACCAAACATTTTTCCCTTAATTTCAAAACCTATGTGTATTCTCAAGAAAACACAATCCTTTTGTTTTGGATTCATAGCGTTTACTCATCTACACACTCTGTCCAATAACTACGGCTGACATTTGCTAAGCTCTTACTCCGTTCGGTGCGTATAGAACGGTATGGCATTGCCTCACTTAATCCCCTAAAGATCCTGTGAAGTGGGTCTAATTACTTTCTTGCTAAACAGATGAGGAAACTGAGACTTTGAGGCGTTCATTTGCCCAAACCCACACATCTAGTCTAGTCCTGTTGCCAGAATTCAATCCAAGCTTTCACATTCCCAAACTTGTGGGTTCTCCTAACCAACATCCTATAATTTGAAATCCATTATTTCCGACAGCCCTTCCCATCCATCTGTCATGTGCCAGAAAACAAAATGTGGCCAAGGGGGGGGAAAAAAAAGGGTTGAACATCTAAAGGGGCAAAAAACCTAAAACTCACAACCTGCTGTTTATATAGCACAAACTGCCCGCCATTTCTAAGCAGAATTAAGCACGTCGTCTCTTACCATAAAAAATAGTCAAGGAGACGAGAACTCATGGTAGAGAACAACCAATGAATTCCAAATTCCCAACAAAACGCTGAGCCAGGAGACCAATTGATATCACGATTAACACTGATAGGTGTTACTGAACAGTTTGAAAGAAAATCCCAAGGCCAGGAAGTGACCAAAGGTTAAAGTAAAAAAAAAAAAAAAAAAAAAAAAAGTATCTCCTTACATACTTGTAGACCACAACTCTATCCCCTTACAAACCTGGAAGATTTTTTTTTAAGCTGAGGGGAAACAAGCTCTTCCTTTTGAAAGAAACGAAGAGAACAGGGAACTTCCTCTCCATTGTTAATCTATCAACTTTGGTTTCATATTGCATCACCATTAACATTATAATTTCTGCTTTCTATCACTTTAAGGTATGTTCCCAATAACCATCAGAGTCAATAAAAGATCTCTGAGACCTTGGCCTACATACGTTCATTATTAGTGCCCTTCTTTTTTTAAAGCAGAGTAGTAGGTTAATAAGAAATATCAGATTGCTCCTTTAAAAAAATCATAGGCCAAAAATGACATAAAACATTTCAAAATGAAAAGTCAGTATTGGCAAGTCATGGAAGGAAATGCTTTGGAGTAAGGATAATGTTTAAAACATTGGACTATCTGGATTAAAAAGCATTTACCATTTACAAAACACAACAGGTAGCTTTGAAAGTAATGAATCCCTACCAGCAACAGATTATTAAGGCACTTTGCTTGTGGTGCTAGCATATTAACACACTTGGAGGTTTTTAAGTAAACAGTGGCACCTAATAGCTGCGTGTTCACTGTACATGTGAAATATATTAGATGCCAAAAATAATCCTTAAGTCACAATTGCACGTAACAGAAATCCGGAAAACTAAGTCTTTTCTTCTGTCATTTATGTTTAACGAAGAACACCGAAGCTTAAAATCAAACTATGGCACACGAAACACACATTGTGGTGGGTAAGAACACTGAATGCTTTCTGTGTCGATATCGGTTCTTACATGTTACAAAAATCAAATATGGCCTGTCTTTTTCCCATAGAAGATTCAGAACGCAGTTTCTTACTTGTGCCGTTTTAAATTTCAGTGTTAAGAGGCAAATGCCTGTTTAGAAGGCTGTTCATTTTCGAACCCTACATTTTAGCTGTGTGAATGTGTGTGTTTAAACAAAAGTCTGTTTCAATGTTATTCTAGGAGTAGATACTCAGCTGAGGAAACTAAGAAAACAGATCTGTAAGGACATGCAGTGGAATGTGCGTGGTTTGGCCGGGAAGCTCACAATCAGGAACAAATTGTAGCACATAATGGCTGGAAAAGTTAATTAAGTCAACCTAACAGCACCAGTAACAAAACTTCTTGTTTGCTTGTTTTATTTTTATTTTAACCCTTGCAATTGTGGATGGGAGAAAAAAAAAGGCATGGAATACATGCATTTTGGTTCTTGTTGCTAAACTCACCTTTAACTGCTCATTGACAAATCCCTGAATGTCAGACCTTTGTAAAGAAAGCCCCTCGACACGGTAGCAATCACTACTACCTCGAGGGGATCCAAATGATTTTCATTTTCTTTTTGTGAGATGTTTGTAAAGAGAAAAGAGAAAAAAGGAAACAGAAGAGGCGAAAGGAAAAATGACCATGGCAATGACAGCTACCTGCCAGCACCCCCACATGCTCTACAACCCACACCAAACTCAGACCAAGCCTCCCAGACTAGCCATACGAACACAGCGACGTGCGGAGGAAAAGCATGAGACCAGGTAAGAGTTTGCAGAACAGAGAAGAGGCTGGGTGATTCCAGCCCCTGGCACACGATCCTAGGGCTGTAAAGAGGCTCCAAGCTCGTTAGGTAAAACCTGCAGAGAACTCTGGGGGAAAGATCTTACAATTATTAGCACCGCTTACATAAAGCAATCACGAAGAAAAAGGTCTGTTCCTGTCTTTAAATCTGTTTGCAGGGTTTTCTGGAATCTTCCAGAATTGCAATCCATGCATAAAAACACCACTTCCATTTTTCTTTTACTTGGTTGGGTCTTTATATTCTCCCAAAATAAAAAGTTAATAAATCCCTTAAAAGAAACAGGAACACTGGAAAAATAGTCAGAGCTCCAGGATTACCAGGACAGCTCTCCTTCAGGCAGGCATGTGCCTTGCAAACCCAACTAATGAGCATTTGCCCCCAACAGGACAGGTTTTACACCCATTTAGGAAGCCATGTGTACTTCAAGGGCACAGGCCGATCAGGGCGGGAAGCCAGGGGATTTGGGCTCAGGATCCGTGATTACTGCAGACAACAGGACCAACTTCATGAATCCTGACTGCTCCTTCTCTAATGTTCTTGAGTAGCTTCTTGGCTGCCGCTTAGCTCTGCTCCCAGTCACCCCAAATGGTTACATGAGAGGAACACAGGGTCCGAGTGGCCCAAGACAGACACAGCACCACCAAAACCCTCCCGAGCATGCGTGGGAGAGGCAAAGGCAGTGGCACCTTTGCAAGGACAGACAGACCACTAGTGGGATCCCGCTGTAATCCACAAATGACAGTGGCTCACAGAGGGTCCACACAGCACAGCTCATCTATCAGTTCACACACGCTCTCATCCGTTCTTACACACCCACAGGGGCACTCCTCTACACTCATGCTCACGCACACCCACAAGCTTCGACGCACCTTCACGCGCACTCACGCACACACAAGCCTAAAGATAACCAAAAGTGGATGTTTTGTGAACCATAATACCCAGAAAGTGCTTATTCCTACATAATTACCATTCTGTTGAAATTACCAAACAATCTACCCGGCATAGACTAATTCTATTTTTGAAATAATAAACTTGTCTAATTTTTCCGAATTCCAGAAAAAAAAAAATGATGTTTTTTAGGAGAAAGTACGTCTTCTATAACCTCACTGGAAGAATAACACAAATATTCAGCTCAATTAAAATAAGCTCCCCGTTCCTGGGGCTCCTGGGTGGCTCAGTCAGTTGAGTGTCAGGCTCTCAATTTCAGCTCAGGTCATGACCTCACGGCTCCTGAGATAGAGCCCTAAACCAGGCTCCGTGCTGACAGCATGAAGCCTGCTTGGGATTCTCTCCCCACCTCGCTCTCTGCCCCTCCCCCACTCAGGCTCTCTTTCTCAAAATAAATAAACTTTAAAAAATTAAATACCACAAATAAAGGGAGAAATACGGATAAATTCCCACATGTACATAAAGTAAATTCATTATTTTAGACATAAATATATCTCCCTACGAATCAATTCAAAATTGGACTCATTCGCAGCAGATTTAGTGCCAGCCCCTCCAGTGGCCCAGACAAGCCAGCAGTGCACACTGGTGACATCCGGGAAGAAGAACGCAGGAGCGGCACACACTCGCCATGCACAGGGATGGGCACAGGGACCAGGGACCAGGCTCCTCAGTGTCAGCTCAGGCAGTGCCAGTCAGGAAAGGCAGGTGCAGCTTTGTTTCCTGGATGTCTGCCTTCAGAGTCAAAGGATCTGAGCTGCAAGTTACCTTCCAAAGTAGATTCGGACTCCCCAATTGTATATAAAAAAATTTAAATCAAGCCAGTAAACTCTTTCTCGGAATAAATAAAATAAAAGCCCATAGGGAAGGAGGTAGCACACTGGCTCACGGAAATCAGTGTGTCCAGATTTGCGGTGCCCAAAAACCGGGAGAAAAGTCTGGCTCATTCTTCCTAAGAGCACATGGAAAAGTGGAGAACAATGAGAGAGGGGGACCAGGGAGGCTATGAAATCTGCAAAAAGCAAAGGTACCAACTGACCTACGAGAGTAGAAAAGGGGGGCAAAGGAAGCGGTCACCATGAACCTGTTCAGCCTGCTTTTTTCCAGAGGGGGCTCTGGAATTTGTTTGCAATGCTCCATGCTTGAACTGAAATGCCTCTCAACACTGCTTAAAATATTAAAAAATACAACATACGGAAACAACAGCTATGTGTTATCTGCGAACACAATTAAGTCCATTTTTATAAGCAAAACCTGCATCTCGGATAGCAGTGTTACCTCGAGGTCCAACCATTAACAGCTTTTAAAATTCTTTCGAATGAACTCCAGAGTTGGGGGGGGGGGCGGGGGGGGGGAAGATCCCTAAATCTTGACAAGGCAACTTTTGAGTCTTTTGTAATAACTAATAACTAATTATTCCGACTAGTGGAGACTTTGCCGTGTGAAATGCAAAGTATTTTGAACTCCTGCCAGGCTAATCAAGATGATTTCCAAAATGCCACAACAGGAACTTCCTATAATAAATAACCTATCACATTTACATCTCAAATTAGAAAATTTGGAAGAAAACATGTAGCTGCGGTGCCAAAATAGAGACTGCTAAAGCCTGCCCGTCCCACGCCCCCCAGCCTCCACCCCCATTTGCTTTCTTTAGCTTCTCAAGGAATAGACCCCGGTCCAGGTGCAAATGCTCAATGCACCAGGAATGCAGAGAACACAAAAATGACTGTAGGCTTGGCTGCTGGTGATCCCCGTGGCCGCTCACCATTGGAAGTGGTGCTGGAGGCCACGGCTTTCTCGCTGACATCTGTTCGCGTGGAGCATTTCACTATGGAATTCTCCACTTTCTTCTTCTCAGGGGTGGTGGAACTGCGGGACTGGGCCTCCATGATGCTTTCTCATTACTTCAGCTCTCTGCTACCAGGAACGCCTAAAAGGAAACAGTGCCATCAGCTTCCAGGAAGAGTGGGGGGAGGGGGGCGGGGAAAAAAAATCTCACTGAGAAGCCCGCTTCACCTGCCGAGCTTTAGCAGGGTCCAAAATCTGGAAGACCGTGGCCCACAAGTTTTCTTGCAAAAATACCTCCAAGTGGGAATAACGAGCCAGTCAAATTCTGTCTACACACGCCAAAGGAGATGGCAGGGGAAATACCCATAATGTGAGACTTTCCCCAAATTCCTACAGGGGCATCTGTTATCAAGTGATGTCAAGATTCCGATTTTCAACTGTGTTTAGAGTGTGAAACCCAAGGGTAAGCCACATCTACAAATGCCACTTCGGGTGGTCAGATTTGTAGGCAGGGGCACTGTGACAGCCTTCCAAAAAAGGGAAAGGTTTGTAAGTATCAGTTAGATGTTTTAAAGAGCATGACCGTTTCTCAAAATCCAAGCCGTTCTCAGAGTTTGGAAGCAGAGGGTAATCTGAGCCAGGAAGCCAGTGATGTTTGCTCCCCTCTCTAAAATGATCTGAATTGCAATACGCCCTTGGATTGAATTAATCCTAATTCAATCAGGTAAACCAGACTCTTTAAGCTTTCTTAAAACATGAGAACGTTTCAATCCATTTGTGCTACATTTTTAAAACCAACAAAGGCGTCAGAACATGCTCTGGATCCCACAGGAAAAGTCAAAAGATTGCGGACAGCAAAGCCTGGGACTGCTTAAGAAATACTAAAACCCCACTAAAGGCAAGCACAGTGGGTCCTCTTTCACTGGCTTCATTCGTGTGGTAATTGTCCTAACTCATCATTCATCAATTTTCACTCTCTTAGGTTCTTGTTCTTGTTTTGTTTTTTTTGGTTTGTTTGTTTTTTGTTTTGTTTTTTTGCAGTCGTGAGCTGCACCTACAAAGAAGACACAAGAAAATGAAAGGTACCCTCTCCTACATGTTTTCTTCAAGCCATCTAGATTGCGAACACTCATGGTGGCCCCTTCTTTGGTCAAGTCTGCTGATTTTCCACATTCAGCTGACACCACCGTGTTCCATCAAAACAACGATCAGCAAAATAAAATAAGCAATTGCTTAGCCCACTGAAAGAGTGAAAACACCAGATGAAATCTTTTTAGTCATCCTCAACTCCGATTTGCGAGGGAAATGTGAATTCTTTCTTTATTGTACCAGAGAGTCCCCTAGATCTGGAATTCAAGTAACTAGAAAAGCTTCCGATCCCGAGGCTGCCTCCCACTGGAGCACCAGCTCTTCTGCTAACTTCTACTGTCATTCACTGCAAAACACACAAGTTTTTTAAGAACAGCTGTTCTAGAATAAGAAAGAAAAAAGGCAGCCTGGAGTTAAATTTACATATCAACTGTGAGATCCCCTGCAAATTCGGTAACATGCCTCAAAGAGCACTCGGTAGCAAAGTACAACAGTAAAGGAGCCTCCGGACTGCCCTGCTGCTGGGCAACACCCTCAGGAGCAGCTACCTGAATGGTGCCCCCTGGAGTTTTCCAGTGGTTGGGTTTTCTCATCTGTCACATGACACAATCACAACTTGGGACCTGGGGCTTAACCTTGGGGGAAGGTGGGTATAGTCCTCTTTAAGAGTATGTGAAAGGTTATGGATCTTGAGACCAGAAAAATACTCTGAAACACACACCAAAAAGGGTACGTTTGATTTCCAAGGGATCACAGGCCCTCCAAGCTCTCCCATGAATCCAGATAGAGAACCCTTGGAGGAGAGACTCTCAACAGTCTCTTTTTGCTCTAACGATCTGAGAGCCATTCTAATGTTTTGGACTGCTCCCCCTAGATTGATTTAAATATTATCTTTAAAATATGCCATGAGAACACTTCATCCAAGCCCGAGCGCTGATTCCCAGGGTAGTAAAAGAGCCACCTGGACCAGCCTTGCTACAGGGCTTGCAAAACATTTGGATTCCCAGGTCCAATCCCTGAGGGCTCTTGCAGGTGGCACCTGGAATCTTTATTTTAGCCAGGACTGGTGATCATCAGGCTCACTGAAGCTTGCAGACAACCATCCCACACCTTTGTGTTCACTGTATGGACCCCATGCAACAGGTACCCATTTTAGTTTTTGCTGATTCGATGACATAAGGAGTGAATGGCACCCCAGAGTACTGAACGTCAACAGCCCGCCATCAATAATGAACTCATCTTCCAGAATCTTTTGCAGAACGGCCTCATGGCCGTCTTCTCCTCTAGATCCTAACTAAGCTCTATGAAGACAAGCACCACGGTCATCTTCCTGGTACCTCCATACCCATAAGAATGTTTACGGAGTAAATAAGTGATCCAGAGATGACCCAGTGGCCTGGAGAATTCTGCAATGTCTTGACTCTTAATCACCACTGATTTCGCTACGTATGTTGTCTTTTATACCCAGTGTTTCTTTGAAAACTGACAAATTCTATAAAAACTAAAAACTTTAACAGGAATATTTAATTAATCAAAACAGTCCGTTTGCAACCATTTTGGGATGAACAGGCATTTACTATAATTGTTTCCCTCAAAACCCACATAGTTTTATTGGTCGCATTTGGATGGGGTTTGCTAAGTTAAAAATGCACATGGAAACAAGCCAATGGACGAAAGAAAGAAAGAAAGAAAGAAAGAAAGAAAGAAAGAAAGAAAGAAAGAAAAAGGAAACACATGAAGAGATGGGATTCCTTCCTGGCTAAGAAGGAAGTCTCTCCCTAAGTAGAGGGAGCTAATTAACATTGGTGAGGTGACAAGTCGCCAAAGTTCCTTGACAAACTTGGGTTTTGTGGAGTTGTTGGTTTTTCCCCCAAGCAAAGGACTTCGTTTTAACAAAGCAATAAACCCTCCAAATACTCATCACCAGAGAGAGAGGCTCACCTGAGAAGAGGTAAAGCCCCAGGCACTGACGGAAAATGCACTAATTAATGGTCTTAGAGAATACTAATTCCTATCCCCTCCCCCTGTTCGAAATGGATTTCTAAAAAATGGGCCTTTGGTCACTCAAGAATCTACCCCTTTCTTCTATTTTGACAACTTATTTTTGGATCTCATTAGTTAGTAACTAATTATTTAAAAGTGTGGTTTATGCTTGGAACAGGGCTATAAAAATGGCAACTTGCCAAGGCAGACATCTGCTTCCTGTATATCCCTATAAATTATATCAGCTTATTTTACTGATAAAAACACAACTTTGTCCCTGTCAGTTGCAAAGGAGAAAGTTTTAACATTCTAGGCTCTCACACCTCATAGCAGAGAAGGGTCTGCTTCTGGCTGTGGTGGCAGTTTTTTCAGAGACACGTTAAGCCGTTTGGAACTCAGTCCTGATTTGATGTACCAAAAGCATGAGGTACAGAAGTGACTAGTATAAGCCAATCAATCAATCACTCAGTCAATCCTGGTGGAATCTTAAAAGTCACGCAACTGAAGCAGTGGCCCCATAGTACTATTTTTACAACCTGGAATTTCTGAGATAATAAAGTGTAAGTTATTTAAAACATAAGTTGCGAGGAACACTTTTCAGTGCGGCCTCACTTCGAAGATTCTTCTCTGAGGAAAACATGCCACTGGTTTTTAGATGTGAATGAAAGGTGACTCTTCCCCACCCTGACAGTGTTCCCTCCTTGCCACACTCCACCCTGTTGTTCAGGCCCTTTCCACCACTGCAGCACTGCATGCAAGATTTGCTGGCATGCCCCTTGACTGTTTAGGCTTATGGGGAAAAAAATCGATTTGTAACTGATGTTGGAGCAGTTTGAGTGGGGGGGTGGGGGGGTGGGGGGAGGTGGGAATGCAACCCAGGAAAACTCTTGATAGTGTGGACCTGCTCAAGCTTGAGGCTGCATAGGTAAATGGAGGGATAAAAATTCCTTCCTGAGAGCAAACAGTCCTGGCTTTTCCCATTCAACTGTCCTTGAACCTTTTGTAATTTTCCCGGAGGCCTAAACCCAGGGCACGATTAATTCCAGAACCCTATTCTCAACCTAATCCCTTGCCTACTAGAAACCTGCCTGCAGGTGGGTCTTTCCTCTCTGAATTGTAAGTCCGAACTTGCATCAACCGCCTCCAGAAGCAAGCATCCAAAGCTTGCCGGAGCCACTGACCAGCTGTCGGTGGAGTTAGCGCATGGCTCCCGGCCAAAGTTGGCTAGACTGCAACGGACCAAATTCTGACCATTCTTGTGGGGACCTACGTTTGAAACTGCACTTTCACACAGATGGCCTCGAGTGGCCCGCTCTTTAGAGCTGCAATGGAAAACCACCACCACCACCACCACCACCAACCACCACCACCACCACCACCACCACGACCACCACCCAGGAACTTTCATCACTGCAGAGGAGTCCCCACCATTCAGTATTATAACAACCGTCCAGGCCGCGGGCCCTGGTGATTTCGGGAGAGCTCCCGCGCTCGGCCTCCGCTTCCTCGCCGGCCTCCCTTCGTGCAGTCCCGCCGACGGTGGCGGGCTCCCGGTCCTTGCGCCCGTCCCGCTCCCCCGCGCCCCTCCCCGGGCGGGCCTGCGGCTCTCGGAGGCGCGCGGTGCTCCGGACTAGGGTCGGTCCGGCGGAGGGCTCGGCGCCGCGCCCGCCCTCCTTTCCCCCGGCGGCCGGCAGGCCCCGCCCGCGGCCCCGCGGCCCCTCGGCCCCCCGCGTCCAGGTCTGGCTCCCAGCAGCCGCCGGGGTGGCGGGGGCGCGGGCAGCCCCCGCTCCGAGTCGCATTCCTGAGGCGGGCTTCCTGCAAGTCGCAAGCGGCGGGGCCCAACTCCTCGAGCCCGCCGGGCCTGGGCAGGGAAAGGAGCGCCCCAGATCACTCCCATCGCGCCGGCCACCCTGCTCCCCGGGAATCTTGCCGGGCATTGGAGCACTCTGCAGCTGGCCGGGCAACCCTTCCCGCGGACCGTCGTCCGCGGCGGCCCTGCTTTCGTTCACACGGCCGTTTCACCAGCTGAAACCAGAGAGGTGCAACTTTGCAGGTACTGTCTGCGGTGCAACACCCTACACGTCTCGCCGTGATAAAACATCGGGGGAACTCTTGGGGTCTTCAGGAAACTAGGGGCTGTGAGCTTCACTCCCCAAACTTCTAACTCGCCGTCCATCAACCTGGCCCCCAAATGAAGTTTCTGCACCAGCTGTCCTAAGTAGATTCAGATGTTGTGAATGGTGAAGGCACAGACACATCTTGTCTCTCAGGGAGGGAGGCCCTCAGTGGAGTTCCAAAGTTCAACCTCAACCATGAGGCTTTACGTAGTAAATAGAGAGGATGAAAAATCACAATTCTGGCAACGTGCAGAAATCAGCCTTTCCCCTTGCACCTCTCTGCAGTGAAACCTGGGATCCACATGCAAGCAGGATTTCTTCATAACTTCAACAGTTAAAATTTCTTAAAGAAAGCACCAGTGCTAAAACCAACATTTAAAATGATGTTTGAACTATATACAAGGACTTTCTAATCTAAGGTGAAATGAAACAGTAGTTATAAACTGATAATGCATCCTTTGTGAACAGCAGACTACTTAATTTATTTCCCTAATCCAGTTGGTTTATTTTTAAGTTGCCTGAACTTGGGCAATAATTCTCTTTCATTTTTTTTTTTCCTTAATGCATTCAAAGATGTAAAAAACTAAGTTAAAAGCTTGCTGTGGTAACCTGATGCGTTTCTGATAGGTTAAAACAGCTCCTGCCAATGAGGGATCAGAGAGAAGGCATTCCAGTAGACAGCAGTGCTTTTAACAGCACCATGATTAGGCCTGAAGTGAGAAATTATTCTGTGCAGCCTAGGGAACTATTGCTCACGTGGAATAAGGCTTTCCTCCAGAGAAATTACATTTACTTACACCTGCCTGTATATTTATAAGCTGAATGATCTCCTTAATGTGCTCATGTTTTAAAAAGCCAGGAGGAACCAGCCTGAGTAAAGATATCTGAGGAGTCCCCCCTGCATCACTGAGGAGTGACATTTCTCTCACACTTCACTAACTAGCACATTGACTCCTACTCCAAGATGCTACTCCTGAAGCATCTTTTAAGGAAATTTTCCTATTAAATAGTTTAAGGAAAACTTCCTATTAAATAATTTTACCTTCCTACAGCATTAAAACTCAGTTTCTAATGAAAATGAATCCTTCAGGAAGAGGGGGAAAAAATCAAGAAGCACAAACTAATGCTGATTTTAACTTTAGATCGATTCTGGGTCTGAGTTTCAAGGAGCAACATTTAGGAAATGTAAAAGGTTTCAGTGGATTTCATATAACCATGCATTAAGAAAACCTCTCCCAGGTTTGTAATATGGGTGATGTTTCCTTGCGCTCCAACTGTCTTCCTGAACTTAAAATCAATTTCATATGCAGAACCAGTGACCCGCCAACCGTTCCCAAGATCTCAGGCTTTCTCTCCTCACCCTTCCCTGCCTGCACTGCTTTCCTTTTCTGCAAGAAAAGAAGCTCTACTTCCTAAGTTCTTAATGAAATCTTCATGAATGGTTAACTACAGCATTTTTAAATGTACAATTATTTTTACCTTTACGTACGATTTTACTTTTCCTTAATTAGAAAAACCTAAAGGGTTGGTTGCAAATAAGAAAGCCACGATCTGTTCCAAGTTGCCTCGAGTGGCCTCTGGTAGCCTAGAGGGTTCCCCAAATCTGCTGCCTATTGTTTTCGATCTTTCTTTACTACATTTGAGGATCCTGATCTCAACTAAGCAGCATTCATGACAGACATCCCAAAATGGAATTACTCTAAAAGGAATGGAATTACTCGAAGGGGAAATGACTGCCTGGCTATGGATTAAGTGAATTTGGCTTTAGTCAATTAATGACATCTAAACTTTGAAGAAATCCACATACTTAACTTCAACCATTGAAAAGCTTTTTTGACATGAAGTAATCACTGCTATTACGGTTAAAATCGCAAATGACAATTTGTGCACCGGCCTGCCATCTGTATTTAAGACAAAAGATCAGCAGCTACTCTTTCTCTGCTGCCAGTAGCACTTTATGAGAAACATTTGAGGGGAGTATAAGGTCATTATTTAATACTTGTTACCATTTCGGAGTTTTGCAAAATGGTAAAGCATCATCCAGTTTACTCCGGTTAGGCTTTGCAACTGCGCTTAGGCTTTGCAGGAAGCGCCCTGCATCAGCAGGTGCCACTCACAAATGAGTAATAATGTGGAGTAAGCCAGCACCCCCATTTTTCTGTGGGTTTGCCGAAGACAGTCCTCAGACAGAAAATGAGATCTAGAAGTCAGTTGTCAGTCTACGGATCAGCTGAGCTCATGAAAACTGTATTTCCCTTAAACCCACATATTATCACAAAAACATCCTGTCTGATCAAAGGTGTTCCTTGTCTCCCGTCGCTGAGGTCTACAGGAATTACAAGTTTTCACACATTTTCAGAAGGAAAAAAAAAAAAAAAAAAACCCTGAATTTAAAAATTCTTCTTATAGAACTTACATAACTTTCGGTTCCTAAAATCATGTGTGTCTTTACATTCAAGCTTAAGGGGAGAGAATGAATGTCCTATAAATAGTAATTTACTTTTCAGCCATCACAAATACTAGACCAAGAATACCTGCTGGGTGTAAAAATCAGCTGGGGATATCCCAAAGGTACTTACTGTATTTTCTATGAGGTGTTGTTCATCATACTTTATCCTCACAATTTTTTAACTTGTGACTCTGGAATCTTAATTGTGATTTAAAAAGCAAATTTTCAAAAATTTAAGGATTTTTAATAACTCTTAGTAAAAACTGGTCCCTGCTCCACTCAGCCTGTAAACTTGGCTTGTTCACAGACAGAATTCTTCAGCTTATCGTTCACACCCGCCCCCCACGCCCCCAGTCATGTACAAAACTGCCAATTCAAACTATACCAAACTGCACACCCTCCCGGTGAAATGCTTGGGTATGGGATTTCATTTGAACACCCACAGTCCACACCGCAGGTGCTTTTCTGAAGAGCCATGACCTGGTCCACACTGCTGGCCACTCCATTCAGCTTTCCATTCATATGAGTTCATTAAGGCTTCATTCTTGGGAGGCTGGCTGAGGTTTCTCTACACACAGGTAACTCTCTTGAGACTGAACTCTTCTTTTTAAAAATATCACAAAATGAAAACAATAATACAGTGTCACTGCCTCATGCCTTCATTACAGCAACTTGTGAGTTATCTTTCATCCAAATTGTGAGTTTTCGGTTCCTTGTTATAAAAAACAATACTTTATGGTGTAAAGCACCCTGGAATATTGTTAGGTATTTTATGCAATTTTCAAAAAAAGTCAGGGTGGCTAAAGCTAAAAACATGCAAATGAAAATAAGCACATAAGATACCACTGCTTCCTGAGGTACTCCAACAGGCAGAGATTTCAAGAAAATTACATTTGTCTCCCATTACTTAATTTTGTGGCATAACAATTATTCAAATATACAATCAAATGCTTATGTTTCAAACATACTCTTTTCTCTTTCACGCGCGCGCGCACACACACACACACAGTGTTGCCCCCCTCCCATCAAAAAAAAAAAAAAAAAGTAAAGAAAAGCCCCAAAGCTGTTTCAGGCCAGCAATCAATCCAATTTACTGCAGGTACAATTTCTATGTACGGTGCATGCCACAACAAAACCACAGTATGATGCCAACAGGGCCCTTAAGAAAGTTCTCCCCTAAATCTCTGGAAAGGAGCTTTAAAAGAAAGCAAGGATTACAGTCAGCTAGAAGGTAGGGAGGGGACTTACCTCAAACCCAGCCAAGCGGAAATCAGAGCAGTAATTCTACAAGTCGACAGAGTACACTTTCAAAGCTATAATGGTGTGAAGAAGTGCCGGGCAGCATGGCCTGAAGGCAGCACTAATACACTGATGACTAATGGCTGGGCCAGGGCGGACAATGAATTTGGGGCTTGAAAACTAACAGAAACCATGCAGTACTTTGACAAATGGGCTTTCACAATTTCATTCATTGAATAACCTTTAAGCACAAAATTGGCCGAGTTCTCTTGGGAATTATATGACATGTTGTTGGACGATGATGTAAGTATTTTCTTTTCTAATTATGACTCTTCTGCAAAATGCAAAAGCACCGTATATGAGGACACGAGTGCAGATACTACAGATGCAGATGTGGAGCTCAACACAATATTGCCTTTCAGGAGGGGGCTGGAATGTTCCAATGCCACCTTATTAACTATGTAATGGCTTGTTCATTCAGTCTCTTTAGAGAGCCATAGATTTTTCTGGGACATTCTGTCGGGTTGAAATATACACACACTGAACAAAAAAACACTTTCACATTTAAAAAAAAAAAAAACCTACAAGTGGCCATGAGTAGCTAAGAAGTGTGGTGCTAAAATATAGTACATTTCGACTTACACGTGGAAAAAAGTCTAATTTTAAGGGGCCGGGCAAAGGCAGGGTGCCTTAAAACAATTGAGACACCACGTGAAGTTTGTACTTAGGAATGCATTTAACATCCCACGCCTTTCAGAGGGCTCCCTTCCCTCATCCCTGCCTCACTGGTCCTTCGATTTACAAATCCTAATTTTGGCAATTTTTAGAGAGAGAATGAAATATCTAAAGTGTCTCTAAATTAACAACACCACTTACTCCAGATAGCATTGCCTTTAGCAGCTCCTAAAAACTTAAGAAAAGGATCTTGAAACAGGAAGCTTAGTGAGCTCATAAAACTGTTGTTGGAGCCAGGAACACATAGCATATTTAATCTGCAAACTGTGGGAGTCTACAGTGATTTCAGCAAGATCTGAGGCATGCCCTCAAGGTTTGCTGGGATCTGGGATTAGGGGGTTGATAAGAACCTCTACTGCCCATGGACATGTTTTTCTTCTGCAGTTAAACACAAATGCATAGAGACGTCTGACTGCTGCTTGGCGTTACTGCTCAAGTTATATAAAAGCTTTGCAGCTCCTTTTGCTGTCAATATATCAAAGTTTAAAAAAAAATCATCAAAGTGTGAAATTTCATTTAAAGTCTTCGCCAGTCTACAGCTCTATTTCACAGGCCCATCACATAAAAGTAAAGATGAAAAATACACTGAAAGTACTCGGAAAAGTTTGCAGCGGTACCCCTGCCCTGCTGTTGTTTATTCTGTCTCCCTTTATTTGCTTTGAAACTCGAACAAATCAATTTTCATCTAGAAAAAAAATGACATGAAGTCAAGGGCAGCATCTTCTACCAGCCTTTAATGAAAGAACAACCTGAAGTCATTATTAGAGTTGGGATATTTTGCTAAACAAATTAAATTTATACGCGCGCGCGCGCAGACACACACACACACACACACACACACACACACACAGGCACATTCCCTCTATAGTCACTTCAACGTTTTAATTGCTTCTCATGATATAAGTTGGCAGAAAATTTTTTGAATCTTCCAAAACAAGTCAGACCGACTATGGAATATGAATGCCAGCAAAACTAAAACCTCCTTCAAAGAACTCTTTAGCTGGGGATTTACAACAATTGCATAGAGAAGAAAAGTCTGACTTTTAAGATAATCTACTATAGTCTAAAAGCATTAACATTCCATTGCTAAGGTTTTCTTGAGGATTTCATGACTCAGTGATTCACTTTTCCTCCAAGACTGGTTTTCCTTAGTACATTACTGCCTCCATATAAGTAAGTGCATGGAACAATGATCATTAAATCGTTTCCTTTCATACACTCCCAAACCCAAGCCTCCAAAAAGGGGGGGAGGGGAGAATCTCAGTAAGGCAGGATACCTTCCACACAGAGAAGGACCTCGGAGAGGCGAAGCGCAGGGTTAGTCTGAAACCCTTGCAGCGTGCAGGTAATTAAGAAAACTGGCCAAGAAACAAAGGAAGGTCCAACTTTTAGGCTTGGGCATCAAGTTGATAAATTAATGACTCTTTCATTAAATAAGTAATGAAAGAACTCAACAGAGCCATTTTTCATCAGTACTGAATTTTCTCATTTCTGTCTGTAGTCCTTTGCAAATTAGGCATACAATAAAAGTGTGTTTGGATCAGGGCTCGAGGAAGGAATACACACATGTCAAAGGTACTGGGAATTAGTCGGTCTCAGAGTTGGACCTACTTTTAGCCTATGAATAATAACACAATCTATACCTTGTGAAGTGCTTCTGCATGTGTGAAATTTCACTAGACACCTCTCACATTGGACTCATTCAGGCATCTTAAACCAAAGCTTCCCGAAGGCTGACTTTAAGAATTATATACCCTGAAAGGATCTCCCCTTAGGCAGGGAGTTTCTAATTAAATAGCTTTTAGTATAAAATAAACTCTCTTCTGTCTGTAAGTATGCTATTACAACTAATTTAAATGTTATTTCATGTTTGTTTTAGGTCAGACTATAGTCTAACTGGCCCAAGTGTTTGTGTATCACGTTATTAAGACCCAATATTTCCTAACATAAACAAATTCTTTAGATACTTCACACAGTTTACATTGTTAAGACCAATCGCCACGGTCTGCATCAAGCCCCTCAACTGAAATGCTGTTCTGCTTTAGAGAAATGAAGAGATTTTGAGGTGATTTCCCTACTTTAAAACACAGCATTTTCTTCCTTGAAAATAATCTTGACACATGTAATTAAGAAACTGTCAGACTATTATTAATTTTTAATTTAAAACCTAAATGAAATAATTACAGGAATCAATCAATAAGGCACCTATTCAAATTACAGAACAATTACATAAATACTCAAAATTAATACTTTAGGCCAATTCTTGAAGATCTCAGTCTGTAATATGCTAAGACATCAAACAAGGTAAAAAAAGTGTAACATGGAAACGATGAATAGTTCCTGCCTGAAACAGACTGAAATGAGGTCATTTCAGTTGGCCATGGCAGAGGCCCCCCACCAGCCATGCCCAACACACTCAAGCTGGAACTCTCTTTAAAAGTTCATTTATTTCCACCAGACACACATTTCAGGGATCTAAAGCATGGCCTCATCCAAATTTTGTACAAAATCACATTTGGAGGGAAATGCCTCGTTCTTGGGAATTTCCAGCAAAGTGCTCTGGAAAGACTAATCGCGGAGGAGAAGGGGGAGAAAACAAGGCTAGCAGAAGGTGTTTTTTAGAGCTAATAATACCAGTCCACCTAATGGCACTGCCCGGGTCTTTGCACAGCGGCCGGCCCTCCATACCTCTGACTAAAGGGCTCTTTTACTTGGAGACGCGGACAGTCCATCATTTCAAACTGAAATGGCAGCTGGAAAATGTGGAACAGCTGGCAAAGAGCTGGGAGAAAATGTTTTACATAAATATATGTACATATAAACTGGCAGAGGGCCACGAGCACTGTACCCACGGCCAGAATCTATTCGGCACTGCACACCAGGGAGATGAGAAGTTGGAGGCAGCAGGAGTCGCGAGGAAGATGCCTCCTTAATCCTCCTTCTGCGCGGGGTCAGCCAGGGAAGCCTGGGTCCAGCCCCTCTAGGGACCGCATCTCCTGAAGGAGGTGCAATCAAGGACAGGAACACAAAGTTCAGGGAAGGATAAAAGGCCGGGGTGTGCAGTGGAGCTTTGGCATCTGGCAATCTGCTTAAAAAGTCGCTTCACAGACTCTCCAAGTTTGGGGTAAATATTTACTCCCTCTCCACTTCCTCCCGCCCATTTTCCCTCTGCAACTCAAGAAAGTAACTGTCCCCTGCAGAGCGATTCATACCCAACTCCGCTCTGCGAAAACGCGGCCTCTTAAAAGATCACTGCACGGGCCACGATTGCCCGTACCCCCGCACTCACTCCCTGCAGCTTCTAGCGCTTTTATTTCTTTTGTTTTCTTTCTTTTCTGGTTTTTTTATTTTTTATTTTTTTGCGCTGTCCCTGGAAAGGAAAAGAAATAAAAGAATCCCAAATCATACACAGATGGTACAACTTTCACTTTTCCTCTCCGACGACCGCGGCGCGCGCCTCCGCATCCACTCACACCGCACCCCCCACCCCGCCCTCCCGGGGGCGGCGCGGGCTGCGGACGGCCCCCGCAGTGGCGCTCCCCCGGCGGACCCACCTCGCCGCCCGCGCCCGCCGCCCCAGGGGGACGCCGTGGGGCGGGGAGAGGCTCCGGGAGGGGAGCGGGGACGCGGGCGCCACCAACTTCGTCCCCCTCCGGGATGGGGAAACTCTCCGGTCCGTCTCCGGCTGGCCGCGGGCTGAGACAGTTGGCAAAGGAGCTCCGGGAAGGAGGGAGCGAACGAAAGCCTCGCTCCGACGCCGCACGGGTCGCTCTCCAAATCTGGGCGCCTTTTGACAGCCATTTTCATTTCCTCCCGCTCCCCCCGTCGGGGACCCCCTCTCGACCCGGAGGCGCGGGCGCGGCCGCAGGAGCCGGCTGCCGGGTGCCCCGGCCCGCGAAACAAAGAACTTCGGGCGGGACGTACCTGCGGCGGCGGCGGCTGTCAAGTCCCCGAACTTCCCATAGACCCGCGTCCGGGGCGCGGGCGGGCGGCTCCGGGCTCCGCGCGGCCGCGGGCGGCGCGGGCTACGGCAAGCGGCCGGGCCGGGCGCCGGGTGCGCCCGCCGCGGGCATGGTGCGGCGCGGGCGGCCGCGGGGCGCGCGGGGAGGGCTGGCGAGCGGCGAGGGCGAGTCGGGGCGGCGAGTGTGCGCGAGGGCGAGTGTGCGAGCGCGCCGGTGCCGGTGGCGCTGCCCCTGCCCGCTCCCTCCCGCTCGTGCAGCTCCGGCATCGGTTTCAGGGATCGTGTAATCCGATCCCTTCTGACTCACAGGCCCTGAGTGACAGTTCTGATTTGGTTCACCCGCGGGAGGGAGGGGAAAGCGAAAGAAAGCAAGCCCCCGCCGCAGTCCCCTCCTGGCATCCAATCGACTTTCTGGAAGAAGGTCCCATCCCGGCCGGGCCGCCCGCGGGGTGGAGGAGCCCCCCAACCCCGACCCCCGCGCCGCCGGCGCTACTCACGGGGTGGAAAAGTTGTCCCTCCGCTCTCTCTTCCCTCCCTCGCGCTCCCTCCTTCCCTCCTCTCTTCGGCTTCCTCCTCCTCCTCCTCCTCCCCGCGCTCCTCCTCCCCCAAGTTTTAACAGAAGTTGCCGGACTCTCCCCTCTCCCCCGCGCTCCCTCTTCCTCCGCCCCCGCCCCCGCCCCGTCCCTTTTCTTTCTGCCACTCGCCGGCGCAGTGGGGACGCGCCGAGCAGCGGGACGCCGGCCGCCGCAGGGGGCGAAGTTGGGAAAACTTGGAGTGCAGCTCGCCTTACTTTTGCTTTCTCGCTCCTTCCAGGCCGCGCCGGGGCCCGTGCTTCCCCGCCCGCCGGGTCCCCGCGGCGGGAGCGGGTCCCAGCTGCGACGCGGGCGGCGGCGGCGAGGAGGCGGCGCGCCGCGGGCCGGGGTCGGGGGCTGGGGGGGAGCCCGGGCGCCCCGAGCCACGCGCGCGCCTCTCCCCGCCCTCCTCCTCCTCCGCCTCCTCCGCCTCCTCCGCCCCTCCCGGGTCCTCACTCAGACAGATTCTAGCCTGCTCCTCCTCTTCCCCCTCCTTGACCCCGCGCCCGCTCGGCGCGCCGAGGCCCCACCCACCGGGCGAGGGGAAGGGGGCCCGGGCGTGATGTCACGGCCGCCCTCCCCGCCTGCGCCCGCGGCCCCGCCCGGACGCCCCCGCCGCCCCCACCCCAGCGCCCGGCGCACGGGGCTGCGTCCTGCCCGCTCCCGTCGCCTCCCACCCCGCCTCGGCTCTCCTTTCTCTCGCTCCCAGTTTGGGCTCCCCTTTCTTCTTTTAAGGCCTCTCTGATCACACCCCGCCTTACCCCCCCTCCTCCTTTTGCATTTCCCCAAGCCAACCCTGAGACTCCCTAGCTCGCCGGAGGATGCTTTTGCAAGTTCAGGGTTTTCCTCTCCACCGGACTCATCTGCCCTTGGGGCCAAATCTGGGAAGTGGGAACTCCCATTACACAACCTACTGTCCCCATGGGCCACTTTACAAAGGACACAAAAACAAAGACCCCGGCTTTGGAGCCTCGACTCCGACGTGGTGCTTTCCCCTGGGCTGCGGAGTGTCTCCGTCCCTGATTTCCTTGCAGCGGCTCATACTAGTGAGAATTCTTTTCCCTCCTTCCTCAACCGGCCAGTCTACGTTCATCTGTTCCCTCTAAATGTACCCAACGTGGACATGTAACTTAAAAAAGGAATTCCCGGTGGGGGTTGGGGGGAACACACGAAAAAAAGCAAGGAAAGAAAACCCTGTGACATTCCAAAATCCACTCTTCCTGGGGGTAAGCGGAGAGTCTACCCACCCACCAGCCGCCAGCCATGCCTGGAGCTGAGGGTGCACTTGTGTTGACTCGCTGAGCTTCTTGACTGAAGGAAGAACGTGGGTGGATGAATGATTAGCTATTACGATTTGAAGAGCGTTTTGAGATTCAAATGCTTAACTGGAGAATGTTTTAACGGAATCGATGGTGGTGTTCACTATTTGTTTCCTGGGACTTGTTGCTTATCTCAAAAACACGACAAAGCAGACCCTGACTTAAGCTTTTATGGTAGAAGCTGGAGATTAAGGCCGAAGGTCCTTTTTTAGCCATTGATTTTAAGATTTCTCTCTCTGCCTTACCACTCTTTAAAAAAATAACTATATAAACCACCACTGACTCATCATACCGAGCAGGGTCTCAGGATACCTAGGTGGTGGTCCCAGCTTCCCCTCGCTAACTGGCCTCAGGCCCAGGCCAGGGAGGATTCTCTGAGCCTCCCTAAGGCTCTGAGTCCATCTGTGGGATGATGATAGGAAAACCAGGCCACATACCTCCCAGGATGTGTGTGGGTTTCCAATGAGATAATGCACGTGAAAGTATAAAGGGACACAAATGTGTAAGAATTATTATCCTCCCTCCAGCATCAGTGAAATTTTATTTTTTTGTATTCGAGCACTGCTTCTGCCTCAATCACATGAATGCAAATAATACATCCCGATAGCCTCTTCTGTTCACCCACTGGCAAAAAATAAATAAAAAGAAAAAAGACAGCCAATAAATCAACAACTTGAATAAACTAGATATTTTGACTTTTACTTAAAACAGTCTTGGAGCACATTTTGGATCATGAAGATCTCCATTCTTGGTTTTTAAAAGACAAGAACAAAGAAAAGGCAGCTAATCTTTCCTCTTACCCCGTCAGAAGAGCTAAAAACAAAAGAGAAAGAATGCTGGTGTCTCCCCATTTCCTCACCGTAGATCCTTGGCAGAAACTGCTCTCCACTGTAGTGGTAAACATATAAGTGAGCACATATTGCAAAATGGTGGAGTAAAAAAAATAAAACATGATTTGCCTTAGTGTGAGTTAAATACTGCCATAATGCTGTGACTTTAGATCTATTTTAACACAAGAACTCTTTTTCCAAATGAAATCTTGTATGGAATCCTAAACTGTAAAAAGAGAGTTACTCTGGTCACAAGTGGGGTGATGGGGTCTCAGAGTCCAGCCCCCTCGCCTTTCTCTTTGTCACTCACCCCCTTTCCTGCAATGGCTTCAAAGACACGTCTAAAAATCCCAAAGTCATGCTGGAAACATTGGAACTTGTCAGGATAAACAGGGACTTACGGAGGTACTGGGCTCTGAGATGGCCTTGCTCCATGTCTAAAATTCCACCATTGTAGATTCATTTATTGCCATCTCTCATCAGTTCTCTTTTCAAATGCAAATATCCTAGGAAATTTTAATATAGTGAGTCTTCAAAACGATTAAGCCTATAAGACAGACTTTTTTTTTTTTTCTTCTTTGGCAAAAATTGGCTGAAGTGGGAGACTTGAAGATATTTGTATTAGTTTCCTAGGAATGCCATAACCTGAGACTTACCGGGACTTACCATACCTGGGTGGCTTAAAACAGCAAAAATCTATTGTGTTACAGTTCTGGAGCCTAGCAGTCCAAAATCAAAGTCTCAGCAGCTCCCTCTGAAACCTCTAGAGGAAGTTCTTTCCTCGCCTCTTCCTAGCTTCTGATGGTGTCTGTCAATCCCTGGGCTTCCTTGGCTTACACAGCTGCTCCACTCCAACTCATGCCTCCTTAGTCATATGGCATGCTCCCCGTGTCTCTCCTCTTCCTAAGGACATCAGTCATACAGGATTAGGAGCCCACCCTAGTCTGGTATGACCTCATCTTAACTAAGTGCATCTGCAACAACACCGCTCCCAAATCAGATCACGTTCTGCCATTCTGGGAGTTAGAACTGCAACAAGTCTTTTTGTGGGAGGAACTCAATGCAACGCATAACAACCTTGAAAAAGGTAGCCAGAGTGGGATGAGGATCTGCATTTGAGAGGCCAAAGGATGAACCTGAGAACAAACTTCACATGCTCCTCTGCCTTTCTTTGCCCTGTCCTGTGTGCTGCGTGTAACTACCATTCTTGCCCTTACTTACCCCTGCAGCTCTTCCGTCCCCTCACCGTGGCCCCCGAGTAATTGTTGGGAAATTCCAAGAGGATATTTCATGTGTACTGAAAAACTCCTAGCGGCAAGTGACAAAATTCCAAGTCAGATTGGCTTCCGTTCATTTTAAAGGAGGGGAGAGGGAGGGTATCGGCTGAGAAGTCCCTATGTGGGTAGGTAGGCTTCAGGCAAGGTAGGATCCAGAGCTCAAACGAAGGCTGCTGAATTGTTGCCATCTTTCAGCTAGGCTTTATTCACATTTAATTTAGACTTTCTTTAGACAACCAAGGAAGTGACCAGAGGCAGCTGCATTTTACCTAATCAGTCTTACTATTTGCATTCCCAGAGAATAATCACCTTCCTCAAGGGGGACACATATGCCGCTTGGCCAGGCAAGAGAGAGAATTGCATGTCAGGTAAACAATTAACACACATCCTGTATAAAGCCCAACATGGTGGCTGCCATTTTCTTCCTCTTTGTGCTGGTCTCCTCCTGTAAATGCAGGACAACCCCCTTTGCCTCAGTTGCCCACCACAGGGCTGTCTACAGGGAGGTGATGCCTTCCATCTAACATGCTCTCGGGCGTCCTCAGTGCTCTGAAGTCCCGTACATCCCACATCTGCGTGGGGAGACAGATTCTCTTGGTCTTTGGAGTTTTATTTGATCACAAGGCTCTGAAAATGTTGTTCCTCATGTATGAATATCTTACCACTTTTTCTCTTTGAAAATAGCGCAGAGGTACTTAGAATCTTTTTTCCCCTTAAGGATTAACACCTCCTTCATGTCCCTAAACTGAAGATAATGAAGGCTCTCATGATGCAAATACAAATATTCACATACACCCGGGTTCGCACCCACCGACACATCCACCAGTGAGACATTACCACTGGACCAAGTCTCTCTGCTGTGTACTCTTCATTTATGGTGAGTGATTTCCCAGGAGGCTCCTCAGTCTGGCATGCAAATAGACTACTTGCAGATAGCATAAGGATCCCACCCAACATGTCCAAACTTTTCTGAAATACAGCAGAGAAAACAGCTTAACGCCGAGGCTGGGACCATTAGTATCTCTGTCTGATAGTCCCAGGAGTTTGTAGGTATCAGTTAAGACATCTTTCCCTAGAGATTCTCAACACCTTGAAAAATGATGGGAATTCAAATACTGTATTGCCTACGTTTGCAAACCAGACCCCAGCTCAAAAAGAGGGTTTCTTAAGTCCATTCTTGATCCCCCCAACCGCCCTGCTCCCTGAGTGAGAGCAGCTAGAGAAGGCAACCTCCTCTCTCCCCAGCCAGCAAACCAACCCTGACTTGCAGATTGTCCCCTGGATGTCATTACAAGGAGTGGGGAGCCAGGTGGGAGGCATACAAGGTATACAAGGGAGACAGAGCAAGAACCAAGGTTCTAGACCCCCGTGTCACTGGCTCATTGCTCTTTCTAGCTCACCCTCCCTCTTCTGACCCCCTAATTTCCTAAAGTGCTCTCTTCTGGATTCACTCCCAGGGCCATGACAAACGATTCCTAGACTGAGCTGATTGACTTGCTGAGGGCAACACTAGGCCCACAGAGGCCTCCCGCTGCCCTCTCTCATTTCCTGGCATCGTGGTTCTGTGAGCACTGCACCCACCAGCCAGGGTGCACGGAGGGAAAGCATTGGTGGGGGGGGGGGTGGTGATGCAGGCCAATCCTCAGCCACGCAAAGTCACAGGGGTGCCCCTGGGAAGGAAAGACTCTCTGAGGGGGAGCAGAGTGGACGTGCGTGAGCTCCCCCACGCTGACTGGCTGCTTGCCAGAGAGGGAGTGCGCTTCACACAGGTGTCCTTCCCAGGGTCTCTCACTCAGCACCCGCGTAATTTATTCTTCCATCTTCCTGGAACACTGGGATTATAAATGTAACCCAGATGTCAGCTGTGTCCCTCTTCACCTTGGAGATGTAGCTGTAATTGGCTTGGACCTCAGCCAGTCCCACAAGTTGGGGAGACCGAAACCCCTCCCTTTGGATCTCTGCAAAGTTCAGAACCCCACAGGGAAAGTTCACACTCCAGGGGAAACCCACCCACAGGGGGCATGGGGCGAGTTTCATAGACTCTACCAAAGATTTGGGTAGCTTGGGTGGATTTTCTCCATCCCTCTTTTTTAAAAACAAAATAAGTTTCTTTCTGTGTCTCAAACAAAGCGGTTTAGTGACCAGCATCTGTTTCTGGAGATCTCACCTTCCTTCCCTAGAAGCTCGTTTATGTGACATGCTAGTTCACCTCCTCCGTCTCTCTCCACCCAGGTCCGCTCTACTACCTTCTGGATCATCTCCCATCCACCTGGCAGTAATGTTCATCCCTTCTTTGAGTTTCCTTCAAGGTCAGGCAGTGACCTGTGGGACACGTGTTGTCTGCTGATGCACATTATTTGAAATGCAGGAATAAATTTGGCCCTGTCCTCCCCTATGATCTCTATCACTCCCATACTTGCAGCTACACTCATTGACATGATGTGTCTCCCTCCTGAAAACATCTGAGGTTGTGTGTTTTTGCCAGAAACAATCGACTCACACAAACTGTGGGTCTTATCGTGAGTCTTTTCATTAAACAGTCTGCAAAGGAGAGGATGTAAAGGAGAGCCAACACAATGCAGCAACTAGCTCCAATATTTCCCGCTAGAATGTCTGTCCTTCGTCTGTCTCTGGCCATGCCTCATTGCATTATTTTAATTTGCTCTGCTCTTCTCCTGTTCAGTGCCCAGCCCCACTGATTTCTCTTTCCTCAGGCCGAACGATTCACTTCTGCCCCTCTGACCTGGGTGTTTCGAGAGCCTCCAATGTGCAGCAAAACAAGGGCCCTGCAGTCAAAACAAGGATCCATCTTCCTTGGAAAGTGGTTTAGAACATCTTGTACAAGCTCATCTTGTCTTCTGGGTCTCACTCCCGCCCCTTCTACACACGTACCCAGCAACTCATCACTGTGTATTGAGGAATTTCCGTGAACAAAACTTCCTTGTATCTGCTACCTAAGAAACTGGGAAA